>NW_028277074.1:41144375-41467500 GCF_059951505.1 Python bivittatus | reverse complement strand
TTTCTGGCTGTGGGCTGAAAGGTTTGTTTAAGAGCTAATGTGACCATGGAATGAGGAATATCAATTATCTGAAGATAAGCTACAATCATGTGACTCTAAACCATGACTGCACAACACAAACCATTATCCATATTTTAGTAGCATTGGGTAAGTGTCAAATGAGCTAAAATATAGGTCAGTTTATGGTAACTAGACACCTGATCTCTACTGGGTTGGGTAATAGCAGCCTTCCCTAAACCTGCTGCTTTCCAGAGATATTGGAATGACAATTTTCAGGATTTCCAGCCTACAGGTCTGGCTGAGAATTCTGGAAGTTATAATCCAGATGTCCTTCAGGGACACCAGCTTGGTACATGTAGATTAATACAGCATGCACACGTGAGAAATTGACCTGGCAATTTCTGAAGAAAATACTATCCTAGTTAGTTAAGCCTGGCCTTTTGTAATGTGGTGTCCATACTCAGTATGTGCCTGAATGCTATCACTAAGATAAACTGAGCCCAGAGGAATGGTTGTGTAGAGTTCACAATCTCCTACTCTGAACAAAAAATCTCACTTTAAATTAAACCCATGACATCAACAAAGCAACAACATCATTTTTCAGTTGGCTTTGATGTCCTTATCTAATTTAAGCTAGACAATATTTTTCAGACTGAGTAGGCCAAAGTGTATATGAAGCTCAAAGAAGACAAACTGAAAATCTTAGAGCTTTGTTATATAAAATATGTATACTTCATAATCCTTCCTGGTGGACCAAATATGACCACCTTTTGAAATATTGCTTTCTGTCAACAGAAGAGACTGGTTCAGAGAAATTCTGCACAACCTGTCTCCCAAAATGTTTCAGAGCCCCGAAGACTTGTTGCCACAGCAATATTTCACCATTCAGGCACCTCTCTATTGAAAGATACCTGCTAATTTTTCTTATATGAGTTCATCATCTATGGTATTTGATGTAGGTGGAAAGAAAGCTATTTTTGCATTCTTCCCCTACATCTTTCCTGCAAAATAAGGTTATGATGCAAAACTGATGCAGAAAAAATAGTTTTCTTTTCATTTTTAATAATCTTTCTCATCAATAGAAAGCCAGGAATGAGAACTGTCATCGTTCAGGTGTATAGCCTCACCTTTAGCTGGCACAATGGCATTTTCTTTGTTTGTAAATGTATCATAATTGGCATCTCAGGATCATTTTCACTGCAAATTAAAGCAAACGAAGGCACTAAGAAGTAATAAATTAAAAGCAAACTCTTTGACTTAAACACTTGACAATCCCATACATCATTTTACAATGCAACTTTCTCACCTTTGCAGGGATTTTCAGGAGGGGTGGGAAGATATCTATTCCATTTATTTTTTAGCAGAGAATGATGAAGTTTAGTAGACACTAGACCTTGCTTCCTAGTGCTGACAATAAATGGCCTTTTGAAATTCTCCACCCAATTTGTGGGCAAGGAAATTGGGTAAATGATTGCTCTGAATTTCACTATCAGATGGGGTAAAATCCCCAACAATGTTGTAAGGATAGGATTATCCATAAGTACTAGTGGTAGATTGGCAGCTACTGAAAAAGCCATTGGGATTTAATTCAAGTATGGAAACCAGTGGGGCTGCAGATGTCTTGAGAGATTATTTTACAGTGGAAGACAAGGCATTTACTCAAACATGGTCTTTGGCCACCTCATAACCAAATAAGGGCAAAACTACTGTCATCCACCCATGAGAGTTTTCTCCAAAGCAAATTCTCTTTATTAAACTGAGTAAGAACTGGTAGAGGAAAGGTACAGGAAAATGTCTCTGCCTAGCCCTATTGCTATTCCTCCATACTGTGGAGGAATTTTTGCAAATAATGGCCACTAAAGCTGTTCAAATAGACATAGAATGTAAGCTTTCCTTGCTGCTATTCATTGGTGAAATGACTTCTGGGTAATGTGTGAGACAATGAATCTGTGCTAACAGGCAATGCTCTTTAGAGCAGACCTGACAATGAACTTGGCAACTGTGGAAAGTTGAAGCATTCTGTGTGTGGGTGAGAGGATGTTCTTGACAGCATGAATCTCACCTGATCAATGTTTAATGAAGCAGGTTTTATAACAATAAGAGAGGGGATTTATTAACAAAAAATACAATATAGGAATAGGCAAAGCCCAATACCTGAGTACATCTGACCGGGAAGAGAGTGTGCCTGAGAAGAAGGAAGTTATCTCAGACTAGCAACCTCTTTGACAAAGACGAGGGAACAGTGACAGACAAAGTGAGTACGCAGAGTATGTAACTACCATCTTCTCTTTACTGTTCCCTTGTGGTCAATCGACCATGAAGTGCTGAAAAGTCACTGCTGCTGGAATTGGACCTCCAATATGCCCTGTCCATGTTTAGTGGAGTGGAATGGCCACAGTCAGTTTCTAACCACCATGTAGATGACAGTGGATAATTAACTGTCTTATTTTTTAAGCCTGATATTCTTTTCATGCTCTTTAATTCTGCATTCTGTGGAACAGAGGGCTGTCAGAGTTGGCTGAATACCAATCACAATGACCAAATCACATAATAGACCTGAAGAATGTCAGTATCCTGGCATGATTTCTCCATAATTATCAGAGAGACAATAAAAATGCATAAACATCTAAATAATTTAAATAGAGAGAAAGGTGAACAATTGTCACTTCATCTCATTGCCACTGTGCCAGTTTAACGTGAGGCTGCATGGCTGAGTGTTGACAGCTCTCGTTCCTAGTCTCCTACCGGTGAGAAAGATTATTATAAAAGTTAAGTGCATTCTTTTCTTCCCAGGTAATAATTGTATGGATTGAATTGTTTGATTTAAGCAAAAGAAGAGCCAGGCAAATTATATATCCAAAAGTTTAGCTAGCACAAAATACAAACTTTCAGGGAAAAAATCTCAGTGTTTGTCTTGTTTTTGCAATCAATAGCTGAAAATAATTTCCAGGTTAATAGGATGATGTTCTGCATGTTGGAAAGGGGTAGTATAATATCTTCCTAAGGGAACATTTATTTCTCAATTTATGGCCCATATTTTAATCAAAAGCCTATTCATTGTGAAATCTGTTAGGGCTATGCAAATCCTTTAGTACATGGGTTTTCTCAGCAAAGTTAAAGGGTTGTGCGGGCACAGGCACCTAGAGATGGCCAGAGGTGACTTCTAAAGCAGCTGGAAGCATGAAGACAGTTTCACTTGCTTTAACACAGTGCTTCTCAACCTTGGCAACTTGAAGGTGAGTGGACTTCAACTCCCAGAATCCCCAGTCAAGCATATTGACTGGGGGATTCTGGAAATTGAAGTCCACCCACCTTCAAGTTGCCAAGGTTGAGTAGCACTGCTTTAACAGTTTAAAAAAGGGGGTTCCATCTATGTCCCACCTACGTCAAAGCACTTCAGCTGAAAGGATTTGCATAGTCCTAGAACCTGCATCTAATAGATATTTAACTTGATAACAGTGCAGTCCCATTAGAAAAGTATTTACAGATCTCGGTTGTGCTTGGATTAGTTTCAAGGCATACCTGAACTAATTAACAAGCAAACCACAGCATAGGACTAAATACAATAGCCCTGCTTTGTAATACCAATTATGAAGTGTTAGTTACAGTCTGCTACTGCCAGATGTGCACAAGTTTAGATGCTGTTACTTAAGCTCCTGCCAGTTTTTTGATAATTCTCATGTTGTTCAAAGAGGATTATGAAACATAGACAAGTGCAAAGCATCTTTTCTCCAATGTACAGTTGATGTACATTTATAGATGGACTGGCTGCCCTTCAACTAATTTAGCTTATATTTTTATTTGAACATCTGTGCCTTCTGAAAGGGAATGTCTTATTTTCTGAGATGAAAAAAATTCAGGATCTTTAATCTCCTATATACAATTTCCAACAGAACTACCTTTTCACTTTCTGCTTTCTTTCTGTGTTACGGATGCTCTTCTCTCGCATTGACCTGGATATACTCAAAGGCAAATGTGAATACAGAAAAATATTAAGTGTTCTTTATGTAACCTAATGATGATTAAGCAGCTTATGCCTTTGAAGACAACTTGGAAATTACAACTGTTACAGTAGCCAGTGGCCCCGCAACTAGTGGATTGATCTTTACATTGCATAATAACACCAACTTTACAATCAATGCACAGATTGCCAGTAGGCTTCAGTGTCCAATTCAATGTTAGCCATTCACTTTCAAGGCATAGTGCTGTGCTACTTTGAGGACTTTGGATATGACAGTCCTCAAAAGAAGGCTGTTTAGGATGTCACCACCACAGCAAATGAAGGAGTCACGGCCCAGAAGGCAGGTTTCTTGGGTTATAGCCCAAACTCTATGAAACATGCTCTCTGTGGGGATGCTCTCGACTTTTTCACTCCCAGCTTTTAGAAAACTTCTAAAAACCTTCCTTATTTAATAAGCCTTTGGTGCTCTTGGGGCTTTGTGGAGAGGGAGGCTTCTTTTTATTTTATTTTTATAACTTTATATTTATGTAACTGATTGTATAAGAATACTAATCTGCTTATTAGATTTCTTGTAACTTGTTTGCTGCCCAGAGCTGTAAGATGGGATGATATAGACATCATGTTAATAAATGAATAAATGAATATTTATGCTTACATTCCTTCACCTTGAAATGCTTTTTAAAACTATCTTTTAAGACTAAATGTTATGAGTGTCGGATGAATAAGTATTTCTTTCACAATGAGAATGATAGGATTGACATTATTACAAAGTACTATGCACACTTCTCTTATAATACCTATATGAAATAGAAATACTAACAGAAATTTTTGTACTTGATATTTACCCATTTGTATCTGATACATGTCCATTTCTTTAGATAGCCCTTTATGTGGCTGTTTAGATGTTGCATCAGACAGGCTGGGTGGAATTATCTAGAATCCTAGTTCAACAACATCTGGAGGGTCACAGATTTCTCACCCCTGCTTTAAAAGAATGAGGTGGGAAGCTGCATCTTTCATTGAAGGACATGAGGAAGTCTATTGTTATGAAGAACTTGGGACTTTACACTACAGCACATTTGGAAGCCAGGATCACATGTACTGACTCTTAGTAGTCAAGCAGCATGCAATCCAATTATTCATGCAATATATTTATTCAAAACATGTTGATTGCAATCAATCATGCCAATATCACTGGGGGACAACAAAAAATAGCTTGCTGACATTCATGCAAATTACCAGTTGGCATTTTATCTTGAGCAAAACATTGTTCCTATAGATGATAGACTTTTGACATTTCTGAAGCCAAAAGCTTGTTCTTCCCATTGAAAACTTTGTGTTCCTCTGACTTAATAGAACTTCCTCTCTGTTTTTCCAATTTTCCCTTTCTTTTTCTGCATATGTGATTATACACACAAACACATCCTTTCATTGTCAACACCAGCATTTTGTCCTTCCATATCACCCGCTACAGCTTGCTTCCTGCTATCCTCTTGGCCATTTCTCCCTGATATTTAGGGAATCCCAATCTCCAGAAAAATCCTTCCATAACCTTATCAGAACATTGCTTCTCTTTCATGCACCATTAATTGGTCATACCATATCTATTCCTCACTTCATATTTAGCAAGCTTTATCTTCTGCTTTTCTCAGCCAGGTAAGGGCTGAATTGTTCCAATGTTGAACAAGAAAGTCCTAGGTTCAAATCCCTACTTGATCATTGGAGATTTGAATGTAGTCATTTGCCATCAGACAAGCTACCTTACAAAGCTACCTCAAGGTGGGATATAAATGAAATAATAAATAAATTTGCAAAAAACTAACTATAGCAAATGAAATTAATATAGTAATAGTAGTAGTAATGGTAGAAGTAGAAATAGTAGTAAGAAACTATTTGCAAATAATGTCGGGCATTATGTGACAATATAAAAAACAAAAGGCTAGAAATACCTTTTTAACTTATTTTTCTCCACCCCTACAAAACAGCCCTTTCTTCTCATAGCACCTGATTAATGCAGATAATGGCAATATCATTTGCTAGAAAAAGACTGAATAAAATGAGGAAAAAACTATGTAAGCCATGTGCATTTGTATTATAGCCATTGAACTGAGTTTACTGTACCGTATGTTGTATTCAGATTCATGGGGATATCTAGCATCATTGTACTGACAAATTAAGTCACCAGAAGTCTCAGTGCCTAAAGCAAAGGTCTCCCTAAGGGAAAATGTCTGATTAAAAATCAGAGGAATGTTCTGATGTTGGTGTTTCTAGTTCTAGTCAAGTATCTCTTTTAGATATTGATATCTAGAAAAAATGCAGAACAAAAAACATTACAATAAATTCTGTTTAAAATAAGGTCTAAAAACGTTATTTTTTTCTTTGCCAAGTGAAACTTTGGGGAAAGAGCCTTTTTGATGGCTCAATTTCTGCACCAACTATTAGCATAAGCAATGGAGGCCAACCACATCCTTCCATGCTGAGTCAAAAAGCAGAGGTTGAGACAGGATTGAGACAGCCACCAAGAAACTGTTGGGAAAGCGAGAAACTGCTTTGTTCCCAGAACTAGTGAAAAAGGGGTAAGAAAAGGGAACAGTGAAATTATGATACCTCCAAGTTGACTGTTGACACCAAAGTGCTCCTGACAGAAGAAACCAAGGAGACCCAGAAAATTGCAGTAGTCTCTTCATAATGTGCTCCTAGGTTAGCACCTTTTGGCATAGAAGACTCAAAAACAATATATGTAAACAAGACCAAAACATGCTTTTGAACTTGATATAACTGCTGAAAGAAATATTGGAGTCATCACAGGAAGCTATTGAAAATTATATTTTGAACATGAAAAAGGCATCTAAACACGGATGTTGAAAATCAAGCAAAACTGCTTATCGTGCCTTTAATCCACATATTGGAGGATCCCCATAGGGTTGCAATCTTACATACAGTTATATGGTGTGGTAGAAAACTCACTTCTGAAGAAAGCCAAATGAGAGTTTATTAAGTTAGCAAAGAAATGCAGCGATCAAAGGACTCTAGCAAGGAAAGCCAGGAAAGATCTTATATAAGTTTCATCGAATTGAATCATATTCTAAGGAGTATAGGTTATTGAATAATTATTTACCATCATCAACATAAGGAAGCACAGGGCATCTTCTTTGGAAGATAGGGCGCTGTTTGTTCAGAGAAGAGAAATCGCAATAGCTTATAAGGCATGGATGCCCTGTAAAGTACCTCTCACATTATTGTAACAGTGTGAGTCTTTTTGTTCTCTAAATGTAGGAAAAGCCTGAAAGCAGTTTATTATCTTCATCCTTGAGTAATGATATCAGGAGCCTGGAGAAGTGCTAGTTGCTTGGAAGTTTGACCTTGTTTATGTATGAGATGAGAAGAATGCTGCATTGCAAAGGGTTGCCAACTACCACAGCCTTCTAAGTTCCATGCAGTTCCGAAAAGTGTATTGGGTATACCATCTAATACTACTACAGTGGGAATAAGCCCCACTGAACTGAATGGTGGTTATTTCTGAGTGTTAACAATGAGTAAAATGAAAGTGGAAACTTAAAATAGTGAACAATGCTGGCCTTCATTAAAATCTCAACAGAATATTAGGGTGTTTCCCACTGATCCAAAATATTACAATGACAAGGCCAGTTTGGCCTTCTCAGACTCCATAGTGGGCTCCTACAACTTCTTTAGGTGGAACATATAATAGAATCTGTGGTAGCAAATAACAGTTATGGGAGTGGCTACCATTCTGTTATTTTGGCCCCAGACCATTCAGGGTTTTATGAACAGGAATTAACAGGTAGGGCTCAGAAATTAATGGAAAAGTACAGAATTCATTTAAGGACCAGGGTTATATGATTATCTTTAAAGCACAGAGTAGATACTAGACCCTAAGTCAGACTCCCATCTAAATAGTATGGGGGTACTAGTATGTAGAACCAAGTATGACTCAAGTATTGCCAGTATGATACCACAGCAACGGCGTTTCTGAATTATTTGTTACAATCACAACACAGTAATGTTCTTTAGTATTGAATTGGGTTGATCTACCTTACTTATAGCTGACAAAGTTAAGCAGAAATTTCCTAATTTCATTTTGGTTGAATGGGCTAGCTATAATATAGAGTAATGCTTCTCTTTAATGCAGGTTTAAGGCATTCTTTGATTTCTAAAATAGAAAGGCCTTTGGGGCGGAAGAAAAGGAGAGAAATGAAATCAAGATGCATAAATCTCTTCTAATTGCACAAAATTTCTGGATATAGATCTAATATGTATAGCAGTGTCCTTAATTATCCAAATTGGATTTTAAGAATAAATCACTTTGATTTGGCACCTTCCCTCTCCCTTCTTCTTCTTCTTTTTTTTTTAATACAATAGTTTCACTTAAAAGGTAAAGGCTCCCTGGAGTCCTGCTGACTAGGCTCTGGTTTTCTTGGCAACAATGTCATTATGCATGGATAAACTGTCTCTTTCAGTACGCCTGGATGAAAACAAACACATTAGTGAAGGAGTTTCTTCACAATGTCTTTTTAAAACCTTTATTAATTGAGGGAAGCCAGTCCAAACTGAGGCTTCTCATATTCATGATTTGATCGTGAGGGCTGGCTTGCATTTCTGAGACCTAAGGGAAAGCCTTACGAAGGTTATTCTGCCTTTTTCGGTACTAAAGAAGCCTTAGAACAGACCCAAGAGTTAGTGAGTAAATGTTGCTATATACAGTAGTAAAAAAACCCAAAAACCTCCAAGCTTTATGTCCACATTTTATACTGATCTAGAATGCCTAGATTTTGTGTTGGGACCTTGGGGGTAGTGTGAGCACTCTGCTGTTATAATATCCCCCTCACTGCCCAGCAGGGTTTCCGCTTGACAAGGACTGTCTGGATGTCTGATAAACTGTTTTATTCATATATGGAGGGAAAAAACCCATTCATAGCTCTAAGAATTAGAATAGCTCCTTCTTTCGAGAAGTGCTTGAAAAATATCTTCCACAGAACTTTATTTTGCTATCATTTGAAGCATAAATTGAAACAACCGTTATCTTTCCAGATTCAGTCTGAAAGATTAATATTATGAATCTTCCTTCCTCACATTATACTTGTTTCTCTAAAGTTCATGGTAAATTTTTCACAGTACTCCATTTTTTCCATCTCTCCAAGTGAGACCATAAATTTTTGACTGAGATGTTTACATTCCAACAAACTTACATTATCATTTTTAGTATGTGTCTCTTGTAGACACATAATATTTTTTTTTCTTTTTGTTGATGACAATGTCATAGACATCATCAAGCTGTTGGATCGAAGTGAGCCCAGGTCTTCATGACTCCTCTCCCTGCTAAGACAGCTATGGGGATATCCTAATTTATGGCCAACATAGCCTGAAAGTATTTCTTTCAGATGGTTACTAACATCCATTCTTGAGTAAGCTATCTGAGGGGGTAGATGCCAGATATTCTTTAATAGTTCAGTTTTCTAGATCTATTTCAAGTGGCACATTTAGTTCGGGATCAGTTCTAACATTTGATCTGAGGATACGTTTAAGTAAACACCACTTTATGCAGAGGCCTAAAATATGAATACACCTGTGGAAAAAACAATATTTTGTACATATATGTCTCTAGTTGGATCAGGATAATTGCATTAGAAACATACTCTAAAACAAGAGACAGAGAGCAATACAGTATTGTTTTCAACTAATTTGCCAATAATGGAATCAAGAATAAATCCTTAAATACCAGAAATACAATGGTTAGATTAAATTATCAATATTGTGATTATTGTGATAGATACAATATTGTATTTAGGATGGATGGATGGATGGATGGATGGATGGATGGATGGATGGATGGATAATGTGTTCTCAAGTTGGTGTCAACTCTCAGCGACTGCATAGATAGATTTTTCCCATAATGATCTGTCCCTAACCTGGTCCTTCAGCTCTTCCAATGGTACAACCATTGCCACTGTAACTAAGTCCATCCACCTCGCTGCGGGTCATTCTCTTCTTCTCTTTATTTCTACCTTTCCCAGCAGTACAGCCTTCTCCAGAGAGGGTCTAATAGGTCTTTGCATAGTGTGTGTGAAGTAGGATAATTTGAGCCTGTCATTTGTGCCTCAAGTGAGAATTCTGGATTGTGGAGTTCTTGGTGATCTCTGAGCTTGATTGTTTGCTTGCAAATGTTTCATCACCCAACTAGGTAACATCATCAGTGCTGGTGAGTGTGGGGTTTGCTCCCTGTTTATATACAGTAGCTTGCTCTGTCAGTGTTGGTGGCGTGTAGTTTTCTCCTTGGTAGTTCCCTGATTAGAGTATTGTTTTCTGCTTGATTGTTTGTCTGGGGTTAATCCCTGCTTATCTCAGTGTAGGCTGCTGGAAAGGATGTGTGTTGGTCTTTTTGTTTCCTTCTTAGCTTTTTTTACTGTCTCTTTCGAATGGTGTGTAAATGTGTGTGTCTATTGATGGCTGATTTTCTGAATCCCAAATTTTCAGGAATTCTTTATGTCTTTTGATTTAGCTTGGTTTAGGATGCTCACAGTTTCCCAGTTGAAACTATGGTTGAGTCTGTCCATGTGTTGCGAGATTAAGGAGTATTCATCATGTCTTCTGACTGCTAGTTGGTGTTCATGGATGCACTCTGCTAGTCTTCTGCCTGTCTGTCCTACATAGTGGCTGTTACAGTCCTTACACTATATGTTGTAGATGACTCTGTCTACACATCTGCAGTGTCTGAAAGCAAGCAACCAAACTCAGAGAGCACCAAAGACTCCACAGTTCAACCCTGAGCTACATATATTCGCTTCTGTTGGAATTCTGGACTGATTTGTTCAATGATCCATTAGTTTGACTGTCCACAATATTCTCAGGAGTCTTCTCCAACCCCAAAGTTCAAAGACTTCAATACACTTTCTATCCTGCACCTTCAAAATCCAGCTTTTGCTTTCATAGAATGTCACAGGAAATACCATGACTTGTGCTATTCTGATTTTTGTAGGTATAGGCACATTGCGACATCTAAATATCTTCACAGCCTTCATGGCCACTCTACTAAGTGCTAGTCTGCAGTAGATTTCTTAACTACTTGGTCCTTTACAGTTGATGGTTGATCCTAAAAGGCAGAAGCTATCTACCACTTTGATATCTTCATTATCAATTCTAAGGCTGGTTGTTCTACTGCTGTTATTAGTTTGGTCTTCTTTATATTTAATTTTAAGTGCATTTTTTTCTCTATGCTCCTTGACTTTTATTAGTAGACTTTGCAGATCCTTTGCATTTTCAGCTATTAGAGTAGTGTTATCAGGATAGCACAGGTTATTGATGTTTCTTCCTCCATTTTTAAAATCATATGAATCCTCTTCCAATTCATCCTCTCTTAATATATATTCAGCATACAGGTTGAATAAATAAGAGGAGAGTATACAGCCTTGCCTCACTCCTTTGCCAACTTGGAGCCAGTCTGTTTCACCATCTTCTGTCTGACTGTGGCTTCCTGACCTATATATAGGTTTCTCATGCAGACAATGAGTTACCTAAATACAATGGCTTTATGTTTAGGTGGCAAACATAATGGTAACAAGCTTCAAGTAATGTGACTATAATAACTGAGGGAGTGTGCTGCTCTTAATCTCCAGTGACTTTGTGGTCCATGTCTTGAAAGCTTTTATCAACAATGTTTAAGTGGCCAACATTTGTCCTAAACTATGACTAACAACTCCACTTGCCCAAGAGCAGCAATAATCTGTATTTCTACCCAAGAAAATCCAGTTACAAATGGGATTCTGGTACTTTTAGAAATGTGCACAGTAGTTTAGGCCACTATTAAACCACTCAGCCAGGATTGCTGATTGTCTACCATGGATGAGCGAGTGACTTCTTACTAGGAATGCAGCTTACTGTTTACAGTTTAAACTAGTAGCACAGCAGAATACAATATGTTCAAAATAAAAGGAATCAATAGAAAGGGAAGATAAATTTTACTTCAAGTTGAAAATAGCCACTTCTGTTCAGAAATCTAAGTCAATGAACTTAACAATGCTGTAGAGAGGTTGAGCTAAAATAAGTGATAGAATGTATAAACATTGCTGATACTTACCCTTTCCTGACCAACCAAGGAAATGTGGACAATGCTATCTAGAAATAAATTTCAGATCATTCAAAAAGGCATAAAGTTGTAATTATGGGGAACTACAATATCCACCATTACCATAAAGCATAGCCATGCTGTATGGGAATAATGGGAGCTGTAGTTCAACATATACAAAGAACATTATGCTAGAAAAGGATGATATATGAAAAGATAGGCACGTACACAGATGGAACTATTGCCCTACTTTTGGTAAATATTTAAGACACAAGATCCTTAAATGTCATCAAACTAACAGTGTTGATCTAACAACACTTGCTTTGTGCATCCCCAAGACCATGGATTTAAAGGATTGGTTTTATTAATCATATTTAAATCTGTTTTTATGTCCAGGCAGGTCTGCAGCCCAGTTTAGAACCTAAAAACTTCTTTGTGTTAATGGGAGCAACTGTAAAGAATAAGCCCTACTTTTCCTAAAACAATGCAAGGAAACAATGCACAAACAATGAGCTATATATCTCAGTTATTATTAGTATGCCTGGGCATGCATACTTACAAACATGTATCATGTTTTGTTTTAACTACAAGTACATGACGATGGAAAAATTTCCATTACAAAGCCTTATCCTAGACTGCAGAAGGTAATTCAACAATAGTAAATAGTCCAGGTAATGAAATTCAACGTTGTATCTGCAATCTTGTTTCCAGTCCCAGAGAGAGCTATAACTGCATTCATCTAACTCTCTTGTACAGGTTCACACCAGAGATAAACTTCTTCCATTTTGTGCGTTCATCTAGCTCTCTTGTACAGGTTCACACCAAACATGAACATCCTTCATCTTGTACAGCTTTATACCAAGCATGAACATATATGAGGATGACAACTGAGGATGGGCATACATGTATGTCCATGGCTTCCACCACATTTTAGCCCCACAAATACGCAGAGAACATTCTTACAACTGCTTAAGTGAATGTCCCTTCACTATAAACATATGTTAACATATGTTCAGGGTAATGTGTGAACATCCCAATGTCTAACTCTTAAGCATAGAAACATAGATTTGGACCATGCCATGAGTGCAGAATCCAAACTAAAACATCCCAGACTAAATTAGATTTTCAAATTAGCTATGTATCTAGTTAATTATCATGTCATCTAACCCACACTGAATCACCCACTGACATCAATAATAGCCAAAGTCTAAAAAGGAAATATTTTCAGAGAAAACACAGTATTCCTGAAAAGCCAGTCTTAGTTTAACTATAGCCCAAATTTGCATCATAGTTTCATCATCTTCGTCATTTCACTTAACGCCTCAAATCTTATTCACTTCCGAGTAATTTCTGAATGAAATAAGCTAACGTGGATCTCCATCAGGATAAAATCTTTTATTCTGTGAATGCATCTGAGGTAAAATCCCTCACACTTTGGGACAGGGTAAGGTTGGAGCCCAGCGACTGTATCACTCAATGGGTTGGAGACTGTTGGCTAAGGTCCAGGTTTTTGGTTTTACTTTTTCTTTGATCTTATTATTGTTGTGAACCACTTAGAGTTGTGTTTCACAAGATGGACAGCCATATGAATCTTTTAAATAAATAAATAAAATCCACACATTGCTGGTTCCATATTATATTAAAATTCAATTGAATGAATCCTTTTCAAATCATATTTGGATCTGAGAAAAGCTGAATGTGTCAGGTGTGCAAAGCAGCATACCTTCTCAAAATATGAAGGCTACTGCAATCTCCAGAAAGCTTGATGCTACTGTTTTGAGGACTGTCCCCAGTTGTCTGTGTCAGATGCATCACTGTGATATTGTTGCTGGATTGTACCTAACACCTGGATTATCCTGGTGTTAATCTCTGCTGTTGAAACTAACCATAGTTGAAACTATGGTTAAGTCTGTCCATGTGTTGGACAGACACATGGAGAGACTTAACCATAGTTTCAACTGGGAACCTGTCAGCATCTTAGACCAAGCTAAATCCAAAAATGCAAGGGAATTCCTGGAAGCTTGGTATTCAGACAAGGCAGCCATCAACAGGCACATAGAGATAAACAACATCTACACACTATTCAGAAGAGACAATAGAAAGGAAAACAAAAGACCAGAACATCTCCTCACCAGCAATCATCACCTAGACACGCAGAGATTAACACCAAGATTACCACCAGACATACAAGCAGTAAACAATACCTTAATCGAGGAACTACCAGAGGAAAAAATAGAACAAAACAAAACCCCCACCCCCACCAACACTGGCAGGGCATGCCACAATATATAAACAGAGAGTAAACCCCATTCCATTCTAGCACTGAAGATGTTACCTAGCCGGGTAACGAAACGTTTGCAAGAAAACAACCAAGCTCAGAGAACCCCAAGGACTCCACAATTCAACCCTGAGCTACACATATTGACCTGGGAAAGGCTTTGAAGTAACCATGCCAAATCTTACAGAAATTGCAGTTGCCTCCATGCTTCAGAGAGTGGTACTATGTTCATGTCACATGTGAAGCGCCCCTAAATCTTCTTAACTTACAAGGCTGTGATCCTTTAGCATATACAGTATTTGGAAGTCAGTAGGTACATTCACTCAGGTGATGATGTAAAAACAATACTACTTAGGGGTGTCTGCAAGGTGTCTGCTGGGTCTTGTCAAAAAAGTCAAGATGGCATCCATGATGGTGGATGGTCCACAATGGAGCTCCTCATCTTGACTTCTTTGACCACAACCTGTGGACTCTCCCGACTACTTATTTCTGAATATATACATATCGTGGCACTATGAAAGAGCCTAAGAGTAAAAATGAAAATATTTCCCTTGTGGATATTATTATAAGGGTTAATGAGGTGCTAATGAGGAAGCGCTTGATAGTTTTAAACCTTCTATAAGTAATTATGAGAAAATATTGTACTAAAGGGTAAACAGAAGTGTGTGGTAACTACAAAATCCTGTGGAACTGCAAGGCTGAAAGAAAAATCTGAAAGTATAATTTGTATTAGAGATCATTTGAATGCAATCAGGCAAGGGGGAAACTGCTCCAAAAAATACTGTGATGCAAATTCAAATCTCAAGGTACAAATGAGTTCCAAGAGAGGCAGTGATTATCATGAAGTTGTTACCCTGAGATGAACAGGGCTGACAAGATAAACATACATCTCATCAGATCAGGAATATTCATAAACATCTCACTCTTCTTGTGTCTTTAGATTCCACTCCTAGAACCGTTTAAGACAACGGAGTATGTAAATCATTCTAATCTGAGAATTAATTTTTATTTCATCTCAATTACTGAATATTTGTGTACAGTTACTGTACTTTAGAAACATGTTCTACATTTTTAATCTCCCCAGTTTCAAAACACAGGATAATTTGCATGGAGCACTACTGCAGGCTCATCAAAAATGAGTTATGAGCCCATCTTGCCATGGGGAGGGAATGTTTGCCTTTATTACTGTTGGGAATAAACTCTCTCCTTCTTGCTCACATTAAAAAAAGAGTTGCTTGGAGTTTGGCCTTGTCCCAGGGCCTGCAGAGAACTGCCTTCTCATCATTCTGTAGTCCATAATCTCCACTGCATCAGTGAGTTTCTGTAGCTGTTTGCTCTGCCCATAGTAAATGGCAAGTTTATTGACGGCAGGTACCAGGCTGTTGTAAGGAGACCTCTCCCCAGTGAATCCTTCTCAGGAGCCTCTCAAACACAGTACTAGTTTTTCTCCACAGCTTAAAGGATGCTGCATATAGATTCCATTGTTTCTACTCCACGACAATTTCAAAAATACATTTGTATAGGATGAGAATAGGGAATCTTCATCAAAATGAAAATATTGTTATGGATTTTTTTCCTGAACCTGACAGAACACAACCAAAGGGAATCACAGCATAGCAAAAAATGTTTATTTGGACCAAGAGTAAGAACTATCCTCTGAGACATGCAGAGTGTTCAGGAAAAAAGAACACAGGAAATGGCCTATTTCAGGGGAGTCTACAAGAGGGTCCAGGAAGACAGGGTGGCAGACCCACCCATGTGGCTGAAGCCCCACCCCTTTTTTACCTGGGTCACAGTATAAAAGGCAGCTTGTTAAAATGTTTCTTACAAAGTGAGAGATGATATGAGGAACATTATAAGTTTTATAAAGAAAATATTTTCCGCAACAGTATGTATGCTTCTTGTAAAATCATTAAACCATTAAAAACCATTCAAATCATTGTCACTAGATAATAAATGATTATCTAATATATCTCTGACCCTGTATCTGTGGGTTGATTTGTTTTCCAAGTAAAATAAAGGGTATGATAAAATGGGCTATACATTTTGGCTATAATATACAAATGGATCAATGGGAAAATATGTGGTTGAAAGGACTGAAAGTTGCATTATGTTCTAGCCTGAAAGGGAATTTTTATAAAATGATGTATAATTGGCATTTGTCACCAGAGAAATTGTCTAGAATGTATAAAGGTACTTTGCATCTTTGCTGAATGTGAACAACGTGAAGGGACATTTTACCATGTTTGGTGGACATGTTAAAAAGCCAAAAGATTTTGGACATAAATACATACACTAATTCAGAAGATTTTAAAGGTTAGAGTACAATTGAAACCAGACAGTTTTCTTTTGGGACTAATGGGCAGGCAGTTAGAACAAATCCATGGAACTTTGATTTTATATATGACAACTGTAGTGAGACTATTATATGCTCAAAAGTGGAGAGAGTCAACACCACCCACAATGGAGGAATGGCTGGTGAAGATGATGGAACTTGCAGAGATGGCTATATTAACTTCCTTGATTAGAAAAAAAAACAGTATCTATATTTATGGTTGACCGGAAACCCCTTATAGACTTTTTGCATGAAATGGAAAAAAAAATGCACTTATGATTTGTAGTTTTGATGATTAAGGAAAAAAAGTGAGCTTTTCTTTCTTTCTTTTTTTTGTAATCATACACTAAGAGTTAATTTTGTAATTGTACTTATATTTGCTGCAAAAGAAATCGGAAGCTTCTTTTTTTGTTGTTCTCTTTTTGTACTTTTTCTCACTTCTTTCTTCTTCTTTTCTTTCTTTGCTCTTTTTTACTCTTTATAACTTTATGTTAGTTTTTATGTTCTTTGTAAACTTTTAGTAAAATGTATTTTTAAGAAAAGTAAAATAAAGGTATTTTAAAAAATCATTGTCACTTATCCTTAATGGAAAATTTTCATAGTTATGTTTAAAGCAAGAATTTTCTGGGGCAGAAATGTGAAGAATGAAAACCAGCAACTGTGACTTCAGACTGTTGCTGGGAAATGTGAAGCAAGTTCTCCATAAAGCCATGGGCAAGGCCGGAAGAAGAGGCACTGGAATTAAACCCAAGACAACCTAAGATGGGCTACCAGCCTTAACTGTCAGAGGAAATCCGCTACAGTCATCTGACCCAGTTCTGATGTTATAACGAAATTTCAGCTCAAGCCATGTTGTGACATGTACTAGGAAGCTTCAGTCAAGTTTTGTCCTATCAAAGGAGCCCGACGAGGATGGCAGTTCTACTTTTCCTTGAGCTCTTTTCTGTATTAACTGTAAGGCCATTAGCAGCTTCCACTTCCCATCCTACCTTCTTGGCGACGGGCTTTCTTTTCTGTGATGCCAGATGATTTGTTTATTTTTCATTTAATGTTCAAATTTATGAATAAACAAACACAGACAGGTGCCACAGACTTGTTTTAATGGGAGAGAAACATTGGCTGGTTTCCACTTATAACTTATACTTCCGAATATCTTGCATTCATTTTGTAAGTCAAATTCCATGAATAATCAAGTTCCATCTGCCCTTAAATCTATGCAGATGGGTTGGTTGCTCGGTTTCATGTACCTGAATGAATTGTGTGTAGCTACAGCAGAAGAAGAGTATCAGAAACTTTCACTTCAAGTACAGCACTTCATACTGCTGAACGACTCTAAGCAGAGTTTACGCCAATGCTTGGGAAAAACCCCTAAGATGTCCAGGTAATGGATGAATCGTTGGGATGAAAGTTTTTTGAGATATATCTAACTATGCAACAAGCCGCATGCGTACATTTCCATCATGCTACTCCCTTTTTAGCATAAGCCACATTATACAAGGTGCAGAAAAAGTGTAAGTGGTACTAAGCCAAAGAAATTAAAATCAGGAGATTAAAAAAATGCAATTAGACATCGTTTATTCCAATAGCACTCACTATATCCACTCACATAGCATTCTGTCCATGCTGCCCATGGTCTTTACCATATACTCATCTTACATTCCAAGGGCAGTCTTCCATACACCATGCACATCAACAAATGGGCCCCCAAATTTTTACTGTTACCAATTACCACCCAAGTCTTTTATATAAAACCTTTTAATAAGATTAAGGAATAGGCCAAGTTACCTGCCTGTTCCCATGCCACATGCAGCATTCCCTACTAACTGTAAGGACATCATATCTCAATATGGACACATTTTAACCAGTATGACATAAGTGTATCCAACGCCCGGTTTTATCCCAAGCGTGCTCATGTAGTTCTATGCAAGCGGGGATCTCTAATCTTGCAAGCCAACATACCGTAACCTTCATCACCCAAACTAGGAATTGTATGGAAAGTACTGACATACTCGGGGCATGTGCTTTTATCTGCACCTGATTTTCTGATGGCTTTGGTTTTCAGAACACGGTAATCTTTCTCCCTGATTTTATTCGTTTGATTAAAATAACTTTAAACCATTAACATAGATGCACACGGGTCACATGCAGGCCCCTCCAGGGATCAGTTGTAGCCCCCAATTTCTTTCCCAATATTCTATATGTATGTGTGTGGGTGTGGGTGTGCGTATGAACCAAACAGCTACACATTGTTATAGGATAACTACAGAGTAACAATGATGTCAGTATGACTAGCTCTCTGCTCGCTTTCTCTCCTGGCTTCTTCTCAGCCTTCCTACTTTTTCCTCCCTTTCATCTCAGGCATCCACTCACTTTCTTTTATGTGGCCATTCCCTTTTGCATGGGGAGCCCCACTATGCTGTTCAAAGGCTCAAGCATCCATCAGCCTTTGAAAGCTGCATATTCCTGACTTAAAGCTACAATTCATAAAAGAATGAGCTGTCCCATGACTACAGAAGCATAGCACAAATATCTAAATTATTCTACCATTATGTCTTACTGCCAGTGTATCTCAAAACAAGGGGCGCTCAAGGGCAGCATACTGTTTGATTCATTGATATCCCTCCTTTCTCTGAGAACTCAAGAGAACTAACATGGGGATCTCCATTTTATTCCCATCACAACTCATGAAATAGAATGAGCTGAAAGTGACTGGACCAAAGACAACATCCTGAGTTTCCTTAGCTCCATATCTGTGCAACAAAGTTAAAACCAGCTTCCTACTCCATGACAGGTTTGGGAACTGGGGCAATTGTCAAACATTCAGTTAAGAATACAAAGTGTAGATCTGCCCTATAACTGATTATTTAGATCTGATACAACATAGTGAAGTTCAGATTTCATACAATTAGAGATCACTTTAAAAACAAGGTGATATTTCCTTATATTTCCCTGAACCTCCATCTGAACAACATTTCTTACTTACACGCTCAAGAACATTGCAAAACTTTAAATGCAGCCATCTCAGAAAAGATAGTAATCAAATTACAAATGTTTTCATTTTATAACAATCAAAAAGAGGGGGTTTTGTGCCTTTTTTGCCTGCCAGTAGGTTCTGCAATCACAAGGATATCTTTGGATGCATTCCACATGATGTATCTGTGCAATATTCATATAACCAAGTTGTTGATTAATAAAAGTGTGCAGAACCAGCTTGGGCGAATTTAGCTGCTGTCAGGCAAAAACCTTTTGGACATGAGATTTTATCACGAGTGGCAGACACACACACACACACAAAAGGAACAAGAGCCAAAGGAAGAAAAATTGCAGCTGAATCTCACCCATTTGAAGGTCTCACATCCTACTGAAAATGCAACTTGGAGACTTGTGCAAGAGTAAAGCTAGGAAGGAATATTAGCACTCCTGAGACAAGGCCAGAATCAATGAGTGCATTCAGTTTATGAAATTAAATGACTAAAGCAGATGATAAAAAACAGTAAGCTGCCAATGGGGAGAGGAAAGGAAGGAAGGAAGGAAGGAAGGAAGGAAGGAAGGAAGGAAGGAAGGAAGGAAGGAAGGAAGGAAGAAAGAAAGAAAGAAAGAAAGAAAGAAAGAAAGAAAGAAAGAAAGAAAGAAAGAAAGAAAGAAAGAAAGAAAGAAAGAAAAGGAGAGACGGGTAGCTTAGGAGCACTGATACCCAATCAAGTGAAACATAACTTTTTTTTTTTTCTTTGTCTTCCCTACAAACCAGGGCACGTCCCCAAATCTGAAAATCATGGTTTAATTTGCCTAAGAAGGGACATTTTTCTTTGCTTAAGAAGAGACTTTTTCTCTATCTGCTTTGGTTGATGTGAAGTGGTGATGTGATATTCGCCTGACATTTCATTTTTCTTTGTCCCTGCAGTCACGCTTTTCTATTTTGCATGGTGCAACATGGCCATATTCTTGAGCAATTAGCACAGGTTCTACTGCTCTTGCTGTGAAAATAGTCCAGATGACCAGGGGCAAGCGTTTGGGGAAAAAAAACCTTTCCCATTACTAAGTCCTCAGGGAAACTGCTGATTGAAAAATCTACCACTAAATTGCTGCAGCCTATCAAAGCCATAATAGTAGCCTGCAGAATCATTATAATCAACTTTGGGATTGTATAACAGAAACCTTTGTCCTTTTATACTGCTATGTAATTTTGTTGAAACCTTTTCTATTTTCTATATGCAGAAAAATGTGAAAATTCCAATGCTTGTCTTAGGATGTGGTAGAAATTGTATTTTGCTTATTGATAAGCATCCAATGCGAGTTCTTACAAATGTGTCACTATTCTTGCATGGTTGGGTGTAAACTTCTTTGTGGCATCTGTACAGAGCCGTTCTCTCTTCAGTTTATTACTTGAATATCATTGTCATTCAGAGCTTTTTTATTCAACTTCTTCCTTTGGCACAGGTTTTCCTCATACTGAGAACAAGGTATCTCATCCATATGTAACTGTGCTAGGAAGAGGCATCTATTAGTTGTTTGTTCTGCAAGTTTAGATTTTTAAAAAGAAGTTATAGCAAGTGCAGGATTCAGAGGACCTCTTACAATTGTCTCATGCTGCTGGCCCAATCAGCTATACATGCAAATGCATGTACAGTTGCAGTTAGATAATAGGCCACAGCCTTCATCAATCACTAGAACTGAAGAGAGAACATATCCAACATAGTGATGGGAACAGACAGTGCACCCTCCTTTCCATGGTGATGGTAG
The DNA here is from genome assembly GCF_059951505.1 of Python bivittatus. Lineage (NCBI taxonomy): Eukaryota > Metazoa > Chordata > Lepidosauria > Squamata > Pythonidae > Python > Python bivittatus. The sequence goes on along the minus strand of NW_028277074.1, from coordinate 41,446,106 downwards.
GAAAACTGTGTAGAACAGTGTTGTCCAAACTTGGCCATTTTAAGATGAGTGGACTTCAACTCCCAGAATTCCCCAGCCAGCATGGCTGGCTGGGGAATTCTGGGAGTTGAAGTCCACTCATCTTAAAGTGGCCAAGTTTGGACAACACTGGTGTAGAATGTTGGAGTAGCAACAGATGGCCTTTAGGGAAAAGGTGGCTCTGCTTCACTTTAAGAGACTTAGCTGAACTGTGGCTTCTCTGAAGAACCCTAACTAATCCTCTTGCCTCAGAATATACTTTTGGATTGCGACTTGAATGGGCATTGGTAGAACAAGACATCAGAAAACAGTTTATTGCTCTTTTCAGATCTAATGCTATTAGTCATTACTAGTCTTTTAGTTGGAGATACATTTGGTGGTTAAAAAAATAACTCATCATTGTCCTTTTGTCTTTCATCATGCCTTTCTTTCTTAGGGTACTTTAATGACCACCCCAGTTCCATGCTTACCAATGGGCAGTCCTACCAACCACCCTCCCACTGCCCTGAATAGGCTCTTCTCTTCTATCTGTTAGGACTAAGGAAAGTTAGGGAAAAGGGACTGGCAAATATGACACCTTGCCACGCTAGGCCCCCTGCTGTTGTTGGGGGGAGGGGGCTACTACTAGCAAGTTCAGCAGCAGTAGTAGCAGGCCATATGTTCCCCTCCTATCTGTCATGTCTGGGAAGGCAGAGAGAGTGGGCATTAGCAGATAATGTGAACAGGCATGTACATATAAGTAATCCAGTCCACATGGTGCATTTGGACTTTGAAAAAGCTTTTAACAATGTCCCTCATTAAGACTCTTGAGTAAGCCTAGGAGCCGTGAGTTAAGACGGATCACCTCCCCCCGATACACTATTGGCTAAGGACAGGAAACAGGAAGTAGGAACAAATATCTAGTAGTAGATATTACTACTAGAACACTCATGATTTTATTGTTGTTGTTGCCCTATTTCCTTTGTATAGTTGTAACAGAGGCCATTGGTATAACATTTTGTAAAAGTATAGAAAGCAAAGGATACATCATTTAAAAATAAAAACAGTCTCCCTCTGTCTCTCCTTGTGCCTCTGGAAATAGGGCTCTCTATAAAGAAGAATTATGTGATTTTTTAAAAAAGTACTATTTAATTTAATACTTTCATTTAATCCAGTATGTTTCTTCTGGATATAGCTTCAATTTTTAGTTCAGATTCTGTGGGTAATTCATTTTGAATACATAGTTTTAGCATCTCATTTTGCAGAAATCCATCTAGAACATTTATCTAATCTTTGTTCCCCAGCATACCCATAATTAAGGGTGATGTTAAAAAAGAAAAAAAAATCCAGTAGTGTTTTTACTAGTCAATAAAGTTTTCCATCAAGGATATACATAGAGATGGATAGAGATATACTGTTTAGCTAATAGAAAGAGAAAAGTTAGGTTAACATAATTTCTTTTCTTTAGAGACCAGTTGTAAAAACCTTTTAAAAAACAAAATATGTCCTCAAATAACAATCTCTATACAGCCACGCATGACAACACTGAGGGATGGAGCTGTCGTTGCCTTCTTCTAAGATGTTTTTTTGAATACTTTAACCTTTTATGAAGTTGGTTGATCGTTTGGAAAAGAAGCTCAAACTTTGTTTTAATTATCCTTTATAAACTAATGAATGCCGCCCAGAGTCCCCCGTTGTGGGGAGATGGGTGGGGACAATTCAAATAAATAAATAAATAAATAAATAAATAAATAATAATAATAATGCAATTAATCCTTTAGCCACTTTTATTCTTTAATTATAACTTTATCTGCAATCCAAAGTGCAAATATGTTGAAAACTCAACTCAAATCTTTATTACAGTCATAGACCAGCATAAGGGGGGTGGGGTACAATCATTAAAAAAGCATAAAGAATACATCAAGAGTAAAAATTACACACACACCCTAACCCTAACCCTAACCCTAACCCACACACACACACACACACATATATATATATATATAGAGAGAGAGAGAGAGAGAGAGAGAGAGAAGATATTTAAGATATATAAATTAAAAACTAAAAGTATATATAAAGAGAGGAGAATCTAAAAGAAGGAGTATGTGATGGAATGGAATTTTGAAGGCCAAGCTCAGGCAGATAAACATTTTCTTAGCTCGCCAGAACCGAGTGAGAGGAACAAGAGGATGAGACTGGCACCTCCCTGAGGAATTCACACTGTTGTGGCTGGAGGACTTTGGGAACTGGGGTTTTAGTCTGGGAAGATTCTTGCTAGAGGCTGTAGCTAATAAACATAGCTGGATTGAATTGGCATTGTCTCTTGGAGTTCCTTGGGCTAGGCCTGACAGGTAGGAGTTAGATGGGTGTAGGGGAGCATAAAAGGTTAGTATGTCCTGCGCACCCTGGGTATTGATGTAGTAATGGTGAGATGGGGCTAGCATGAATGTCTCTGTAGTACAGGGCTCCTGCTCTATCACTTCTCATGAGATAGCTCACCTGAAGGCTATGATGAAATTCCTGGCCTGGACAGACAGATATGCAGTAAAAAAGCACATTGTTGCTGCTGTGCTTGTAGCAGAACCCCTTTTTCACAGTGATCAGTGTTGACATCCCACTGCACTGATCAGGGGAGGCATAAGATACCACTCACTTTCTAAACAGGTGTTCAGTATTATTTCATAACATTGATTATCTACCAGTATATACCTTTTATGGTCTTGATTAGGATGGGAAATTCCAGCCAGCTGCATCTAATGGATATGTGGGACAGTGAGGCTTCCTCCACATGTTTTGTTCAAACAAAACATGTTGGGGGGTAGTGACCAAACACGCTAACTTTCCTATGGGGAACTACAGAAGAGCTGGCATCTTAATGTGTTTATTTTACTGTCCTCCTTCCATCCCACTTTTATTTTTTCATTTATTTATTTTTCAAATTTGTATGCCGCCCATCTCCCCCAATGGGTGACTCTGGGCGGCTCACAATAATAATAAAAAAACACAGGACTCTCCAGACATAGACATAATCTATAAATAGTTAAAAACATATATAAAAATGGCCTAAAAACCTCCTATAATTTGGCCCTAAAAAACCTGTAAGATGCTGGGGGGGGGGGACAACCCCACACCCCACCAGCCATCTCCATAGGTGCGGGCCCCCCTCTGGACCCCAAGCCTTCTGGCAGAGCCAGGATTTGATCTCTTTCCTGAAGGCCATGAGGGAGGGGGCACACTTTCCTTTTCTTCTTTGTATTATATCTCTAAGACTACAATTATTCTAAAATGTAGTTTAAGGTTCTGAAAAGCATGATCAGTGCTTCAGCAACACAGCAGAATGTTAGTGTAGTAAGTAACTAGACAAAAATTTATTTACCAAAAGAAAAAAGAAAAGAAAAATTAATCCTCGTGTTTAGAGGAATTGGCAGCTTAGTTTAAATTAAAATCTTTTAAGCTTTTTCTTTCCCCAGCTTGGCTTAAAAGGCCAACATAAATGACATAGAAAAACAATATAGATATTCATTTCAAGATATATTTTTTAAAAATATTTATTTGGTTAAATTAAAACAAAGCTTTGAAGGATGTACAGCCATTGCTAAAATATTCTGTTGGAAAGTCGGGTTACTATTTGTTAGGGAGTGGTAAGGCACACACTGGGGAAATATTATTATCCAAATCTTTAACACTTGGAACTGTAGCATTTTTTGAACAGAAACAGTAAATTCATCTCCAGAACTGGCTAGGACTAGTTCCTTATTTCTCTTGCAGAATTATTTAATCAGCAACCATTTCTTCTGGCTGAAGACTGAGAATTTACTTCATTACAACTATAAAGAGTCTTTTATAAAGAAGTAATGCTTAGAAATAAGAGATCTGCAGAAGTTTGGGCAATGCTAGATTATTATATAACCCCCCAAAAGCTATACCCTTAAAGTATCATTATTTGTAACAAGATATATATATTTTCAAGGCAATCTTGCAGAGAAGAAGGAAATGAAGGAGGAATTATAGCTTGATCCAAGTTTTCAGAACTACTAGGAATCAAAATAGGTCATGACACCTGTTCTTTGGAACATCATCCCTGGTTGCCTTCCATAAGGCCATGAAGACGTGGCTGGATTACAGGGCATGGGGGTCAGAATGTATGGCAGAGTCCATGAGATAGTAATGTTGAGGAGTGTTTGTGAAGAAAAACAACTTTTTCTGAGACTAGAGCTAACTACATATCTACGGTTGGTCATCTCTTCTTTAAGTTGTCAAGGCTCGAGAAAAGATATGTTGCTTGAAGCTATATTTCCAGGAATTTTGCACTTGGGAAGACTTTTACTCATGCCCCAGTAGGATTTGTTTCCACTGTCACGTGTTGCAACACAAAGCTGGATTTAATAAGTATGCTGTGGGATTCATTCTTTCTAGAGGGAATGACAGAGCTTGCTGTTATCAGCTTTAGGAAATGGCCACCCAAATCATTCTCAGCTCAGAAGACATGATTCTTCATTTACTTTCCATTCTTCTCAACCTTCAGAACTCTAAGACTGTTTTTTAAATTGAGTTTTATTGTTGTTAAATATTCATAAGTTACTAAAGCCACTGGGCTTTGGTTGTTCATACATTAGTGAAAATAGAAAATAAGAAAATAAAATTTTGTTGGCCATCCATTTCCCAGTCTGCTGTGTATTGGAAAGTGATATGTGAGAGAAATCTATCCCTCTGGTTCCCTCTCTACTGCCATACATATACCTCCCCCCCCCCATTATGTTTAGTATGCTATTCTTTCTGTGAAATAATAAAATCAATTTCCAAACTAGTGTAGTATATAAGAGGAAAACACTCTCTCTCTTTTTCCCTATACTATAATATTGCCTACGTATATCTGTAATATTGCGATTCATTTTCAGGTACTACATGAAGATATGGAGGACATACTTCATTTATGTCTAACTGCATATTAGCATCACAATTACATTAGAATTGTAATTCTATTCACTTTGCAGTTGAATTTTACTGCATTATCTTGAAGTGTATAATATCTTCATCTTCATGTATTCCAAAAAGCAAACCAGCACAGATGGAGAGAATTGCAGGGAGCACATTTAATCATCTCTATGCTTCCTCCAGTTGACATTAGATTGCAATGATGAAAGGCAGATTGAGAATTATGCATAAACAAACAACTTCATCTTGTGTTATCTTTTATTTTGACATCTAGACTAGTAAGAAGACTGTTTCTAATTGCAAAGATGCTTTGGGATATATATATATTTTCAAGGAAAACATCAGGAAGGAAAAACAGTGGATAAAAAACACTGAATGTATTCATTTATTATTATTTATTATATTTATATCCTGCCTTGTCTCCAAGCAGTACCCATGGCAACTCTCCTCCAAGTTTTATACCTATGGCAACAATCCTGTGAGATAGGTATGAGAGAAGACCTGACCCCAAATCATCAAATTGACCTTGTGGTTAAGTGAGGACTCGAATCTCTCCAGTCCTTGACCACTACATGCATTGGTTCTCCAAAAGCTTACCTCCAAACATGACTCCTTACTGAAGCAACAAAGAAGCCCTTCAAACAGTTTACTTTTACATTAAGGATATATAGACATAATCCCCATACATACTTCACTACTCTCTGGAGCACAACTGTTGATAGTAGAAGCTTGTGAATTAGTTTAACCTATTTTAAAACCTGCGAAGAGAGATCTCTTTGGAGAAGACCCTGATGCTGGGAAAGATTGAAGGCAAAAGGAGAAGAGGACGGCAGAGGATGAGATGGTTAGATAGCATCACTGAAGCAATGAGCATGAAACTGAGCAAACTCAGGGAGGCAGTGAAGGACAGGAAGGCCTGGCGCAATATGGTTCATGGGGTCACGAAGAGTCGGACACGACTTAACGACTAAACAACAACAAAATTTTAAAACCATTTGGCTGTCCACATTTAGCTGAGCAGTGTTAACTTCTATACATTATTATTCTATATGTTATTATGCTGTGTAGATCTTCATTTGATCTGTCATGAAACTACTTGCAATCAATTTCTCTACAGGAATCATGAATTCTTAATGGTAATATTATGAGAAATGTTGGAAAATGTCTGTTTTATCCATACAATTCATGGAAAGTACAATATAATCAGTTATCTCTGATATGTGACAGAGAATGAAGAAGTGCATTTAATTATTTCCTAATCAAAAGCTGGATCCATAACTTGTATGTTTAAAACAGCAACCAGTGATCTAAAAGGTAGGAGGCAAGTACTTTATCAAGATCCATAACAGCAATTCCAGAAAGAGTAGGAGGTTAAACAATGTCTTCACCACAGAAAAATACCATTAAGTTTGAGGATGCTATAGTATATGGTAGGCAAGGTTAACTGACAATTTTAATTTAATTTATTAAACTTGTATGCTGCTTGACTCTCAGTGACTCTGGGCAGCATACAAATGCATGCCAGGTCAATATTAAAGCTGAGATGGTAGTTTTAAACTATAGAGCTACAGGGTTTGAGTGGAATCAGAACACTGATAACCAGATGGACGAGATTCCAGCCACTGACTGCTGGAAGGATGCACACACCTTGGCATTTTGCAACGACTAGTTGCAAGTACTGCAAAACTATACATGATTTGTCACAGTTGTACGTAAAAACATTTGTGTATGTGAAACTCATTAAACAGCTGCTCATTAATCATCACTACATAAGAAAGCAGTGGGGAGAAAATCTGCATTCAATCCACTTCCTTGCCTCCATCTTTCAGAACTGCATTTCAGTGTATCATTCTGACCATGTTGGTTAGATATATACTGGTAAAGATAAAATCATCTTCAAGTCAAACTTGATTCCAGGTAATTTCATGGACACAACCATGCAGTTTTCTTGGCAAAAGTACAGAAGTGCTTGGTCACTGCCTTCTTTCAGGGTGTTTTACAAATTTCCAGCCTACCCTACAGTCCTAATAGTCTCCCATGTAAATACTAAGTAGCTCAGTCCTGCTTAGGTTCTGAACCCTGGCAAAGTTAGCTGATATATGCATGTAATTCCAGCATAAATTTCTGAATCTGAAGTTCTGACTGTTGTACAGAGAGCAAATCACACAACACAATTTTGGGTGCATCAGAATTAACTGATCTGTAGAATATGCTTACATGCAACATAAACTTGCATCTACATATAAATTACCTTTTCTTGATTATTGCTTTTAGATATCACTTAACCACTTGAATATCTCTAAAATAATCATTTTAAATATATTACATGCATGGATGGAGGTAAAATTAATTGCCTATAACAGTTTTGGAGAATCCATGTAGTTTACCAGAATTAATTGCTTATAATAGCTTAAAAAGCCTTGCTGGCTGGTGGAACCATAGAAAACTAATGGTAGAAATCTAATGCTTCTAGAGTATCTGATTAGACAGTTTTCAGTAAAGTACTGCACAGCTTAGCCAGTAGAACAGAATTGGTCAAACTTTGAATTGTTAACTTGCCATTTTTAAAAATTATATTTAAGGAATATAATTTGGGGGGAGGGAAGCCCTAAGTTTCACACAGTGGTAAGAAAGAAAAAGACCCCCACACTTCAGGACAGGTATCATGTACATTGTTATGAAACTTTCTTTTACAATGACATTTTTCTCATGGTGGCGAGGTACATCACTGGAAAAATACAGACTGCAATCTTCTGGAAAAATAAATTCTAGAAAAATCATAAAGGGAAATAATCCTATTGTATGTATTCAGTATATTTAATCTTTTAAGCTTATCATACTTACTGTTAAGCTCTCTGTAAGTCATATATGGATTTTTTTCAGAGAGCTGTTGAGAATGAAGTCCAACTACGTATCTTCCCATTCTCTGTTAACCAAATATTAAATACACTGATTTTAATACATAAAGGAAAACTGTACTTTGTCACTCCAGAAATGCAGACTATAATTCTGAAAGTTCTTAGTATTGAAAATCAAACAGTATAAAACGTGGTGCCTCATGTTCTCAACCAATCTAAGATTGTTAACTAAGGAATAAGATCAAAATCTATAAATAATACATGGAATCATATTGACACTGGCATCCTCAGAGAGAGAAGGGAAGACAACGATTTCACATTCATAATGATGTCATCACATACTGTAACATCATTGCACAGATGATCAAATTATGTAATTTACATCACAAATGTAATGTATCATTTGCATGATAATGTCATGAGAGGCTAACTTTATCACGGCTTCTTATATAGACACCTATGCATATTTAGCAATACTAGGGATAAACCTGTTGATTTCATTTGGTCTATTTTAAATATTGTTTATTATCTGATAAAACTTGATAGATAAGAGGTTGCCTCTTTTGAAATTGTGATGAGAAAAATGGGAAATTCTGCATACTTCAGATTTCTCCTTCCATGTAGCTCACACTGCAGCACATTGGGCAAGGTGTGTGTGTGTGTGTGTGATGAAATATGCATTGCAGCATTGGAATGCTATGTCCACCATTATGGACTTCTGTGAGACATAGTGATGAAAATATAAAAGGGCGGAGCTTTTGTATCGTGATGTCATGAACACGTATCATCAATCTGGTAACATGTAGTTAGGAATGGACACCTATGATAGCTCATAAGAGTCTGTAAACACAATCCAAAGAACAAACTCCTTATTTATTTATTTATTTATTTATTTATTTATTTATTTATTTATTACATCAGTTTACACAGGCAACTCTCACCACAGGCAACTCTGGGTGGCGTACAACAAAGCTAAAAACAGCAAAATGCATTAAAAATATATAAAACAAAATAAAACAGAGAATAAAAGGAAGTTAAAAATAAGGGAGGCACCTCACTAATTCCCTTGTCCTCTGGAGTACCCAGGCCTGCTGGCATAACCAAGTCTTAAGGGACCTCCGGAAGCTCAACAACGATGAGTCCAGTCTCACTTCAGGGGGAAGAAGATTCCACAGTACAGGTGCCACAGCAGAAAAGGCAGTATAAGCTCCATATAAGGAAACAGTACTTTTGACAATACAGTACTGTTTTACTACAGCATGGAGAAGTTAGTACTGATTAAGAGCCAAGTCACATTTCAAATGGAATAGGCAGTCAGAAGGCCAAGTGTTGGTTTGAATCATAGGAGTCAAAGAGATAGCAACTCTTCCTAGATTTGGAATGTATATATAAGAGCATACATTCTTCTATGTAAGTGTCATTCTCCAGTTCTATATGTACAATCACTATCCTTATCCACTATCCATACAAATGCCTTGGAAAAAAAACCTATTAAAACCAGCTTGCTATTTTTAAACTATCCTGCTTAGCAATAGCAACAATAAGTAAGCATGAATCCTTGGCCACTAAATATATTAAAATTACACTATTTACACATAGCCTTAGGTAAATACCCTTGATAATTGTCCAAAATGTAGCTCATTTTACTTATACATATGTATTTGAGTGAATAACAATTATTCATATTTCTTATGAAAATTGGTAGAAAATTATGAGCCAAATTAAAAGGGATAATTGTTCGATTTCAAATCATTGTTTATTTTAAAACAATGCAGTACATTTCATTACGCAAAGTGTGCCTGTTTACTTATCACATTAAGCAAAAGGTGAATAGCAGAAGCTTACAATACAAATTGCTAAACATATCACCAAGATAAATAAAGTCCTAATGAGGAACAGAGAATATCTGCAATAGCAAGATTTTTACCCATGACTACACAGAAGATCTAGCAATCCAAAATATAATCCCATGTAGATTCATGCTTCAATTAATATACATTATTATGAAATTATGTATAGCGCATAACTAATACTTATTTGAGTGTTAATTAATACATCTCCCTCTTTTGAGAATTTTGGGGGAGAACCATTGCAGAAAGGTTTATCCTATTGCTACATATGTTCTTTACAGAAAACATAGTCCTACTGCTTAATCAGCTTCATTTGATATTTGGTTATTGGCAAATTACCAACAAGCATATTTTTTTAAAGGTAATATTTAAATGTCTGGTTAGTCACCCTTACCAAATTCACTACTTTGGGGGTGAAAAGTAATCCTGGAATATGTTCACCTAGCCATAACTACTATATCAGGAAGACCATCTGGAACACACCATAAGAACATTGATTTAGGACTGGAGCACATTATCCAAAAGGATACATGGTGGAGCCTTTGTTCATCTATGCCATTTTAAACTGTAGACCCCAAATTGGTATGTCAAAGAGAAGGATTTTACTCTAGCTTTGATATGCTAGTTTCTGTACTGTAGAGACCACAATCCTTCCAACTGCAGTATGAAATAGTACAAACCCTTCAAAATTTGAAGTGGTGATCACAGAACTATCACTTATTAAGCAAAATTATGATTACCTGCATTCTCTGTGGTCCTATTTATCTCAGTCTAGATAGGCAGCACAGACTAAATTTTCCCTGCCAAAATCAATGGTGACATTCATTCAAAAACTAGATTTTTTTTGCACATGATGGAAAGCCAATTTAGAGTGATTTTTTAAAAAGATTCTTGTTTTCTTTCAGTTTTTCAAAAATTTAACAAAAGCTGGAAAAGACTGAAAGGATCTTTTGATCATATGGTATATAAACAACATATAGAATTTAAGCCCAACCCAATACAACGTGAGCAACAAGAAGGTAACACATTCCAATGGTACAGGATATGATTGTCATGGGGAACCCCAACCTGAAAATTAAGAAAAAAAAAAAGATAAGCAAGGACTCAGCACTTTCTTATTAATGTTCTAAATAAATTAGCTACAAATACTGTAGTAACTTTGGAATCTAAGATATTGTTATAATTACATGATATTTAAAATCATTGAGATATGGCAATCATTATTAACAATAACAAGGCAATACCAAGTTAGCATTGTAATTGGTTGATGCATTACAATTTTATAGGCATAATTTACAAACATATGTGCATCTATAATCCATCAGACTAAAAAGAAAAAAGGAAGGCAAAATCTGGGGAAATATCATCATTATAAAGTCCTGCTGAAAACACGATTGGAAACCAGTCTCAACCGTTTATTTAAATGAGATTTAATCTTAACTATTTTTGTTGGATTACGCCAATAACTTGAGTAAGAGTTATTTCAATGTTATCTAAATATCTAGAGTTCCACGTCCTAAGTGTATAGAGGAAGGATACAGCTGGCATACCAAAGGTGGACGAAAAAGCTTTGCTGGCCATTTTCAGACATTACCTGAAAGTCAGAGAGTAAGATCGGAGCCAGAAATGCGAAAGCATGTTTAAAAGTGCTTTCTTCAGAAAGAACATGACTCCTCTAGAATAGATACATTGCAATCTGTTCTAGGTCTTCTGTATTACTTACTATCCACATGCTAGTGGTAACTGAATATATTTCTACAATGTTGGGCATACCAATTGAGATTCTAGGATTTGTCAGCAAAGGACCAAGGACCAAATCAGAATAATCATGGAGTACTCCCACAAACCTCATGGAATATTGATCTAATGTTTCTCAGCAACTTTTGTGCCATATGGTAAATTTTGTATGACACCCCTTTGCAGTATAAACCTGTCTTTGATAATAAAAGCAGGTGTATGGCTCTAAGTTTAGAAAACTCTGTCGTTGAGAAGTTAAATATCACATCCAGAAGGAAGCTCGCTCCCTGACTGATCAGGTGGACAATGGCTGTTTAGATGTCCTTTTTTCCTTTAGGGAGGACATACAGTACTGCATTTATACTGTGGCGGCCAACCAGCAGGGCATTTTGGAATATTCCCACCTTCTGATTTTTGGTGACCTTTTGTTCAGGGGCCACCAAACTATCACCATGCCAAACCTTTAACCTCAAGCATCCTGTCCCCTCCCCTGCATGAGTCTTGGGACACAGTTTCCTCAGACCTTATTACTGACCTATCAGATGCCATGGGTCTGACTCCATATTAGGCATGGTTGATTTCCTTTTAAAACAGTTCATTTCATCTCCTGTCATGGCCTTCCTTCTGCCCCTCTTTACTCATCACATCTTCCAACCCCCAGGCATGCCCTATCACCTGATTTCAGGCAGAAAGATTCAAATCACTGCCTATTTTTAGACAGCACTCTTTTTACTCCTGGATGTTAACCTCCATTTTGGCTCTGCTCTCAACCTACTATGTAGAAATGTACACTGAAAACCTTGCCAGAATTCAAAGAAAGGTGAATGACACAGCTTACACTTATCCACCTATTTTCTTAATAAGAAAAATCAGAGGGAACCTTAGGATATTAGTTTCCTTATTAAAATCTATCTTTATGTTCTACTACTTTAAACAAAGCAATAATCCAAGTAACTTTTAAAGCCTCTTATAACAGTTGTTCCAATACAGCAAAGAGCTGGAAGCATGGGCAGGATGAGTATATATTACATTTCTACTAATTTAATTGAAATACAGCTCAAACTTTTTAAAATTAAAAATCTACTTTATTTTTAAAAAGCTAGAAAAGAAATTCAAATACTTTCTGATAGGAAAGCAGCACTTTCTAAAACGTATTTGCAGTTAGCAAATACGCCTACCAGAAAATGTCCTAGTTACATATATTATGGTTGGGAGTATCAGCAATGTGTTATTCATGTATCTAGAGGTAAGCCTGAGATCAAGGGTCTGGGATCTCCTCTGGAAATCTTAAATTAAATTAGCCTTTCATCTGATTTTACTCAAAACGTATTTCTCATCACTTTCTTGAGCTCTGTGATAAATTAATCATATTATGTAAGTGGGCTTCTGTTTGCACCATGGGCTGAAATCTCAGCATCATCCCTTTATCCATTGCCTATAAACAGACATAGGACCCAAAGCTATTCAAGTTATTTTGGACCCTGAGGTAGAATATCCCACAAGTTCTTCTCCCTTCTCTTGTAGTAAAGGTTCAGTAATATTATAAAATAACCAACCATTTTATATGCATTCATAACACCTCAAATCAGTTGTTTGAGGCAGACCCTCTTTCTCCCTAATGATAGTGTACATTTGCAGGCAATGATCAGACATTAGTAAGTGTTCCTTTCATTCCAAATGACCCTGGCCATTTTTATATCTAGCCCAGCATTTTTCCAAAAACATTGACTTCAACTCCGAGAATTCTCAATCATGTACATGCTATGTGGAGAATTTGGAAGCTGAAGTCAACAAATCTAGAAATTGCCAAGGTTGAGAAACACTGATCTAGCCCATTACTGCCAGATCCACAGCAGCTTCCCATGGACACAAACAGGAAACTCTTCGTGGTACTTACCTGAAAAAAAAAAGGGGGGGGGGATTGAAACTGAGCCCTTACATTGTGCTGTGATCCTTTCAACATACTGTATGTGTGTTCAGCCTAAAAGTGACAAACTGCTGCAACTGTATTTTGCAATTAAGCTTCATCTTGTGGGGTCCTTGGGGTTCTCTGAGCTTGGTTGTTTTCTTGCAGGCATTTCATTACCCTACTAGGTAACATCTTCCACAAGATGATACCTAGTAGGGTAATGAAACGCCTGCAAGAAAATAACCAAGCTCAGAGAACCCCAAGGACTCTACAGTTCAACCTTGAGCTACATATATTCTCTTCTAAAAGCTTCCTCTTAGATATATAACTCTTCAGAATTCAGCCAGTCTCCCAAAGGCAGTCTGAAACAGCATAGAATTCTTCAATTAATTTTAATTATCTCATAGCTCACCTAAATGTTAAGGGGAGAAAATGCAATATAATCTCAGTTTATTGCTATTGCATCTGCTGTTTATATTTTCTGTCATGTTCTCATGTTCTTTTGGCTTCGTGGATTCTTCTACTGATTTATAAGCAGCTGTCAAAAGGGGCTTTTCAACCTTAAAAACTTAAATTGTGTTCTAGCTGCATGTGCCTTATACTTTAATAATCTAAAGACTATGGTTTCAATTTTAAGATAAATTAATTTATCTGCAAAAGATCTTAAGAAGCTTTCCCTTCTTTTCTCCCAATCTAAGCAAATACATGTTTTTTTCAAACGTCTGTCTCCTTTTATCTTCTTTTTCTAATGATACTGTACATTACTTTTTGGGAATACATGGACATCCTAAATTCATCTGTTTAATATAAATAACCACATCAAGATATCTGTCAGTAAATGAATCAATCATCACTGAAATGCACACACCCTCTGCTTTACTTCATTGTATGCATTAATGATAATGGATATGCAAATTTCATCCATTTGGAAAAGGAAAATTCCTGAGAATTCTGGAATGTTCTTTTCTCCTCTAGGTCCTGTCAAATATCCTCCTGAACAATGCAATTTCAGGAGCAGTTTAAAATCAACCAGATAGACTTTACTACTTATAGATCAGTTCTGATATTAAAATACTGTGAGCACAGTCATATTTCAGTCCCCACTACCAAGTTGAATTTTTGTCCATCTGTCTTTGAGTCAGCAGAAAACAATAACATCATGAAATGTTGTTTGTCTATTGGTTAGGTTACAAGAGATGAAGGGCCCTGCATGTTTGTGAGTCTATGTCTCAAAGAGAACACCATCAGCCAATTAGTGCTCCTCTTTTCTCATCCCAGTGCAGAACTTCAGATAAACATCTATCCTAGTCATAATTGGGGCAGGTATGGAATTTAAATGTAAATTCACATTTAACTTATAGGTGGAAATGGTAACAAAAAGAAGCAAACACAGGTAGTCCCCAGGTTAAGAACACCCGGTTTACAGATGACTCATAGTTAAGAATGGAGCCTATATTTGAGTTAAATACACAGTTTGAGTTAGTTACACAATGCTACTTATACAGTATTAGACAATAATACTGCTCCAGCTTACATACAAATTTGACTTAAGGACAGACCTTGGAAATGTTAAGAAACTTGTTCTTAAACTGGGGACTACCTGTAAATCACATCGTGAGAACTGCCTCTTGAATCCCCTAAAGAACACATTCTTTTAATCATTAGATCTGTCTGTTTGTATCAATATGTATTCACTTCACAGAAGGGTATGTGTCTCAAAAATATCTCAAAACTCATATTCAATACATTATTCTAAAATTAAACCTCCCAAACTCATTTCCTAGTTGTAGTTACATGTGTTCCTAACCTCATGGCCTTTAGAAAAATGGTAAAGGCAGTCCTCTTTTAGAGGGCTTTCAGGTAGGAAGATCTTGCTTAATGGTCGCAAACAGCTGTTTATGAGCAGTATTTAATCATTTTGTTAATTATTACTTGCTTGTGCTAATTGTATTTATATATGTTTTAGTCTTATATATATTGCAAGCCATCTAGAATTTCTGGTATCATCAGCATACAAATGCAGGTAAATAAATAAATATTCTAGCTGTGTCAGCCTGCAGTCACCCATGACTCTCTAACATTCTGTCATGTATACCCTTTAAACATTAAGTAAGCTCTGAGTGCAGAAGAGACAATGTGGGTTCTTATACATTTTTTCATGGGAAATAGGGGCTACTGCTAAACAAGCAAGAAAGAGGAGACAGGCAGAGACTTTAAAAGAACTCTGGGAAGAAGGGAGAAAAGATGAAGATGCAATGGCTGGATGGCTCGAGACAAGGTTGACTGTTGAGGCTTTGTTGTTCCCAGGAGAGCCTGGGGATGAGGCCTGAAGACCCATCAAAAGGGACTGCCATGGGACAAATCTACCCTTCACAGATAGCTTCCATGGGAGACTGAAGAGAAAGAGAAAGAAGCCACCAAGAGAGAGCAAGAATGCTAGCTAGCATAATTACCCCTTACTTACAGTATCTCTAAGTAGGAAATAGAGATAAAACACAAGTATTACAATACTCCTATTTTGCCAAAACTCTAGACTGCACACAATACAAGGTAGACTTCACCAGGATGATTTGCTTTAGTATTGGAGAAATTATTTGTTTTATGCCTGAGCAGCTGCTCCTAACTCAAGGTACAGTAAAAGAATGTTGCCTAGAATCAGAACTGAAGGATGGTGCCGCTTTGTTTGCTGACACAAGTAGTCTTTCATGTGCTGTGTCTTAAATCAAAATCCCAAGCACCCACAAATCCCAGAGGCATTTCCCCTTCAAAATCAAAAAAACTGCCCTTCCCATTGTGAGACCACACAATTACCACACCTTCTTTCTAACACATGCATAAGAACATACATTCTTCCTTTCCCCAAATCATGTCCTTGTTCCTTCTCTCTGTTCTCCCCCCAGTTGCTGATCTGATGATCTCCCTTGGTTAGCTTCCTCTGCCCATCCTGTTGGCTTTGTAAATCCTCCCTACACCAGCTGCCCCTACATCTTATCCTCCCCACTTCCTTACAACACTCTCCCACTCACATCTTCCCCATCTGTTCCTAGATCTTCCTCCCATTGGCTTTGTTTCTCAGTGGCTTTTGAAGGCCTCCTTCTGCTGGCTTTCCCGCTCCCCTACCCAAGTCACCCAGCCTGCTATTAACCAGCTTCCCTGATCTGAGTTTCTTTCTTTTCTGGGGGCCTGGCTGGAAAGCAGAAAAGTCCTTGAGAAAAGAGAATGCAAGCAAGGAGGGGCTCCAAGAGGCATTCACTGCTTCAACTCTTCAACTGTTTTTACATTATAAAGATGGATAAGTAACAAGGTGAGCTTTAGTTCCGGTTTAAAAGGTGTTAATTCCCCAACACCACGCATCTTTATTAATTCTCTTGTCTTTTGCATAGAGCACAAATAGAAACATTCCCCAAATCTTCACCTAAAACACATATACAAATACCCTTTTAGATGAACATGTTCTTCCATTTTAGAAGATCCTGCATTCCCTCTAGTTCTGGGTACTGTGATATCATACATTACTAAAGTTTCTGGGAAATGCGTGTGATGTAACATAAAAATAGCTATGAATTTCAGATAGCCTATATTGCATAAAGATTACTGTGTGCTTACCTTTTAATTACCATACTAGTTATTGAGGAATTGAAATCACAGGATAAAACCTATAATCCTGTTTTGTTCTGAATGCTAAAATTACAAGAATCACTTCTTGTTTTTCTTCCCATTGAACCTCTGACCAGATTCTTCATGTAGCTGCCCTCAGACTAGTGGGAAAGGGTGAGAATAGTTCTCAAGGCAGACAAATTAAAAGCTTGGTTGACTTGGTACATTTATTTCTGTATGAAATCTGGACTCTTTTCCTCCCAAACAAAATATGAACTAAACATTTTCCTGACCTTCTAGAGAAAGTATAATAAACAGCAGGCATCTCCCATGACAGCCAGTGCCCCTTGGGGTATGATACCTTCATGAGCATCTTTTCTGCTGAAGAAAAGGCCTATCTGGGTTTTTTTGTTCCTTGCCAGAACTTGGCATTTCAAGGTGACAATGTTTGTAGTGGCACAATGGATCATAAGGCCTTTCTTCATTAGCTATTGCTGTCACCCAAGTGACCTAGCAATCCCATTTCACCCCACACCCCCATGCCTTTCTCCTGCTCCAAGGTCACGATTTACACAGCTGTAGCCTTCTGTTTCCTGTACCACAAAATACCCAAGAACAACAAATCTTTCACACAGAATGGCAGACAGAGTCAGGACACCATTCAGCTAGCATCACAAGAAGGAATGGATTCCACCAAGGGTCACTGGGCAGGGAAAGCTTGTAGTTCCGTTAAAATTGCCACAGTTCCCAATTTTTAGCATGGCAAATTGGAAAAGAAGATAATTTGACTATAGTAACAATATATTGTTACTTTCTAACCATGTATTCTTCATAGGGCTATCTACGAAAACAGCTCAGAAGCTCTCAAATGGTGCATAGCAAAAACAAGACATCCTTTAAGAAGAATGAGACTTTAGAATCTTCAAAAGAACAGTGTTTCTGAATTTTGACAATTTGGGTTGCTAAGTCTGTGATGGTATAAAACAGAACCTACTCAGTGAGATAGAATATGATGCAAGAGGAGATGCAATTCTATTTCAGTCTTTCCACTTTTAGGAAGCATTGTAAGGGTCCAAGTATATGGAAAATTAAATATGTCCTATTTAATGTGCGTACTTTTTTTTTTTTTTAAGAGAAATACAGTTACTCCTCATTTAGCAGCCACAATTGGGACCGGTGGCTCTGTCATTAAGTGAAATGAGCACTAAGTGGGGAATCACGTGACCGTGACTGTGCTTTTCTTTTCCCCACTCCCCACCATTTGGAAGGTTCACCCTGGAGCTGGGATAGCCAGATTGCAGCTGCTGCCTGTAACTGACAAGACTGATCAGTTTCACACCTTCAGCTCTTGTTTGCCTCCTAATGATTTTACTTCAGCTTCCCTTTTCCCCCACTCCCCTCCCCTTTGCAATGCTCACTCCAGCACTGGGATAATTAGCAAGAAGGGAATTAATGTTTATATTTACATTCATTGGAGAAGATACGGCTTGTGTATTCCCCATTGTATGTCTGCTTACTCTCTTTTAATTTCTTCCTTTCCAGTCTCTCTGCTCTGTGTGGTGGGGGGAGAAAGGCCAAGCATAGAGATTGCCTAGAGAACACTTTTTTTTCCTTTTTTTCCCCCCGCACAGAGCAGAGAGTTTGCTTAAACAAATGAGGGGGGGGGGGACAAGCACTCTCTAGACAATATCTCCTGTGCCTGGTCCATTTTTTTCTCCCCACCCCCCCCTACAGAGTGGAGAGACTGGAGAGGAAGGGATTACAAGAGAGTAAGCAGGCACACAATGGGGAATACACCTGACTGTTTGCATAGCGCTCTTGGGGCTGCCTGCAACTGCATTCCTTTCAATGTGTATTCTCCAATTGTGTGCCTGCTTACTCTCTTGTAATCCCTTCCTCTCCAATTTCTTCACTCTGCAAGGAAGAAAAAAAGAAAACCAATAGGTCAGGCACAGGATAACACAGACGGACTGTAATGGCAATCACATGACTAAAGGACGCTGAGAATTATTATTTACATTCAATGGAGAGTAAGCAGGCACACAATGGGGAATACAATTGAACTGAATCGACAGGAATGTGCTAGCACTGGCTGTTTGCCTGATGTGCTTGTGGCTGGGAGCCAGAAGCCCCTTAGGAGGCAAAAAAACCTTCAGGGTGAAATTGATTAGGGTCTTGTCAATGTCA
This sequence comes from Python bivittatus, assembly GCF_059951505.1. NCBI lineage: Eukaryota > Metazoa > Chordata > Lepidosauria > Squamata > Pythonidae > Python > Python bivittatus. The sequence continues at coordinate 41,427,036 of NW_028277074.1, read as the reverse complement.
GGCAGCAGTGCAAGCTCCCTGGAGGGTTCTAATCAACTAATTAAGGTCACAGAGCTGAGCTTGTTAACTTGAGTTTAGCACTTTTTAGGGACACACTGCCCTGCAGAGAAAAACAGCTCAGGAAGAGATAGCTTGTTTAAGCAATCCCTCTGCTCTGCAAGGAGAGGAAGAAAAGAAAAAAATGTGTCAGGCACAGGACTAACTGACTGTAACGGCAAACACATGACTGAAAGAGAGATGCTGCAAAGGTCATAAATGGTCACATTTATGGTCGCAAAGGTCATTGGGTGCAAAGTTACTTTTTCATCACTGTCGTAACTGTGAATGGTCATTGTCCGAGGCAGTCACTAAACAAAGACAGCCTGTATTCTGCTTTATTAAGAAGATGATTTCTTAATTCTGCAGTATTTTATAGACAAAGATTGTTCATTTGCTAATTCTTAGGACCCTGGTTTAGCAATTCAAGAATCGTGAATAAACACAGGCCTCTCTAACTTCAAATGAGGTTACAATAATTGTTTATAAGCTATTCAAAAGTTAGACAAAGGATAAAGATGTAATCCCATAAGATATATGATGCTAAAATTTGAACACAGTATAAGGCAAGTAAGCTGAAGTCTGATGAATTTCACTGTGAGCCATAACTTAAAAAGCAAGCCAAAAAATTGACTGTAAGATTGGAAACTGCAGCTGGTGAATCCAGTGACCTTGCTATGAAATTAAAATTTGCAGATCCCATCAAAAATGAATACATCCTGCAGATATCTGTGAAGTTAAAAATTAAGGCACAGAAAACTGTGATTCAAACATGTTTGCAAAACAAAAATTGGACAGTATAAAAATTAATCTGATGGAAGCACATTGTAGGTTCTCTGAATTCATTTTACAATATGTTATCTGGAAATTGCATTTCACGGGGGAAAAAAATATCACCTATCCATTAATATCAGTCATCTATACTTCCAAACACTAAAATAAATAGTGATTTCATGCTGTAAATCAGCATGTACAACAGTTTCTCAAGAGAGTTGAACTTAGCGTTAACCACATTTACCTGAATTGCATAGTGGTTTGTAAAAATGGAACTCCTGTTAGGATACACCCATTTTCACTAAATGATTTCAGATAAGAGCAGCATATGCATAGTATATCTGCCTTAATCCAAATGTCTCTCTTCTCTATCAGCCCTGGAATCTTGCCTTGACTAATACACTTGAAGATTCACTCCCTTAACAAACCAATAGACAGAATAGCTGATGGTAGCAGTTGCCTCCACATTTTCTTCCTCAGTCTAATCATTGTTTTGTTTGGTTTTTTTATCTCTCTCTTTGTTCTTATGAAATGAAATATTGCTGGAGGAAGGAAAAATGAAAAGGGATTTCATGATGTAGTTCATTCACTGTATATCAACATGACATTCATAGCTTAGATTTTTCATCACACATACACATGGTCTTATCTCTGTGGCTTCAGGGATTCTTCAAACAACTTTTGTAGATAACTCTCATATTTCTCAAGCAGCATCTAGAGTCTTGTTTAAAAAAGGTTGGTGATCCACAACCCTCGGGTTGTGTGTACCACTCCAGCACTCTCTTTGCAGCACCAACACCCAGTAGATCTGCTGGCAGACCTTCCCACCCTTTTTTAAAGTTATTATTTTAGGACTTTTGGAGAATTCAGTAGGCAAACCAGATGTCTTAAACAAGTTCTTTCACCCCTTAAAATCACCTCAAACTGCACAGTAGGTTTTACTAAAGACTCCAATTCCCACAGCATTCTTTGTATAAAGGAATAGTCTAACAGAAATAACAACACGATGTAAGTTAACTATATCTACAGATGCACAGTTCTAGGTTTATGCTATGGTTACGACTGAATTATACTTTTGCAGATGAATAAAAGAACTACATTGATATAAGCAGAAGATTTCTGTATATACTGTGTGTATGGCATACATACACCTATGCACATGTACAGATCAGCCACTGTAGATAAATCTTTATTTTATATATTTGTGCAGACTAAATTTGCTTACCTTCAAAATTTAATATTGTTATATTAAAGTCTATGGTGTGATTTTTATAGAAACATACCAGCGTATTATTTATATACAGTGTTTACCCACAAAGTTATAATTTTCATTTATGTGTGTCATATTGTTTCCCTTATTCACTTATTTCAGCATAACCTTTTTTGCGGAGTTTTTAGTGAGTACAACTCTTGATTTTAACTAATGTTTCTAGGAACAACAGTTTCTGCAATATTCCTGCCTATCAGGCAGATGGTCCAGTTGCTTTTTTCAAAAAGTACCATCATTATCTTTTGCAAATTATATTTAAACATTTTAACAGAGAACCTGTTGCCAACATTTAGTTACTGCAATCTTAATTTTGGATTATTATATGAAATGACCTGCTTAGATTGATGGCCTTTCCTCACATGCATCTAACCATGGTACAAATGTGTACTGACCACCCCTATAATCTGTCACATTCCTATGAGATTGCCTTCATCCCCACCTCAGCTACAAACAGACAGAGGTTTAAGTCACCTGTTCTGCTTCCATTTTCCAAGTAGAGTTCTCCCCTTAAAATGACAGCAAGTAGTTTAAAAGTGAGGATGATCTGCCACACTTCCCCATCCATGTTGGTGGTGGCACAGTGTACAGGGACCTGCACAGGGATGGGATGAGCCAGTCACCTACTGATCACTTCAAATTAGGCCCCCTCTCTTGTTTTCTGAGGCAGCCCTTGACACCCCACAAAACACACCTGATCTATGGGGTGCTTCACTGTGCATACAAACCCACTTATCAGCTGACTCAAGACCAGGTTTTAACAGATAAATGTACCCCTGTGTCTAGCCAACTGTCAAAACCATCCACAAATCACGACACATCTGTGACTGGTGGATGGATTTTTACAGATGGCTAGACCCAAGAGTTTAGCTGTCTGTTTTCCACTGATTAGTGATGGTGAGAAAGAGGAAAGGCAGCTTAACCCATTCTTTGCTTAATACGCCCCACACACTCTAAATCAGGACACCACATTCAGTAGCAATCCAGAACAAATGATATAAGTTAGAATGGGAATTGGTAGAAGAAACTGCAAATGCTATGTTGCCACCAGCTGTCTACTGACTCAAGGAAGCAGACTGCTTTAAGTAGTAGGAAAGGCTCTTAATAAAGACACATTACCAAAACTAGGACTTTAATTAACTTAGATACTTTTAAATCTCAGGACTACAGCTCTTCTTAAGGCTTCATATAATTCATATAATAAACTAACCATATATTCATCTTCTGAGAAGGAGTCTCATGCAAGGGCTATGATGTTTAAGGAGTATACCAAAGAAATCTAGATCTTTCTCACTGATCCTATTTGCTCCTGAAACTCTTTCCCAAAAATATACTAACTATCTCTGATCAGTGGAAGGAGCTGCATAAATTTAGCCTTAAGAAAAGCCAATTATTGAGTGGGTAGGGGTGATAATACTCTTCAAATACCTGAAATAATGTCATATAAAAGAAGTCAAGACTGGTTCTCTCTTTTCACAGAGAGAATTGAAATACTGGGTTTTAATACAGAAGACACATTGCCATTGAAGCTTAAAACCCGCTTATTCCTCAGAGTTAGAACAATTCAATAATGAATTTGGTTACTAAGTTGGTGGGCTTCCCGTCAATGTATCTGTTCAAATGAAGGCTAGCCAGCCATCTGTCTGAGATGTGCTGAACAGGGATTAGACTCAGTTGTCTCAATATCTCCTTTCAATTCTGTAATTCTGTTAGTCCATCCTACAATTCTACAATGAAAACATTGTCTTCAACAAGCAATTCAAATAATACTATCAAACATGAGAGCAAAATATTAGTGGAGAATAACAGACTGTGGAATAAACAAATGATTAGATAGAAGCAGGGCAGGTGAACAGCCCTACCTGCAATATACATTTGAATGTGAGATACTGCAATATAGGAGCATTTCTGCATACAAATCTCTCCAGAAGGAAAAGATTTCACAGGAACCAGCAAGAAATAAATGGACCTGAATACCGACACTACAATTTATTCAGCTATTGAACAATACTTGGACAACAGCCCAGGAAGACTATGCTTTAAACTTAAGCAACTCAGCCAATTTACTACTAAGAAGTTCAGCTGGGTCCATCAGCAGAGTCTATTTTCTCTTACACATGTTGCATCACCTTGTGGGCTGGGCCACAGCATGAAGCCAAGACAAAGTCAACTGCACATTTTCAACCTAGCAGAAAGAAAAAATGCAAGTGCCAGTAATAAAGAAGGAGGATGAAAGCTAATAAGCTTGGAAATGTTTTGTTGTTTGTGGTGATATTCTTACGGTTGATTCTGGCTTAAAAAATAATAAAGTATCGAGAACATAAAACAAAGTTCTTAACAACAAAAAAGTCCAGAATCCTAGCCAAACAAAACTACAGCAGCAATTCAGTTACTAAATAAGCTTTTAAAACATATGCCGAACTAAAGCAATTTCTCTTATTATTTCAGAGCTCATCCGATCCCAAAGTTGTTTGGGGGAAACATTTTGGTTCAGGTTCAAAACATAAACTGGTATTACGGAGAAGTTGTTTTAGGCCTCAGGGTTGTTTGCGTTTCCTAGTGCAAAGAGAGAAGAGGAAACTGTCATAATGGCTCCACAGAAATTATTAGCTTTATGAATCTTACTACTCCCAAATCTCTCCTGAGTGGCCTGGGTGCCAAAGTCTGTCAGCTGGAAACAATATACTGTATATTAAGATGCAGGATGGCAAGTTAAAGTAAGAAAAGCACATTTCATTTGCAGAAACATTAATCACTCTATTAGATCTTTTGAAGTGCACTTTCCTTCAAAACCAGCTTTGTTAGCAAGATGAATTAGCACTGTCACTGAATTAAGAAATAGGATCTCTTCCTTGCCAGATGGACTTTTTAAAATATGTTAGAGAACTTGACATCCAAACAGAAACAGAGCAAGACCAAAACACAACAAAACAAGCTGTGCATTCTCCATTGTGATATTAAGTATTTGAGGTGGAGCAGGCAATGCAAAGAAGCTTGAAAAGGTGGGGCCACCTGAACTGCCATTTTTGGAGCCAAGGAATGAAAGGTGTGTAAGCACCTGCAAGACTTAAGAAACCCATTTCACCCTTGCAGGCCTCTAAGATCAAAGGAAAAGGAGGGGGGAGAGTGAGGCTGGGGGGCATACTTTTGGTCCCATCCAATAAAAAGGATATCTGGGAAAAGATGGATTGATCCAGAGGCACAAAAAATACAGCTGGGAGATGCAAAAAGGATATGTGGGCCATAAGTGGCCCTAGCTGCATTTTTTAATTCTTGGATTTGTCCACCTTTTCCATGACTCCCATGGAATTTGCATGCTGATTAAGCTTTAGTGGCATACCTTTATGTACTGTACCAACTCAATGCAATCTTTCTGGATTATCAGTATTCTTTGACCCTTTCATTCTTGCTGAACCTGAGCCAGTGCTTGAAAATGATGGGTCGGCTATCTGTTCCATTTTCATAATCCTCAAACAAATACTCCCCGCTGCATTTGAACTGTCTTGAACTACTGGTTCTGCAGACATGCTGAAAATGGGATTTATTATCTAAGACAAACATAAAAGTGTTCTATTTATATTCTTCTGTAGAAGGGGGACTTGTGTCTTAGAAACAAATCCATAGCCATGAATAACTACAGCCCTGGCTGGAAGGGGATGTTGAAGAGAAGAAGGGAACAAGAGGCCATAGGTTCAAATGTTATAGTTTCATAACAATCAAAAGAACTCACAATGATTTATCTGCAGGTTTGGTAAGTTTTCAGCTCTGCAGGGACCCAAACAGAAGTACTGGGTATTAGATGTTTTGAAGCTTTGAATCAGATGGAATAAGGAACAACCGATGGAAAAAAGTGGGAAAGCTTAAGCACTCTTTTCTGTGCCTTCTCCAGTACAACTCATCTTCTTACAAAAGTACTTTATAAGGAAAATATGTTCATCAGGGTGTTGCTCTTAGACCCCAAGATTATTTGCCAGATAAAAACTGTAATAGGCCTGGAAATATTGCTCTGTTTGCAAACTATTGAATAACAAGTACTAAACTAATTTGAGAATACAAGAACCCAAATCAACTGAGTATCAGTGAGACCTGAAAAATAAATTTGAGTGGCAAATATATTTATTGTAACATATTAAATATCTTCACTTCCATATATATGAGGACTTCTAACAATACGACTTTGATTTTAATCTTGTTTAGCTTTTTTTTTTTTTTTTACTATTTCTGTCTTTATGATTACATTGAAATTCACAACTGAAATATATTCAGATTCATATCTGAAAATATATAACCACACTTTTATCTCCAGAAAATTGCTCCCATGTTATAAAAGTAGGAAACTAGCCAGGAACAGAAATGGATCTTTCTAGTTTCCTCTTTAATCTCTGTTTAAGAATCTCCCTTTCAACTTGAAACACATGTACCAAATTTAGAAAATGGTCTAGCTAAAAGAAAAGGCTCAAAATTCACAGTGAGAATATCTTTTAACAAAACATCTGTCCAAAGCATTATTCCTGGGCATCAAGAGGGCTTTTGATGCATCTACTATTACATGGCCATGTAATTAATCAAATGTATGACAGATTTGCAATCTGAACACATAGCTATATTTGGGCAAAAACAGATACTCTGTTTTGTACAACTTCTATATGGCATGCAACTTCATAAAGATATTGGCATATTTAAAATAAAGCTTTAATTTGTTTTCAGATAAATTTCTCTCACATCAAAAAGTTTTCAACTATTCTTAGCAGCTGCAGCTTGTTGTAAAATATGTATGGCTTAAAAAATAAACAAGGGCATCAGCTGTCAGGAGATACATCACACTTCCTCCTCCAACTCTGCAGGTACCCCATTCCCCCTCATCTGAAACTAAGAGAAAAGAAAGACATGCAGGCAGAGAGCTTAATAAAACATATACAGAGTGCTTCTTCTGAGACTCATCTGTGGAATGACATTATGGTTAAGCAGATCGTTAAAATCAATCAGGTGCATGAGTCATATCTCAAATTTTAATATGCAGGCAAAATAGTAAATGAATAAAAATGCATAAAACCATAAGAATCATGTACAGTAAAGTTAAAATAAAGGTAACAATCGTAACATTCCAGGCATTCAATCAGCGTGTTGGGCTCTGATCCTTATATAAAGAATGTCAGCCCATCAAGTTTGTCAAGATGAGGAAGCTCCACAGGATGACTAGAACTATACTTTATTGAGAAAGGCTATTGTAAGAGAACCTTCCAAAGTATTGTCGAAGGCTTTCATGCCCGGAATACGATGGCGGATGTGGGTCTTCCGGGCTGTGTGGCCGTGTTCTCTAAGTTTTGGTTCCTAACATTTCACCAGCATCTGTGATCAGCATCTTCAGAGGACAGGAGCTCAGACAGGAGCAGTTCTCTCCTCCTCCTCTCCTCCTCCTCTCATCCTGGGCACAGAGAGAACTGCTCCTGTCTGTGCTCCTGTCCTCTGAAGATGCCGGTCACAGATGCTGGCAAAACGTTAGGAACCAAAACTTCCAGAACATGGCCACACAGCCCGGAAGACCCACATCAGCCATTGAACTTTGCAAACATACCCGTGTTTTCCCTTCCCTGCCTCTTTTACCCCAGGGAGTCAGGAAGGAGTCAGTCTGAGTTCCTTCCTAATATTTTCCCTGTTTCTTGAGCTCAAAGCATGGTTTTGCACACGTTGTTTTTCTAAGTTTCTGAATTGTTTCTCCAAGATTATCTCCATGACTCTCCACAAGAATGAAATTCAGGTCATCCTGGCTCAGAGCCATGGAGTGTACCTTTTATAATTATTTTGGCAATTTGATCTCTAGTTCCTCTGCCTCTTTGAAACCCAGCTTGTACATCCAGTAGTTTTCGGTGCACATACTGCTGAAGCCTAGCTTGTAGGATTTTGAGCATAACCTTGCTAGCATGTGAAATGAGTGCAATTGTGCGGTAGTTTGAGCATTCTTTGGCATTGCCCTTCTTTGGAATTAGAACGTAAACTGACCTTTTCCAATCCCATGGCCACTGTTGAGTTTTCCAAATTTGTTGACATATTAAGTGCAGCACTTTAACAGCATCATCTTTTAGTATTTTAAATAGCCCAGCTGGAATACTGTGATTTCCATTAGCTTTGTCGTTAGTAATGCTTCCTAAGGCCCACTTGCTTTCACTCTCTAGGATGTCTGGCTCAAGGTCAGTGACCACACTAGCATGGACATCAGGGACATTAAGATCTTTCTTGTATAGTTCTTCTGTGTATTCTTGCCACCTCTTCTTAATCTCTTCTGCTTCTGTTAAGTCCCTGCCTTTTTTGTCTTTTATCATGCCCATCTTTGTACAAAATGTTCCCTTGATATCTCCAATTTTCTTGAAGAGATCTCTAGTCTTCCCCATTCTATTGTTTTCCTCAATTTCTTTACATTGTTCATTTAAGAAAGCCTTCTTATCTCTCCTTGCTATTCTCTGGAAATCTGCAGTTGTTTATATCTTTCCCTTTCACCCATGCTTTTCCCATTCCTTCTTTCCACAGCTATTTGTAAAGCCTCATCAGACAGCCACTTTGCTTTCTTGCATTTCTTTTTCTTTGGGATGGTTTTAGTTGCTGCCTCCTGCACAATGTTACGAAACTCCGAACTACGAACCATAGTTCTTCAGGCACTCCATCTACCAAATCTAATCCCCTAAATCTATTCATCACCTTCACTGTGTACTCACAAGGAATATGATCTAAGTCATACCTGAGTGGTCTAGTGGCTTTCCCTACGTTCTTCAATTTAAGCCTAAATTTTGCAATAAGAAGCTCATGATTTGAGCCACAGTCAGCTCCGGGTCTTGTTTTTACTAACTGTATAGAGCTTCTCCATCTTTGGCTGCAAAATCATAATCAATCTGGTTTCAGTATTGACCATCTAGTGATGTCCATGTGTAGAGTCGTCTCTTGTGTTGTTGTAAAAGAGTGTTTGCTATGACCAGCTTGTTCTCTTGACAGAACTCTATTAGCCTTTGCCCTGCTTCATTTTGTACTCCAAGGCCAAACTTGCCTGTTATTCCAATTACTCCTTGACTTCCTACTTTAGCATTCCAATCTCCTATGATGAAAAGGACATCTTTTTTTGGTGCTAGTTCTAGAAGGTGTTGTAGGTCTTCATAGAACCGGTCAACCTCAGCTTCTTCAGTATCAGTGATTGGGGCATAGACTTGGATTACTGTGATGTTGAATGGTTTGCCTTGGATTCGCACTGAGATTATTCTGTCATTTTTGAATTGCTCATAATGTATTATAGCAATTCTACAAACTCTAGATGGCTACAGAACAAAGTTCACATACTTTCTTCCCATATATTTAAGTATGAAATCTGAAAAATACCTATATAGCATGGCAGGGTGGATAACACTGCACAACATAATTAAAGGAGAACGAGACTTCATTGCAACAATTGCTTTAAAGGGGTTTTTAATAAACTCCAAATGAAACATGAATCAGCAGTGGGATGCAATCCAAATCATAAAATGTAATAGCACTATTACATATTCTGTTTCATTTAGAACTAATATTTATCTAATACAGATATGAGGATCTTCAAAAATAAGGATCTTAATTTTTCAGCCTGCTTTGGAAGTATGTATTTTTCTTTTGTATCTGGCATTAGCTTCTGAAGTTATTTGGAAAAACCAAAGAACAAATAACAAGATTAGATAGTGATGAGCAGGGATTGCCCTTACTTTTCAAAACTCTATGCAGCAGCCAAGGGAACACTTTCCAGTTTTGTTTAGTATTTTAAAACCCTGATACACTTGCTAACAGCAGTACTTGGCTCTTTGGAGAGAAATAGTTTTCCCTTCTCTAGTGTTTTGGGACAGAATGCATGACAAAGTGACAAATGCACTCACTTGAGATCCAGTCAAATAGTCCTGTGATGAGGTCACAATATGAGCAATGTGAGTAGATCTGCCTCTCCGTAATTGGGCTATGAAAACGGATGATACATGCAGAGAAACTAACTGCATGGTAGATATATTCAGTCCGAATATGGAGGCCAGCCTGACATGACAAACCATTTGACAGAGAAAGTAAGGGGTCCTTGTTCTGTATATGTTTCATTAGCAGAGGCTAGATGTTATTTATCAGAATAATATAGTAATGGATTTCTCCATCACCAGGTAGCTGGACTATTGATGTCCTTCCAACAATAGTAGCCTACTAATTGGAATATCCATGTCAATTTATTTCACATATTGGATTGTATCCACCCTTTAGCCAAAGATGCCCTGGAAAGGAATCCAAAGGATGGAAATTTCAAGCAACTGTGCCTTCTCTCCTTGCACTCCCTTCCACAGGCCTTCTCCAAAGAAATAGGGAATCCTCTAGAACAGATATGGAGATTTACAGCAGACTATAGAAAGAAACCAAATAACTAAACATTGCCCTCATCCTATAAAATATTTAAAAGTAATTGTGCTTTGCAATTATCTTTAAATATTTTATAACCCAAAGTAAGGGGTATAAAAGAAACATAAGGAAACTGGAAATGCTGCTGTTGCTGACCTAAATACAATACAGTATATAAAGAATTATTAGCATAGGATAGTGAAGATGTTCAATCTTCACAGGAATTCTTATGAAATGTAGATACAAAGAATTTGGAAATCACTGCCCCAAATTATTAGCTTCTACAGTTACGAATCAAAGAAACCTTGGAATATATAATTAACAAGAATCTTTGTCTAAGGAAAAATACATGCAAAATGCACTTGTAGAATAGTCTTTCTCTACTTATAGATCTAACAATACTGAAGATAATGAGATCAGAAACTCATCAGATGAAATAAGAAGTATTATAAATCAGTTTAAAATGGTAATGCTATAGATGTAAATAGTTTTAGATCTGAATATTACAAAGATTGTTTTTTAAAAAATAACACATCTACATAATATTGTAGTATTACCACGTTCCTGTCTCTCGCTAACAAATCCAACTTCTGATTATTCCTAAACCCAATAAACATTTTCAACATATGTCATCATATCAGCCTATAGTACTGTAAATCAGTTTAAAATGAAGTAAATATAATAGATTCGATCAGAAAGTACTAAATATAATGCACCAAAATAAAGATGCCAGAATTACCCCACGGCTGTTCTGTTATCTTCAAATGTCTTTAAAGTATTTGATAGAGTGGAAAGTTGTTGTTTTTTAATTGGAAATGGGATTTGGACACTTCATCAGCATAATTAATCAGTTATATTCAACAGCACCAACAGTAATTAGCACTAATGGATTAAATGTGGATGTCTTTCAAATAAATAGAGCCAGCAAAGATGCCCGCTCTCATTATGTATTTGATTTCATTATATATGTTTTAGCACAGAAAATTAGGAAGACATGAATACTGAAGGAGTTAATATAAAACAAAAATCAGTAATAAACATATTTGCAGATGATATGCTCATTTCCTTAACCATCCAAATACAAATATATCTTAATTGCAATTTTAATTAAGTTCCATGAAGTAATATGTTTACAAGTTAGCTTTGATATATCTTCCACTGTGTTAATTAACATCCACAAACTCTCATGGAAAGTAACAGCTTGAAAAGTAACATAGTTTCATATTGATTCACACAGATGTAGATATTTAAAAGGACTACAAAGCATTTGCCAACTAAAAAATATACTTATGACTCTGTTCTGAAAGTCTTTTATCATACTTGCTCAGTCCAACAGCTGCAGTTAAAATAATTACTTTCCTTATAATCTTATTTTCTGTTTCTTATATCTCATTATATTGCCCATTTCTTGGTTTCATACATGACAAAAATGTTTTGATTTATACACAGGTGTTTAAAAAACCTCTATGATTAAACACAATGGAGGTTTAGAAAAACTGAAACAATCCAAGCTTTTCAACTAAGACAATTAATTTAAAACATCAGCAAATCAAATAATGTTCAGTGACTACATACTGAATAAGCATTGAATTTCCTGCTGGTTAGGATAGTACCATTCTTTCCTGACAGCACAGAGTATCATACTGTCTCAAATCCATGTTTACAATTTTTTTCTGAAATTTGGAAAATATGGAAGCAACTTTTCATTCCTGATCTGTACCTTGATCCTTTCCTTTTTAAGCAAAAGGATATATTTGTTCAACACAGAAATGGGAAGATAAAGGATTTTACAGAATTACAGATTTAATTACAAATGGAAACTCACTTAGTACTGAATATCTAACAAAAGATATGGTCACAATCAGGTATTAACCTAGTTTCAGATGAATCAAGATCAACCACTGCTTCTCTATTTACATAGAATATTTTGTGAAAACGTTTTCCTTTTTTAGTTTGTACATCATAGAAAGATCAATCATTCCTTTGTCAAAATAACTGACCATCAATTAAAACATCAACAATTAATAGAATACGGTATTTAAAATATTTAAATATTTAATTTAAACAATATACATTATTTAATCACAAATGTATCTTATCAATGTTATATTACATTACATTATAATATATTATATTGTTTATTATATTACTCCTATATTATACATGACACATTATCTTGAAACTAAAAAAAATAGGATCATGATTAGTTATCATCAAGTTAGATTTTGACTAATCTCCTTCAAACTCTTTGTAACACAAAATTCCTTTAAACTATTTCAGCAAGCTATCAGGGATTGATCATTAAAATATTCCATAGGCAGTATTACACTTCACTCAAATTATAAAACGTTTATTGTAGTTGTTTAGAATGTGTTGGCAGATTGACAGTCTGTGAATACAATTTTAGCCAGATATGTATCCATTTAATTGTAATTAGACCACACTTAGTTACCTTTTAGGCATAATGTCATGCAGTACTTTGTCAAATGCTTTGCTGAAATCAAGATATATGATGTCTATAGCATTCTAACAATTTGCTAATGGTGTTACCTAATTTAAAAGAAGAACTAATGCTAGTCAGGTAAAACTGTCCTTGACAAACCTTTGCTAACTTCTGATAGTCACCACATTGTTCTGAAGGTGCTTACAGATTGCTTTATGATCTGTTCTAGAATTTTCCCAGGTATCAGTATCAGCATTCAAAATGTTATTTAATGAGAAAGCAGCAGATGTAGTGAGAAGATTTCACTAAGACACTAGAAAACAACTTTCAAGAATATACCACTAACTTGTTTTGAAGTTTACATTTGGTGCAGTATCAACCCAAGATTAAAATTCCTTCTTTTAACAGCCATCTTTTATGGCTGCAAATATGAATTTGCCAGTCACATGGGAACCACTAGGAAGAGGAAGTGATAAGCAGGCATTTAGATGAATTAATCTCATCTTTATTTGTCATAATTTGATCTTCACCTTAACCTACATTGGGCTGAGATATGAAGCTGCTCTCCCCAACCTGGCCCTTGCAAAGGACTGCTGTTTTTGAATCATGAATCCTTTCTTCCTGCCTACCACAATGCCAGATCTAGCCCAATGCCTGCAGTACCTCAAGATGTGATCCACACAAATTGTTCAACCCATAGCGAACTTGCCATTCCTGCAACCAATATGAAAGGGCTTTTTGAATACCATGTAGCCACAGGTTATGCTTCAGTTTGAGAGGTGTCTTTTGTCATTCCAGAAGATGGCAACCAATTACTTAAATAATATTCAAGGATACTTTATAGTCTAGTCCACAACACAGTATGCCACAACCTTGATTTTTCTGCATGCCTGCATCCTGAGATTTCTGGAGTTGTTCTGGACTTTCCAGGCACATAAATTTGACTATATGATATATAGAACTGGGATCTCCTCTCAAAGTCAGAAGTCTGCCTGGGTAAGAGTCTGACTATTGCCTGATTGCTGCACCAAAATAGTGCCTGATTGCTCTTGAAATGTGTATTCTCCATGCTCATCACCACCAGGATAGAAAAATGCAATGAGTCAAAGGCAATATCTGAGTCAGCCCAATGTCCCACCCAGTATTTTGCACACCAGCACTCCTAGAAATAAACACCCAACCCAAGACCATAAAAGTACTATTTCTTTTAACTCTGAAACTGAGATCAACTATTATGTCACAGTATCTCTGAAAACCAGCCTCTGACCCCAGACATCCCTGCCACCTTGACAGTTTTACTGAAATATTCCATAATAGTCAGCCATATCTGAAGGTCTTCCTTCATGCCATGATAATTCTTATGTATCTTAGCATCATGGTGCCCTGGCTAGTCTGGGACAGAAAGTTGAACTTTGGATGAATCACAGCACAGGAAGCTTAGGTGGCTGAATAGGATCTGGAGTTTGTTCAGGGTATATTTACTGACAGTAAAAGCTGTCAGCATAAGCAGGACACACTAGCTACTGAAACCAGGAAGATTGCTAGGGAATTACGTATGTTGGGTGGTCAGACATGCCCAGCTTTTCCATAAAGCTTGCAACCAAGTTAATATGCCACATGACCAACCTGTAGGAATCACCTAGATAGCAAGTAATGTCCAGGAAATCCATTCTTTCTTTTCTTGTCCTCTCTAGGAATATGCTTAATGTGTCAAAAGCAATGCATCTTCCTGAACAGCCCATATCCTTTTGAATTTAAAATCCAAGAGATTGAAATCCTCTAGATAAATAGCCAAGAATATCAACTGTGTGTTGCCCCAAGGTCCTTAGTCCTTCATTCATGTACCAATTTAATAGGATGATCTAGTCACACATATACTGAATGGTTGGGGAATAGCATTATTTACCGAACCTCCTTTTAGGTTTAACTTGACAATGGATTAACTTGAATCTGAATAGATATTATTATTTTCTAAAACTGGCGTATTAACTGTTTACTATATTAATTCCCAACTTTAGGTCATTCAAGCAGAATGTAATCTCTTGCCTTCAGTGGTGAGAAAAAGAAGAATTTTCCATTTATATTAGAGTTTGTCTTTGCATTTGTGGGGAGGTTGAATCTAAAGAACATATCCTAAACTCTGTATATCTAAAAATGTACAACATGTTATCATTGCCTCATTTCTAAAGCCCTCCCAGTGTTATCAAGATACATTACAACAACTTTTTTGCTTGCCAGTTCAGTTCTGAATGGACAGACAGATTGAGGTAGCCAAATTCTGTGAAGTGGCTTATAGTTTCAGAGAAGAAAACATTATTGCTGTTTCTTGACAGGTGTAAAAGTACTACTTTATTTTAACTTTGAAACTGAGATCAATCTGTTATGTGATTTGGGTTTGGGAGTTATTTTATGTTAATTTGAATCACCTTCTGTATGTGATTATACAGTGCAGCATGTATCTGAATTATAATTGACCAAAATAAACAGAGCCATCTGGCAGGGAGGAGAGTCATATAATGAAAGCAGGGTTGTGCCATTGCAATGCAAATGCCATCCCTTTCTTACATGCATCATGCTATCACACATGCAAATGAAAATGATGGAACTTGCACCACAAAGATTTAATGCCACTTTGGGCCTTTTGATCCTGGAAACACCTCTGAATATCACATGACTAACCAACTAGAACTTGGCTGGGGCCTATTGAGGAGTGACCACAGGAAGAATACTCCCAAATTAAGTAGGGACAGATTCATGGGTGGTTCTGCCATTCTTACAAAAGCATTTCCTTCTTCTGGCTTTTCTGCTACTGATTTTTAATTATATGCATTGTGTATTGTGTAGGATATTTGAAAAACAGTTGTAAATCCCCCATATTAGATAAGGCTTCCTACTGGATAGGGTAGAATTATAGTAGTGGGCTGAAGGGTGTGAGATGCAAACAAGCTCTGATCACTAGTGCCCAAATCCCACAGTTGGCAGCTGACTGGGTTAGGGTGATAGTTGCACCTTCTTTTTTTGCTGATTACTACCAGTGCAATAAGAGTATTTTTGTCCAATTGGCACAATCCTGGTCATCCTTGCAAGCTGACCTATGACACTTCTGGCAGTCTTTCCTGTTGCCCCAGCTGACCTTTAACTCTCTCTCCACACTCCACATCTTCAGCATCCATGGCCTGTTGAGGAGCAAGTCCCAATGATCAGCAGTATTCTATCTGGTATACAATGCTGATTGAGAAATGCTATGAATGATTAGATCTAGTTTCTGATTCCTTCTAAATACACCTGTTGGTTCTTGGAATCCTCTCATCTTGCTTCTCTTCTTGCAGATCTTTCATTACCAGACTAGATAACATCATCAGCGCATGAGGGAGTGCAGTTTGCTGGCCGTATATATGAGGTAAACTTGTCCTGCCAACTGTGATTGGTTTTTTTTCCCTTGATTGCTCTTTGAATAGGTTATTATTTCTTCCTTGATTGTTCCTGTTTATCTGGGTGTTAGTTAATAGGTGTGTGAGGATATGTTTTGGGCTACTTGCCCTTTTCTTTGACCTTAAGCTGCTTCCTTTTTTGAATGGTTTATATATGGAACTTATATCAACATGGCTGTTAATGAATGGCTGATTTGTCACAGGGCCAAGCCTCTAGGAATTTATAAACCCCGTTTTAGATATAAGATTCTCTACTGGACAGGATATTATCCACTATTACATAAATAGGGGAGTAATAAATTATTCTCAAAGCAATAACACAACATATCACATTCAATCTATATGTGTCCATCAAGAAATTAAAAATAATGCAGTAATTGCAGTATTAATTAAATACAAAATGTCACTCAAGTTACTTAAGTTTTCTCCTAAAAATAAGGAATAATCATCACAGTGTTATAATTCAATGCAAAATAACTCAGTTCTCTTCAGTGTATTCCCTCATTTAAAATGTAATGTCATTGTTCAGTTTAGGGGGAAAAGGCCATACCTATAATTCAAGAAAAAGACAGTATATAACAGTAGCTCATGTCACAGTAATCTAATCAAGAGGCATCAAGTGGTGAGTTTCTGTGAATAGAGGTTATTTCTTCTCCTACACAGGGTGGAGGCTACATCTCTTTTTTACAGTCTTCCCTTCAACGTTGGTTCTGGAGAAGATTTTAAGGACATGTGAAGGACTGGACAAAGGAAGAGAACAAGTCTGCCCCAACAGCTTCTTTGCATCCTATTAGATTCAACCCTCTGTTATTAAAGACCAGCACAAGATTATTTAAAATATTTCTTCTTTTTGGGGGATGGGGGCGGAGGTTACTCAAGGATTATTTTTTGTTTATCTAACAAGTAACTAAAGAATGAAACACTGAAAAGGTGATTTGGTACATTATATACCATAGTACAACTTATAGAAAGAGAATATCTAAATAAGGCTATATCTATATGTTACACAATATATTAAACCTGATAAATAAATGACTTGAATTTTTTTTAAAAAATCTGATGGTTGTTATAGCAACAAGAGGATTGAGGGGAAAATATCTATTGTTAACCACAAAAGGTTTTCATACACATTACTACAGCTTGTAACAGCCTTTATATAAAGTGACATCAAAATATTACTAGGTACTGGTTTTCTAGATGGGGATTTTTTTAGAAGTAGAATATGCTGTAACAGTGAATGCATTAGATCAATGTTTAAAACAACTTTATAACAACTGTTCACTGATGATTTTTGAGTCTGAATGAATGAATGAAATGCTATTATTTAAGGCATCAATCAATAAGAAAATAATCTGAAAATTGTGCTCATAACTCATGGGGAATCTTGAACATTAATCCAAATTCTGCAAAGTAAAAATCTAGCATTTATCTGTAGTTGAGTGCAAATTGCCCTTTGTAAGAGATTTTTTTCCCTCTATCCTATGTAGTTAATCAATTTTTATAACTTTGAAATCTGTGCCTTGTGGAGGAAGAACAGGTTAAAGAATGTATGATAAAGTGGGCTGAGAATTTTGGTTGTAACATACAGATGGACCAATGGGAAAATATGTGGTTAAAAGGATTGAAGTTTACATTATGTTATGATCTTAAGGAGAATTTTTATAAAATGATGTATTGTTAATACATGATGCCAGAGAAATTATCAAGAATGTATAAAGGTATTTCAAATGTATGTTGGAAATGTGAACAACATGGAGGAACATTTTATCATGCTTGATGGACATGTAAAAAAGCTAAAAAAAATTGGATTCAAATACATGCATTTTAAAAATTAATATTCAATTGAAGCCAGAACTTTTCCTTTTAGGATTGATGGGTAAACAGTTAAAAAAGAGCCATGGAAGATTATTTCAATATATGATTATTGTGGCGAGATTATTATATGCACAAAGATGGAAAGGTTCGGCATTACCCACCATGGAGGAATGGTTGGTGAAATTGACAGAACTTGCTGAGATAGACAAATTGACTTCTCTGATTAAAGAAAAGTCGTTACTGACATTCATCAATGACTGGAAACCCCTTATGGACTTTCTTTTGGAGAAAGAAAATGACTGTGATTTATGCTTTCGATGATTAGAAACAATAGGCTATAGAAAGAAGGGAATTATGATAAAATTGAAGAGAGTGGTTTGATTATATGTATAACTACTGAGAGGCATATCAGAAGCCATTTCTTTATATATGCTTTCTGGGTTTTTTATTTTCTTTTTCTTTTTGCTATCTTCTTTTCTCTCTGTTTATTTTTTTCCTTTCTCTTTTTTTCATACTTATTTTTATATACTTTTCTTTGAATATATTTCTTATAATCTTTGTAAAAATTTTTTAATAAAATTATTATTTTTAAAAAAAGAAATCTGTGCCTTGTGGTGCATGCTGTTAAGACAATAAGTTATTGCAATTATATGCATACTTACTAAGCATATAGATTATGACATTAAATATTAAACTCTGCTAAGCACTATCACTTACACCTGAATGAAAGTTAATTAACATTGTGAAGAGAATTGTCTAGGTTAGAATCAGTCAAATTTTTTATCTTCTCCTTGTAGAATATGTGCAAGAGTGATAACATTTTCTAAATACTAAATCTGGGATTTAGACTGACAAGCAAAAGTGTTCTCCACCCACCTTCAAGTTACCTGCAAGCTCTAGTAGCGTAAAATGTGCCAACCTCATTGCCAAGCCCCTATCCTGCCTCTTTTGTTTCTGTTCCAGCTTGTTGACGAATGATAGTGTCTTGATTTATTGAGTTATTGATAGCTAAAACTATTAGTGGATCCCTCTGGCTTTGTTTCCATCCTTCTCATCTCCAGTCACCACCAATCAGCAAGAAAAGATCCACAAACTACCAATACAAGGATTAGGTAGGCACTTCACTCTAGCTCATATCAATAAATTAAAATAAATAAAGTGTTCTGCTTAATACATAGGCAGTCATTTTGTTGGTGACAAATGGGATGATTAAGGAAGCCTTCCAGAAAAAAAAGACCATCCAGGAATTTCAGAACACATAGATGTCGGTACTCTTAGGATGTGATTAAGCAGGAAGATACCCAGGGGCTGGGGAGATATGGGGTTTTGCTCAAGGCTATGTGTCCAGCTGAACTCAGATGCTCCCATAGATGTCTACCATTTGAGGCCAAACCCAGTGTCTCCCCACCATACACACACACTCATATACAGACTTGATTGGAGACTGTAGCAGTGATAACGTATCTGAATTTTTTTAAATCCAGATGACCAACAGAAGGCAGTAAGTTGTTCTGCCTTCAAAAGAGCACTGAATTTGTTGTCAGAGTAACCCCTCCATACCCCATTTTTGTGTAAGCAGGCTCTCCCATTTTATTGTGCACCTTCCCCTCCCACAAGTCATCTATTGGGTGGGCTGGGGGAGACTGCTACATACAATAGTGGTAACCAATACCCAGCAGCTACTTCCATCCAGTGGGAGAAGAGAAAAATGGTGCCAAAGAAGAGTGCCCAAGACCCAAAGGCAGGAGGTATTCCCACCCCATATGAATTGACTGTCCAGACTGCCCTGCCCTCAGCCAGGTGCATGAGATGTTTCACCCTTTGAATCTGCCATCAGTTGCTGCTGGCTGAAGACAGGAAATGCTGCAGCCAGCTTTGGTCTGTCTCACTGGGGATGAGATGGGGGCTTATTTGTGTCATGGTTAGAAGCAAGTGCAGACAGGCTATTATTCAGGTTTAAAGGAATTCATTGAACTATTGGACATTAGTTAGGATTTAAGCCCCACTGATTTCAGGAAATCTATACATGCAAAGTCTAGATACAACTCAGAAGCATTTCAATAAATGCAGATCTATTACATATTTCTCAAATCAGTAATTACAGTACATGCATTTCTTTAGCAGTTGGGCTATAGGAATGGTAATTCCTAAAACCATTTATAAACATTACTTGTTATAATGTGATTGAATTGTGCTTAAAAGATGAATATAAATGTGCCTGTGTCTATCAGATTTTTTTCTCCTTCCTCAAATCATCAGAGTTTAATCTGAATGTGTAACATGAATGCTCCAACTTGTTAAGGCAATAATCAACAAAAGGCATTATTTTTGCCATTGAAATGGAGTCCCACTTAATTAACTCTGTTTGTTACACTGTTAATTATGTGGAGTTTCTGCTTCATCATCTTGATGTTTTAAAAAAGTGAATTATCTCTAAAATACAGTGAAATTCAAAACTAGATAAGTGTCAGATCTAAAACGTACCTGAAAAATTCCATGAAAGAGAAGCCATAGCCATGCTGCTCTGCAATTCCTGCACAAACAACATTTGCAGATGCTCCAATCAATGTCCCATTACCTGCAATTCAATAAATAACAAGTAAAGATCCAGCAGATATTTGGGGTCTTTATCTATTGATTTTGCCACTCAGATCAGCTTGCAGACTAAATGTAAATGGGGAAAGGAGAGTCATCATTTCACATTCACCTAAAAAGAAACTGACAGAACAATAACTTCCCTGCCTATAAACAGTTGCACCTTCACAAAGGCAGCCTGTCTTTGTCCTCCTATTGTGAATGAGACAAGAGACAGCGAGAGAGAAACCATGGCACTGTGTTAATATGACACATTCAGAGCAATTTGCTGATTATTTCTTTTGAACTCAGAAAGGTAACAGTAAGATAAAATGAAATGCATAGGAAGAGACATCATTGTTTGACTATTGACTGATGGAACAATGGAAACAGAAGGGGGTTCTTCATTTCCCCAGAAAGTTATGTAACAGTAGTATAATGAGCATCTTTAAAATATACAATGACTTTTAAAACTACAAACACACACATGCGTGTACACATACACATGGGAATCAGGAATTCCCCCTTCTGCCACAAAACAAAAAACCAGCTATATGCTGCAAATTTAATGTATTGCAATGTTTAATAGCTTCCTTGCTTTGTTGGGTTCAGGACATGAAGCATTCTCTTGGGGAAAATACATAATGTAAAATCATGGAATTTCTAAAGAAGTTTTTAAAAATATATGCATGTACCTACATTGGTGAAAGATGTATTTCCAAATTAGTGAAAAATAACAATTTTCCATCTCTAAACTTCTGATGAGCTGCATATGGATACTATTTCATTTTTTATAATTAGTTGCCATAGACTGAGCATAATGAAATCTGCATTAAGGGGCATGCCATGATTTTGAGGACAAGAAACTTGCAGGGGTCTCTGTCGTGATGCATGCAAAAAGGGTGGGGCTTCAATAGCATGGTTGTGGCCATCATCCTGACTTTTTTGACACCCTCCCTGTGGACATCCCTGGAAACATGGGAATTAGCATAAATCCCATCAAATAGCTAGAAACGGATGGTAATTTGGAATTCAAAATAAGCTACAAATAAGTAGAAAAACCCTGTCTCCTATAGATCTATTTCCTCCCATACACCTCTCAGAGGGAGGAAACCCAAAGTACCACCTCTCCAGTTGAATACACAAGATGGACAGATTCGCTTTGCAGGAGATCCCCATTGCTGATGTAATTTCCGCTAGGTCTGCAAAGGTATCATAACACATATGATGTCACTTTCCTCCTTTGTCTCATGGGCACCCACGAATGGAGACATTCCACCCTTCTGACTTCACTTCTTGATCAAGGTATGTGAACAAATGGCAACCATTCTTTACTGAAATTTGTTTGCTTACCTGGGAGAACTGAAGTGGTAAGGGCAACAAAGATATGAAGAAAGATGGATAAAAGTATAGAGTTCATACATATTTGTCCTGGCTTATAATCAATGATGACTCTCAACAAACATCACTTAAGTAAAATTTGATAGTTACATTTGGACTGCATCACTAATGAAATATGGCATTGTTATTTTTTTGTAATTAAAACATTTCACATAAGTTGTTTTAAAAAATGAAATTGAACATCAATAGAAAATACAGCATAGTGCTGACATTTATTGGGGCCAAAACAGAAACAGCAACAATGGCCATCATTTTGAATTCTTTGACATCTCCCTGTAAATGCCCTTCTGTCTGTTTTAGTCTAGCAAGTTGTCACAGTTACAACTTGTGCATAGCCACTATTTGTAGAACAGCATAAAGGTACATTAAAGAGCTAACAGTTGTAAGTTCAATATTGTTCTTATAAATTACAGATAAGCCCTGATCCTTTGTAGAATTGCTTGCTTCACTAGTAGCATTTGATGAAATATACATTTACAAACTAAAAACTCAGCCAGTTAAACACTGAGATACAATCTATCCAATAGGACAAATTTTCAGAGGGATTAAACTTCATTGCAAAATTTATCCCTTCTTGATTCAGGTTCTACTTCATCTAGCTCCAGGTAATTGTTTCAAGGGTATATTGAGTGGAAAAATAGGCCTTCCATTTCTCATCCCAGTAAGAGTCATGGGGCTTTGTTACATTATTTTCCCCCTAAATACATTTTTTAGAGGCCAATTAGAAAGGCATTCAGGACAGGAAAAATCTCTTAGACTTAGACTTAGTCCATGGCATACAGCAGCTCAGTAAATGAAGGTCTTCCCATTAGGACATGTCGTAAGTTATCATATGGTAACAAGTTACCATGCTTGGAAGTAGGTATCAGCACTGAGAATAAGGCTGCTCTCTCAAACATTTCATATTGCTAAGATGGAAGATTCAGTAGGTAGAGCCATATCCATACAAAGTTAACAACATTTACTTGTTAAACAAGATGGAGGGAAGACAGAAAATCTGTATAGGAAGGTACTGTCAGTCCTCTGAGATGGACCAAGTCACGAAACAGATATTGCATGAACTACTGGAACTCTATCATTATCGGGAATCTTGAAAGGCTGGCCGGCTTTCTTTTTCTTTCTTTCTTTCTTTCTTTCTTTCTTTCTTTCTTTCTTTCTTTCTTTCTTTCTTTCTTTCTTTCTTTCTTCCTTCCTTCCTTCCTTCCTTCCTTCCTTCCTTCCTTTCTCTCTCTTTCTCTCTCTCTCTCTCTCTCTTCTTTCATATACTAAAGAGAATCGAGGCAGGACAATCTTGAGTTTTTTCTCACCCCCTCCTATCTATCTGGGCTAAGCTAATGGTCACTGGATTCTTTCTTCAATATCATTTCTGTACTTCTCTGCAAGTATAATGAAGAATAGGCTGTGGAAGGTAAAATAAGGTAACCCATTGCATATATAGAATCTTTAAATGAAAATATGTAATTGTAATTTAGAATTAATGCTGAGAGATAATGGCTTGCCTACTGGAATTTGGTTGATTTGTAACTATTGTGACATTTGAACCAGAAACTTTACCGTTTAAAACATATTTATTTATTTATACAATTTATATAGCCACCCATCTCACAAACAAGCAGCTCTGGGCAGCATACAACAGATTTACATCACAACACAACTTCCAGAACTATGAGAGAAGTCTGATTGTTTGGAAAATTTATAGCAATTACAAACCAATCTGCAGTTATAATTTTCTTATGTAAAGAATCTGATACCATTTTTTTCTGACTGAGATACTATATCCGGACTGTAAAACTCAATATGACTACTAGATAACAGCAGGAAGTTACAGGAACTCTAACTCTGCTGCCATGTAATGGACATCTGAATTTCTACAGACCAGTTATGATGGCCTTAGTGTAGGAGAGAACTTGTTACTTTCCTGTAAGTGTGACTCCTTGAGTGATTGCCCATGAATTCACACATATGCTTTGAAGACTACTCAGTAGCCGAGTTGGAATGTTTCAGAGCCTAGGGTTTTCACTGGGATACCTGCCTTTCAATAGCAGGCCATACCTACAGGCAAGACTGCCTACTATTCCTCTTAGTTATGAAGACTGACACATCACTCCAAAAGCTAGATGGGCTAAACTCAAACCCAAGAAGGAAAAGAGGTATATTGTGTGAGTTCACAAGTAACCATTGGAAGTATAATTAAATGTGTTACAAGTGGATAAGCAGTTCTTCTTCAATGTGGTCCCTATGATTCACACAAACAGATGTGTAGCAAGTTAATACACTTGGAAGTAGATGCATCATCATATCAATATTCAGGTAAGATTGCTCTGTCAGACGCTGCATATTGCCAAGATAAAAGAGATATAAAATGTGGAGAGCTAGAATGAAGCATTAGCTCAACTGATATTATGTCCCTCTGACAACATGCAAAAGTAACCACATGATATGGTTACTTGATTGTGACTACTTTGCTCATCACTGAGGTAAGATCAGAATGCTCTTTCAGGACCCAGAGAATGAGTGCAAGGGATGGAGTCTTCCCAAAAGTTGCAGAATCAATACCACTTCTCATCAGACATCAAACATATCAAGGGATTTTTCAGGATCTGCAAATGCAGAGAGAACTACATTTTGCCACAAATGAAATTTAGATAAAATAACTCAGTATAGAATTGTCCTATCCCCATGCAATTTTCAACTTCCGAACTTTCCAGCATAAAACATTGCATGTCTAATGACGAATCAGGGGTTAGAAAGGCAGTCTTCCAGAATAGTAATGGGAAAGGGTAAATTGACATTTCAGGACCAGCATAGTACTGGACCAAAGACTGAGAAAGAGGGGACTAAGGAGGAAAACAACTTAGTAAGTCTTTCTGGTAAATAAAATCATTATTATGGTCATACACGAATCCCAAATAAGATCGTAAAGCAAATGGAACATATACTGGTAAAAATATTGGGAAAATTCTAATAAAGCTTGGATAATTTGCCATTAACCCATTTTTGGAAATATAATTTGCTAAACTTGACAAGTAAAAACAAAAAAAAAAACTGGCTAAGAGTTTTAACAAAAAGGAAAGGCTAAGAGTAATAACAAAAAGGAAATATAAAATACATCAGAAACAACCTGGTCTGTTAGTCAAAAATAGAAGGATATGAGTTGCACAAATATCTTAACAAAATGATCGACACAGTAGGACATACGTCACAGCCTCAGCTTCTCCTGAACCACAAAGGCAGAGCCAGTGTCCCATTGGGATATTATTAATTTTACCCTCCAACACAGCTGATAGTAAAATATCAAGGGAGCCAGAAGAAAGACCCTATGCTTCCTTGAAGTGGTTGGATGTGTAAGATATCAGGCTAGTTGAAAAAGGTTCAGAACAACATTGGGGTAATGGTAGCTGAGCCAGATCATGTTGACGCTCACAGTCTAAAGTTCTTTATCTAATAACGTGTTTGGCTTTTTAAAAAAATCTATAGATAATAAGGCATTAAAAGGAAATCCAAATGAGGCCAATTTGGTTTCTGGATTTCTGTGCCAAGGAGACTGAAAATTGTCGATCAGAGGGATAGGTGCTAAGCCCACTAGGACGAAATTTAATTTAAGCCAAAATTAATCACTAAAATCCAGACCTTGGCTTCAGTCTTAATTAGAACTGCTTCCAATCATAGGGATGCTACTGAGAAGACAGCCTGAAGGAATTCTGATCAAACTCTTTTCAGCTTAGTTAAACAGAAGCCCAGTGATGAGAACCATAAAACAATTGGGCTACAGGTTTAGCAACAAAAACGATGACAACTTAGAAGTTCTAAGTTCACACTGGAAAAAGTGGAAAATAGCCACGTCTCTTATCAGGGTATTACCAGTGGCAAGCTATTTTTTTTGCCCCTAGGCCCAGTTGCTGAACACTATTTCTAGGTATTTATAACATGATATCTGGCTACAATGTTGCCATCTGTTCATCTTTTATCTTTTGGAAAACCACATTTTGGTCTTGATATATCTTTCTAAAATTGCTAACAACAGGATACAAGAAAACAGGGGGGAAAAACATTAACGGTACCTCAAAATATGAAGATAGCAGCTAGGTAAGTTCTTAAAGAAGCAACTGAAAGTCTTTCAATCTCACATCCCAAAGGGAAATTTCAGTTGTTGAGAAATTATGCATGAAAAAGGAACAATCTCCAAGCAATCAGGAAAAAGCAGGGTCTATTCCATTCTGCTAAAGAACTCCTCTGCATGAATGACTTTTAGATACTCACAAAACCTAATTATATTATTATTTAATCATCTAATTGCAAGAAAAAAGAGCAGCCGAAGTATGTCCAAGAACTGGACAAACTTGAGTGCTGTCCTATGCATGGCAAAGCAGAGCCAATGAGCCCACAACAGCCAATTCAGATCAAAATTCTCAGCATCAGAGGCAGGCATAGAGAAGTACTGTACTAGAAAAGGGGCATAACTCCTCTGCATCTGAAATACTAGATTCCATGGCCTTGTGTTCCTCAGAGGAAGATAATATGTCTGACTGAGTTCTGAGAGCTGCTATTTGAGAGACCAATGAAAATGGAGGAATTACTGTCATGGGCACCTGCAAGGAGACCGTGGAGGCCAAAGGATGACTCATGCATCACCATCATGCAAATCCTTCACCTTAGAAATTTGTATTTGCCAGGCCTAGCCCAAGGAACTCCAAAAGACCATGTAAATTCAGTCCAGCTATGTTTATTAGCTACAGCCTCTAGCAAGAATCTTCCCAGACTGAAACCCCATCTCCCAAAGTCAGCCAGCCACAACATTGTGAATTCCTCAGGGAGTGCCAGTCTCATCCTCTTGTATCTCCCACACTCCTCAGGAGATGTAAGAAAATGTTTTTCTCCCTGAGCCTGGCCTTCATAATTCCATTCCATCACAGTATTAGATATCATGATACAATATACAATTATGGCATCACACATCTTCACCATTTTTGTGTCCTTGTGATTGGTTATCAATGTCACTGATCCCTGGGACTGGTTAACTTGGAAAGCATTTCCCTCTTTCTTGCAACAGGGTTCCTTGCCCCTCCCCAAAAGAGGTCTAAAAACACATTGGTGAAATTTTGAGAATGGGGGGAAAAATCTAAGTATGTATCCAGATATTGTCCCAGCATGCAAGATGTACACTCAGTGGTCTCATAATGCACCAGTCCAATATTGTAAGGATGACGTGTTGAGGTAAAGTTGATTTTGTGTCACTGTGATAGTTTAAACAGTAAACTATAGACTACCCAGCCTGAGGTGTGAATACAGAGAACAGATGATGGAATGGGGACTGCAGCACCCTCATCTGGAGGGCCGTAAAGGGTATAACAGTGGTTACTGATGCCATGTGAGCCAAGGGGCGATTGCAAGACATCCTTGAGATCAGATGCCCAGTGGAAAAACCCCTAAGCTGAATGCACTCCCCCATTCACATCCAGGTGAACATCAATGAATGAAATTATTTGCTAGGGCAAAATATGTGATTTCTAATAATTAACATCCTCATGTAATGAAAAGATGGTGTTTATTTGCATCTTGAGCTATGTACAAGAGGGGGTGATTAGACATAAAATTTGCTTAGCAATAAAAAAGTGATAGTGATTGAGAAGATATGAAATTTCAGCACTGCAGAGTCAGGCACCAATTGGAACATCTGATCCTTTATTAGCTGCTACAAAGATTTTACTTCTAAACTGAGAAAAAAATAATCTGGGTAAGCTGTTCCATGTATGCCCATATGTCTTCTTACAGCAGGAGGGGGCTGCTCCCTAACAGTGGCATCCATGAAAGAAATAGATGGAAGTTCAGAGCTGAATTATGACATTGAGTCATAATTATCATAAAAATAAGACCATTGTGCTGGTTAAGCAATCAAGACTATAGCCATATCTATGTGATTGAACGAAGTAGAGCACCAGGTTCTCAGGAAGGAGGAAGCACAGTCCAGAGCAGGAGCATGGGAAGAGGAAGAGATTGTGGATAGCCACTCCCTAGAATCTCCCAGAGTATATCCACTACGTTAGAGTAGTACAAAGCAAGATTCTGTCTATATGGTGGGAGCAGTAAAAGAACTGAACTTGGCTGAACTGTTTCCCTGTTGTTCTTGGGCTGGGCCTGACTGTCTATAACCATCTCAAACATGGACAGCATTGGCTGCAGACCGAACAGTGCTGAAAGAGGCACTGTAGATTATCATTCCAATTATGGTCCCAGATACAGTCAATATTATTATAATACATGTAAGTATGAATTCCGACAGGGACGCAGTGGCGCAGCGGCTTAATGACGCTGAAAGTTGCTGGCCAGAAATGGTCGACACTTCAGTGGTTCGAGCCCAGCTCCACGCAGCAGAGTAAGCTCCTGCTTCCTTCCCAGCTCCTGTCAACTCAGCAGCTCGAAAACTTACATGAGTAGATAAATGGGTACTCTCACCCCAGTGGGAGGAAATATGCTGGCGGCACCTTGCAAAGGAGACGGGAGCAGTTGCCAATAATGCAGAAGCCGCGCACGCCTGAAAAAGGCGCGAAGCAACCCAAACCCCGCCTCCTGTGCTCGCCAGCTGGGCTCTGCTCTAGGAAGGAGGCAATGGCAAACCACTTCTGAAACACCTTGCCTTGAAAACTGCAGGGACTCGTCCAGGCAGTCGCCACAGAATCGGTAACTGAGTGCGGATTAAAAAAAAAAAAAGTATGAATTCAATTGGATGGAGTATGGTCTCCGAAGGAGGGCAGTGCTGGTGATGATGTAGACAGGAACAGTCATTTATATTTTATCCTAAGATGACTAAGAAATAATTCTGCTCTAATGTGAGAGTGCAAGGAAGAAAAACACTGTGAAGACTCCAGGAAAATGGGTCCCAGGCAACTTGAGCAGAAAAGAGATTAGGGCTGATGCTGATGACAATCATCCAGTCAAAAATACTGAAATATTGATTGTTTGTAATAACTGCTGTGTTGCATCTGAGAAAGATAAGGCAGACAAGATTGAAACAGGAGAAGTCAGCTATAGCTTAGCAGAGACGGCCTATGGGACCATCTGCATTCATGAGGCAAATGGCCCTGATTATCCCCTTCAGAGATAGAACCAATGAGGTAACTAACACCATTGCTACTACCTTCATTGGCCAGACCAGCGAAATCAAGCATGAAGTCAACTTCAGTCCCACTCTCTGAAGAGTTACCATCTCTTTGAGGATATAAAAAATACTGATTGCATCTGCTAAATATTTTTTAAAAATCTGCTATATTTTTAAAAATGATTATTTTTAAATGTGTAATTTGATTAATTATAGATCACATTTGAGTTAACTACAAAAGTGTTTAATCTGACTGAAAAATTAGAAATCACAACCCTGAATTTAGTACATTGCTTCAGCTCTCACCGACAATATACATTTCTTCAAACTGTTATTATCACTGCTTACCTCCAAGACAGGCACCTATGGCTAATGCAAAGATCAGGGGCTTCACAGGTAAGTTAACCTCAGGATCTTGACTCAGATTGAGAAGTACAGGAATCTACAAAAGGTGCATTAAAATAACACATAGTAAGAGAAACAGTGGGATTAACATTAAAAATGATAACCAGTTACAGTGAAAACAAGAAGTTTGATTTCTAACTTCTTTTAAAAGTACTTGGTACAATTACCTTGGGACGAAATGAGTGCTCACATGAGCGCTCTTCATTATCTAAGTGCGTTCATCTATGGAAAGTTAGCATGCAGGGATTTTTTTTTTTTTAAAAATCCCACTGAACCTAACCACAAAAGCACACAAAATATGAGATCCAAAGGCTTGTGAAAGGCCATGGCATTCTTTTAAGCAGGTGTAGACGAGAAAACAAGAAAAATGCAGCCTCTGATGGCTATAGCTTTAAGACCCACAATTTCAGTTAAAGCCAGCACAGAAAATCTAGCCAAAGCGACCTAGCAACAATTATGAAACTTCCTTGTATGTCTATTCTAACCAGAATGCTAAAGGATTTTTTTAAACACAGAGTTGCAATTGTTATTGCCAGCACTGCACAACCTTTTATTCTCTTTGTAGGGCAGAAATAGGAGATGGAAGTCAAAAGGGATAAAGGGGGTTGTCTGAAATGCAAAATGCACTCTAGAACATCTTCAGATCAGGGCCTGTCACTCACCTCCTGCCATTGAAGAAACTGAAACTGATACATATAAGAGGAAATCTCTTACAAAAATACTGGGTTGCCACTGAATGAAATCAGCAATTGTTTGGATTCTGTTTTCCAAAGGGTAACTTTTGTCGCATGAAAGACACACCCAATCGATAACTTCTCTGTTTATTTGACACACTGATTTTTTCTAAGCCACAAAACTCTAGGTACTTTGACTATTCTAACTATGTGGCTGTTCCCCAGTGTGCGTTAATTGCTCTTACTCCTTTATCTCCCTCCTTTTTCTACTACAGTAGCCACTACATTGCCTAAATTCTGCCTTATGAGGTTATATTTGTGTCTCAATATACTGGCTTTATTTCAAGATCCAAAATTGTAGTGCCACCACACCACAGTTTCTACCTTGCTACCATATAACTGAAATATATCTGAAATCTCAGACTGTATCCAGAAGGCAGACTTCTATGCCGCTTATATAAACACGATTTAGCTTTAAATTGGAAATTGAGGAAGCAATTCATAAGACCCACAAGCAGAAAAAAATCACAGTCAAAATATCACTACCTGCTTAGAATGGGCCTCAAGTTTTAAATCAATCAATCAAACCTGGTTATACGTGTGACTAAATATTTCTTTCTAGTTAGCAGATATTTTTCATTCAATGTAATAAATGTAATCGATTAAGATTTAATCTCAGGAGTTATTACAATACTTATGTTACCCCAGACCTGTTTCAGGTCGCACACAATATGTCAACTGACCAAAAAAGAAGAAATGAAAAATGAACTATTGAGAAAAAAATGGGGAGGGGAGAGGAGAGGAAAGGAGAGGAGAGGAGAGGAGAGGAGAGGAAGATTGGTGTCTTGCCTTAAAAAGGCCCTGAGCACACTTGATCACTTACTCATCTATCCCCTGTCCTACATTTGCACAAGATCATTACAAAATACACTGTGCGTTTGAGAGCAGTGCCGAACTAGTGGGATCAAAGTAAAGCTGGAATGGGATGAAAGGCAAAAGAAACAATATGCAGGTCTGATGCTTCTAGCCTGGCCATTTTTCAGAGGATAGTAAATACAAGGAATTAAAGACCTGTTTTGTTCCCAGGCATTGGGTCTGGGAATGGTATGTCTCGATGGATGAGTATTTTCCCCTGCACTTATGTGTTTCTGTGCTGCTTGTTTGGATTGTGTTTTTATTCTTTGTTTTATTATGTGTTTTTTTATGGATTGTTCTGTTTTTGATTATGTATATCACCCTGAGTCTTGTTCTGAGTAGAGAGGCTATATACCTAGGTATGTATGTATGTATGTATGTATGTATGTATGTATGTATGTATGAATGGAATGGAATGGAATGGAATGGAATGGAATGGAATGGAATGGAATGGAATGGAATAGAATAGAATAGAATAGAATAGAATAGAATAGAATAGAATAGAATAGAATAGAATAGAATAGAATAGAATAGAATAGAATAGGAGTGGGTGATGGACTACAAAGTCTGTAAAATGATTAGAGCAGCCTTTGCATCTAGTCAATCTGATGAATTGAAAAGAATAATGGACAGAGCATTTCCTGGAGTAGCATCTGTGTTGCGTTCTTGAAAAAACAGGATTTGCTAGAGGGAGGTGATCACGTTAATTTTCGGTGTTTGGATCAGAACTGTATTTTGAAAGGCTTGATAGCAAGGAAAAGCAGAGCCTTTTCAGTGATGGCATTTTTACTGTATTGTAAAAAAAAAAAAAAAAAAGGAGAGGATAATAAGGAGGAACAGAATTGCCAGAATTGTTTCATAAACAGTTTGATAGCAAGAAAAGGTAGAATCTTTGGCATTCTTGTTGTTACTGGACTCTCCTTTCTCTAGAGAAGCTCATAATGCAAGTTTCTTGGGACTTGTAGGTGATATTAAGGGCATTTAGGAAACAGCTCTAACTACTATTTGGATTAATAATAGAATTTTACTATGTGGCTGTTTTACATTTATTTTAACTATATGCTTTGTTCTTGGACTGACATTTGATATAGTCCTGATCTTTGAGCTCCACCTTCTGAAATCGTGTTAGGGCAGAATGAAAATTTGCTTATCCACCAAACTTCCCCCTTACCCACATTATTTTGCCATTTGCTCACACGTATTTTGCCATGCATTCACAAAATGCATATACAGTGTTAATCAGTACAATAGTTTATTACATTGTATTAAGTGAAAAGCATGAAAGAGATTTAATATAACAGTTTCTAGGTCATAATAATAAAACAGAAAAATCTACACAGATGGTTCAACATATGCAGCATATAATAGCAGTTTATTAAAATACTTGTTGAAAATAAGGTTTTCCTGCATAACATTCTGAAGATAGAATCTCTCAATGATTCTGTTATTTTAAGAAAAGAGAGAGTCAAGGTATTCCAGAGTGTGAGGGTCACCACTGGGATGACAAGTTGTGGGCCCCCACTCCCCTCACCTCACATGTGATGAGGACCCTCAGCAAGGACCCTTCCCTTCAAGAATGCACATGCCAGTGTTATTACCATCTTCAAAAAGGGGGAAAAGAAGAACCAAAAGGGTTGTGGAGTGATATCAATATCTGAAAAAATTCCAGAGCAGGTAAAAACAGGTTCATCTCTAAGCACCTTGAAAACTATGCAGTGATGGATTTATTAGCATGGATTTATCAAAAAGAAGTCTTGTCAGACTAATCTTGTTTCATTTTTTTTAACTATTAACTTTCTTAATGGAGTATGGGAATTACTATGGTAAATTTCACATCTCAGAGCATAAACGTAAGAGTCCCCTTGGCAATAAAGTAACTGGAGATGCAGAAATTATTTTAATAAATTAATATCTGAAAGTACTGAAGAAAAATGTATAGTGACCCGGGCATCTAGTGATATGCAGATAGTGTACTTTGTATCCCTAACAGAAGAACGCCAAGACAAAGGACTTACCATTGTAGCAGTGAATGGAATATTGTCAATTAAGGATGATGCCAAGGCAGAGACCCAGAGAACTAAAATGATAGCAACTGTCAAGCGTTGATCTTCGGGGACCACCTGGCAGGCAGGCAGGAGGGAAAGGAAGGATTAAATATAGGGCCTTTTTTCATGAAAGCAAATATTTTGCAAATAAAATTGTCATTGATTTATCCTGCTATAACTCAAATTAAAATTCTGCAGGTTTTATATATGAGTCAATGTTACATAGGTAAACTTTATTACAGTCTTTGACCGGCATAATAGAAGTCATTGTTTTAAACCTTTTGTTTTAAAAACTCAAATCCAAATATATACACGAAAAATTGCATAATAATCTGATTCAGCAGAAATAAGAAAAATACACAGAAATATAAAATTACATAGAAATATTTCTGACAGTTTCTAACAGTTAAACTCCAAATATTTCTGGGGAAAACTAGCCCAAAACTCACAGGGACCTTTTCCCAGTTATGGCTTTTTACTATATAACTAACCAGCCAGCTTACTGGTTAGTTATATATTATATATTATATATACAATAATATAATTAATAACATATTATAACATATATATAATATTATAATAATCCAGAATCATCTTGATTTCCAAAAAATGCCATGAGAGTCCAAATAAGCCCCATAGATGTTCTTGGAACATTGAAATCATGGGGGGCTCTGGCTGAGGGCTTGATTATAGTTGTGGCTACCTGTCTCCCCCCTCAAAAAACAAAACTCAGTTGGAACTACTCCTCAGGGGGGCTAGTATGATTGGTAAGAAGCAGCCTTACCAGCTTGTCTTCTTAACTGCTATTTTGAAGTTGTTCATCTGCACTGTTGCAGCTATTTTGTGAATGGGCAACACTCCACTATCTTTGAATTCTCATGATGTGCTTTCAAACTGTCAAATATCTTCACAGGCCCAAAGGATAGGAAAGGGTTCTCCTACATCCAAGGGTCTAAATCTGACTGCCCTCCCTGAGGGTAATAGTAGCCTGAGAATGATAATATCCAGATCCAGTACTGGGGATTTCTTAGGAAAAACTCCCTGATTCCCAAGTTCCATCTTCAACTAATTCAACTAAGAGAAAAATCCCAGGATTTCATTGCTGGGGCTAGGGCTTGCCTTTGAATCTAGGATTGTATCTCTGATAGCAGAACATAATCATTAATTTAATACCATCAGTGTGAAACAAATATAGGTATTTTATCCTTTCTAAGTTAAAAAAAATGTATTGTAAACTATACCTTTATCAACAAAGCTATTTGTTCTCCTATGTATTCTATTAAATGAAGATGAGCCAAAGCCTAATTTTAAAAAAAAAAAGGAAAGATTTTAAATGAATTCAACAAATAAAATATGCATTCTAAATGTTTAGACAAAATTGCCCACTTGCAAGAAATTACTAATCCAGCAAGTTAAAAAATAAATAAATTTCTAACATTGATTACACATTTAACAAAAGTTAGTAAGATAGAATCTGGGTTCTTTCTGTCTCCCCAGTAACTAAAACAAGCATGTGTTTTTCCTTAAGAAAACACTTCAGTTTTCATTTAATATGGGTTCTCAAGCAGATTTTTAAAGCTCAGAATTGTTTACACCATAAAGGAATTGTCATAGTCTAGCCAAGTTAAGAAGATTAAGGTCAGTAGCAAAGAACTCTAGGTTCATTCCCTTGGACCCTATAAATCTGGAAAACAGCTTCCATGGAGTGTAGACAATCCTTCACTAGATGGACCAACAGTGACCTAGCATTAGGTAATCTGTAGATACTGAATTAAATCTGCAATCACATTATATCAGTACAGTAGTTGTAGCTAACTGACTGAAACTCTGCAGAACCTGAGAACATTCTAAGAGGGATTTCCCAGGAAGGTAGATGCTGATCTGATTATGACCCTCTTCATATATTATAAATGGTTTATGTGTAATTAAAAGGAGGGATATTGTTAGCTATGATCCTGGACATTTACATGTTGAATATGGGCAGATGATTAAAGTATAAATTTATCTCATAAGCTTCATTCAAGTGCAAAGACATTTCATAAGTCTCAGCACTGGAACTGTTGTATGGAAGTCTCTATGCATTACTTCAGACATCCCCACTCAACATTCTATTGGCAGGCGAGGCTGAAGAGACATGCTAGATGTAAAGCTGGCTACCAGCTTGGCTGGCTTCAAAAAAGGGTTGGACCAATTCATGAAAGGCATGGGAATCATTGGCTATTAGCCTTGATGGCAGTTTGACTGTCTCTGAAAGTCATCTGCTGAGAGACTAGTGGCTTTCTTGTACAATTTGTCAGCCACCGTGAGAACAGATTGCTGGACTAAACGGGGTCCGGCCAGCAGGGCACCATTTACATTCTTATGTTCTTATCATGGGATAGGGAAGTTACACAGTCAAATCAGAGTTATAAAAATGTTTGTGGCAAACAATCCTGCCTTGAAACCATATATAAATATCATTAACAAAGGAATCTGGTCACAGTGAATCATACCAAGGAGAATTGAATGTATGTTTAATAATATCTGAAAAATGAAGAATGAGAAGGCTCTTGCTGTCACTCTCTTGCCATTAGGCAAGTTTATCCTAGGATTTTGAATTAAAAGCTATTATTTACAGTAAGATCTGTAGAGTCCTTGGTGCTCTCTGAGCTTGATTGTTTGCTTGCAGACGTTTCATTACCCAACTAGGTAACTTCATCACTCTAAAGTTCAACCCTGAGCTATTGTATTAGAACAGTAAGATCTAAAACTACCCAACTGAGGCCTAAATAAATATGAGATGAGACTGCTGAAATGGCTTAATCCAGGAAGTAATAAAGTCCAGAATACCTTTGAGCATTTGTTCCTACCATCCCAAGTTTTTCCCTACCCAATCAATTCATTCACAACATGTAGCATAACTAGAAAATGTATACAGATTAGTAGTTTTGACTTTATATTTGAACATGCTGCTCTGTAAGCCAGACTTAATCAAAAGGTAGTGATGCAAAATTTTATTCCCACTTAGATTTAAATTTCAAGTTTCACACATCAGATCACTTTCATGAAGCAAATACATTGCTTTACTGCTTGGACACTAATATTTCTACCGGAAAATTGTATGCAATTCTAGTTCTGAAACTATCTGAGACAGTTCTGCTTAATCAAATCCATTTCTTGATGCATTGTGGAGAAACAGAGGAAAGCAAGCTACATTTTATGTATTGCCTCCCTGCTTTGGCCTGGTTCAGGAACAACAACATTCCCTCCAGCTTTTTGGAAAAACTAAAAGAGAACATACAAGTCCTTAGGCACTGATTTCACAGCAACAAAATATACCATAAAAATAATAGTTATTTCTTCAACTGGTCTGCAGTTTGTAACTCATATACCAACTAAACATAACTTTTCCCTTGTAAATTTCTATGTTTTTGAGAGAATTTTTCTTCTTTGCTTTACTCCAAGTTATTTCAGGCAGCGTTGTTGGTTTAGGTAATCCCATGGTCATAACTCAGCAGGTCTGC
This sequence comes from Python bivittatus, assembly GCF_059951505.1. NCBI lineage: Eukaryota > Metazoa > Chordata > Lepidosauria > Squamata > Pythonidae > Python > Python bivittatus. Next base: position 41,390,272 of record NW_028277074.1, on the reverse strand, counting down.
AAAGCCTTTGGTCAAATTTTCCTTAGGTAGAAATTAATGATCTGTAGCCAAAATCAGGCTCCTTGCTTACTTTGGATTAGTATTTGATATGTCTCTTGCCAACTGCAGACAATATCTTTTGCCCTCAGTCCTTCCTCTCTCTCTATTTTCTTCATGAAAATAGTATTCTGTTGATGACCCTTCCTCTACCCACAAGAAAATGCTGAATTTTTTTGATATGGCAGGCATTCAGTTTTAATTATTGGTATGTAAAAGATAGACTTTCTTCATTTTACATATGTTTATCTATTATAACTGCAAATCCACACTGCCAGATGACCTATGGGAACTTTCCCAGTTTTGCTGGCTCTCTCAGTACCTTTTGTTAGGGGACCAGCTTGGAAGTGGGGGCATGTTTTTTTAGTCTTTTTTTTAATCCTTCCTGTGGGGCCAGTTTTAGTTGTTGCGGGGGGGGGGGAATAGTTATTTGTGAGGAGGAGAGAGAATTCAAGTCTGGTGAAGCTCAGGAATGAAGTACCACCAGGGTGTTTTAGTAGCTACATGGACCTACTGGGAGAGGTCATTAGTCAGCATAGAATGAGATATTCCTAAAATGTGGATGATATTCAGTTATACATCTCCACCTTCTGGCTGAACAGGTTATACAGTGGAAGTTCTGAACCTAGTGTCTTGATGCTGTGATGGCCTGGACAGGAAAAAACAGGCTGAGACTAAATCCTAGTAAAATAGCATAGCCATGAAGGCCTATTGGATCTAGGAGTATTCTATCTTTAACTCTACATTGGGTCCTGTTTCCCTATGCAAATAATTTGTGGGTTCTCCAGGACTCACATCTTCTGGTGGAATAGCACGTGGAGGCTGTGGCCAGAAGAGTCTTTGCACAATTACATTTTCTGTGCCAACTGTGGCCATTTCTGGACTGAGAAGTGTTTTGAATGATCATTCATGCCTTTGTCACCTTATGGCTGGACTACTTAATTTGCCCTACAGGGGGATTACTTTGAAGATCATTTGAAAGTGTCCATTGGTTCAACATTCAGCTACCCCTGCAGGTATGGGCAGATCAAATTTTGCCAACATAACACTGCTACTCAGGAACTGCAGTGGCTACCAGTTGATGTCAGCCTTACCAGGTAGACCAGACAGGAATCATTACCAGATAAACTAATTCTACTTTATTGTAAAGCCACATTGACAGAATCTTATAAGTCTGAAAGTACAGTTCTCCCTCTGTCACCTTTACAGCCCGAAAACGTAGGGAGAGTCCCTCCTGAGCCTCTTGCGCCACCCACTATGCAGCGGGCTATGCTGTCTCTTATCTGACCATTTCCTAGGCAGCATCTCTTCACCCCATTTCCCAAGGTCTTTCCCACATATCATTACAGTTAGTTTCTGGGTGCAATTCAAGGTCCTCATTGCTATCTTTAAGGGCCTTCATGCCTCAAGGTCTGATACCTACCAAAATGCTTTCACATTAATTAATAACATTAATGAGGACATGCTTGATATCACCTCCGTAATGAAGTGATGATACTATCAAGATACTCTAAGTCATTAGTGGTGAAATGGCATAATATGCATTTGTACCATGGCTGTGACTAACCTATCTGGGGAAACTTGTCTATCTGAACAACATGTTTATTGTAACAAACACAGATGAAAAACTCATAAATGCACACTGCCACCTATATGTACGCTGGCAAGCATACAGCCCACAATGTGCCTGTTAAAATGTGTGGTCCAAATTCAACTATCTTTTGATCTCAGATATTAATTGTACCAGTGGATGAATGAAGAGCATTAACCAAGAATAAGAGTCAAATATGCAATAGTACAAAATGTGAAGGAAGTACCCAAAGGGCTGTGCAGCAATCCAGATTTGAAGGGGAAAAGCATCTTCTCTTTAAATCGTATGTGTCTTCTGCTATACACAGCACAAAAATCATCTAAAAATAACCTTGACTTCTACTAGTTTTAACCTGTTAAAGATTATTTCTCTGTTTCCCTGTTAAGTGAAGAGGTGAATACTCAGTGAGGTATGGCAGTAAAAACAACAGAACAGTTGGAGCTATGATAAGTTCTGCAGAGAAACAATTCAGCTAAAAGCCATTAGTGTAGCTCAGCTGGTAATATAGAAGCTGAGTGTGGCATAGTCAACATTCCAGAAGAAAATTAGGCTTGGAGATCCAATTCACCTGCAAGGTTTACTCAACTATGATTGATGGAAACATTTTGAGTTTATTTTCTCATGCTGTTATCCCACCGGGGAAAAAAAGGCATATGTGTACCTCTACCAGCATAGTTAAATTTAGCTTGATTAACTTAGTTGCATGTACATATGCAGTCCTTCCCCGTGTATAAGATTTCTGACTTGGCACTGTGTAACAATCCCTTACTGTATCCTAAAAATTATTGCTAGTTATTCTGCTGCTACTTGAATTCAGAGGTTTGCCCTTTCCTAGAATTTTTGGTCAACCTGAATATTAATGACACAGAGGATTAAAAACATAGGAGATGCATTTTGTCTTAAAATTGGAAGGAAGTAGAAATCACAACACTACAACTGAAGAAGGAAGGAAGGAAGGAAGGAAGGAAGGAAGGAAGGAAGGAAGGAAGGAAGGAAGGAAGGAAGGAAGGAAGGAAGGAAGGAAGGAAGGAAGGAAGGAAGGAAGGAAGGAAGGAGAAAACTAGCTAGCTAACTTTAGGTAAAATTGGAAAGTGAAAATTCCAGATTTATTTTACATAGTAAGAAGTTAAAGATCGTGTCAACCAGCCTGCTTAGGGTACATATACTTCCTTGTAAAAACAATAAGATGGTAGGCAGTAATTATAACAAGTAAAATAAAAAACATGACATGGGAGCATGTCTTCTACATGCAGTGGCAGGTTGGTGAGCACAAGAGTAAAACACCTATCCTCCTTGCATACTAAACCTCCTCCTTTTTCTACGGGGTTTAAGATTACTCATTCTACTTCACAGGTAATAGAAGTAGAAACAATGTTTCTCTCTGAAAATTTATAAATGTAACTTTATTTCATTTAATGCAATAAAATGCAGTAAAAATTAGGGCAACTTCCTCATGATTTAGGGGCTGTCCTGACAGAAAAACTTATCTGGTCTACCTAAGCAGTTATTCTGAAATATTTGGGTTAGGCAAACAAAAAATCTGCTAGATCAGTAGACTATTCTTTCCTGATCGCTTGTATTGATCTGCCAGGTTCATGGCTGCAGGAAAAAGGGACAATCTCTTATCCTGGAATTCAGTGGTATGTTCTGTAACACTAGTGTCTAACTAAATTGTGGGTGTTCTTATTTATAAGCAATATACATAGCCAGTGTTCTACAGCTCCCCTGAATTCTACTTTATAAAGCTTTGCAAATAATACCTAATCAAACAGGTAAATCTACTGCAACCATATTCTTCTTTCAGCAGTGGGATATGAACTGTAGCCTTTCCAGTTGGTCAGGATGATCACACTCATGGTGCACCTCCTTTAAATGCCTAACTTATTATCCAATGTAAGGTATGTATGTAAGCGTAGATAATAATGTCTTTTTGCATTAATTACATTGCAAACCAGATGATTGTTAACTGATTTTATTCTGCCTTACTTATAAGTGCAGGGCTATTTTTTCCTCTTATCCATAGTTATATTTATACTGAAGGGCTTGTAATTTCTTTTCTTTTAGAATGTATGGATTCTTGCCTATATCATCATACATACACATACATCAAGTAACTATCAAAGGTGAAAATTTATTTGGTAGTTTATTTGGTAGTTGTAGCATCATCATCACATTTGGATGGACAGACTAGCTATAAATATAAACAGCTATAAATGTCAATAAAAAGTAGTCATACTTAATATCTATTATTTTTATTGAATTAATTGATTAATCAATTAATCCAATTTCTATGGCCACTCATCTATCCTAGACTTGATGTAGGGTCTGACCAAAGTAGAATACAATAGAAAGATCATTTCTCATGATTTGGAAATTATAGGTCTGTTGATGCAGCCTAAAACTACACATGCCTTCTGTGCAGTCACATCACATTACCATCTCATATTCAATTTGCAATCAAATCTTACTTTTTCATCAGTAGTAATCCCAACATGGGTATCCCTCACTACAGTATATACCCATCCTGTGCGTTGGATTTTTGTTTCCTAAGTGAAGAAATTGGCACTTTTCTATGTTAATTACAATTCTGTATTTGCAATCCTTTTGTCCAACCAGTCAAGATAGTTTTTGATTTTTTTTTTCTGTAATGTATGGTATTGGGTATCCCACCCAATTATGTATCATCTGCAAATGTGATAAGCATGCTCTACCTTCATCATGAATGAAAATAATGAAAAAGTCATGAACCGAGGACAAATCCTTGTGACATCATCCCACATCTTTCTAATGTCTGTCTGATACCTCTCTCCAATATAATGTGTCTGCTTTTTAAAAATTTAGAAAAAGTAGCTATAGGAAATCCCAATAAGGATCAGTATTTTTCAGTTCATTCATTCATACAATAAAACATTAGTAGATATTTCAGAACAGGATGGTTTAGTCCTTATGTCAGTTGCACCATAAATAATAGCCATCTTTATTTTTACTCATTAAAGTGAGTGACTGACATTCACATGTATGAGAAAAAGGAAGCTACTACATTTGAGGGCACTGCTGAAGTCACAACAAAATTGTGGACACCTTCATGCTGCCATTGTACTGAGGAACAAAGTTGGCTTTTTCCTTACCAGACCTTTAGCTCAGAAGTCAGGAATAAGAATGAAATCACGCTAACTCCAAAAAAGCAAAATCCCAATACCTAGTGTTGCACCTGTTTTAGTTATAAGCACACTTGAATTAGAAAGAAATAATTTCAGCAGTCTAATTCTGTTAACATTGTAGATTCTTAGAGATCTGGAGTGTCTTTCAAATTAGCACAGTATCTTCATTCAGAAGTACCTTTATCCTGAATGTTGCTATCACATCAGAACAGGAGTTTAGTCCAGGGCCCTCCATTCAGCAGAAAGATAAGGTGGGGGAAGCACAGCTTACCACATACAATGTATATTACTATCTAAAGAGTTCTACCAAGTGAAGCAGTACTTATTCTTTACAATGACCAGAACTACACAGCATGCCTTGCACATAGGAAAGTGGGAGCACAATGTATTTTTCCATATAGTTACCCGACTCTATCCATTGGCAGCAGAGGAATTTTCTAGGCTGGATGGATATAACAACTAGATACAAATGTTCTTCCTTTCTCTTTCTAAGGTTCTTAAACCCCCCTAGCTCTAATGCTATATCTCTTTCGCCTCGCAGCAAGCCTCACTGAACTTACTTTTGATTAGACCGATAAAACACTGAACTGCGAAACACAGTACCCAGGGAGAAATGCAGAGGAAGATTTGCTTAATTCACTGAACTCAAAGTAAAAGGCTTGCTATCTGGGACACAGCTGAAAGACAAATCGTAGCACTGATCTTGGCTTTACCAGATCTTCCCTTGCATAAGATTACTTTCTGTAAGATGAATAAATAGCTGCTGTTCACTTCTGTGGAAGGAGTAAAGGCCTGCCCTTAAGGAACCCATTGCCCTGTACATCAGGATTTCCTCTTCAGTCCTGATACTAGACAGCAGTAACTAAGAATATCTGGAGAGCAGTTTCCAAATGTTCCTTTTACTTTACACAAATTTGGAGTGCAGGAATAGACCACTTCACTTCAGGCTGAGGGCTACACAACTTTTGAGCAGCGTTGTGGGATCTATGCTCCAAAACATAGCTGGCCAAAGGAAAAAGTAGTTGGGACCAGGGCAAAAATAAGATTAAATTTTATTGCCTTCATTAAATGCAATTAACATGGTTATTCCCCATATATTTCATACATTTCCCCCTTTATCACATTCAGTCACATTTAGTGACAACTTTTGCAGAGGCTCCACAGGCTGCGCCTGATATATACCGAGGCCACATGAAAGTTTATGTATCTTGGATATTACAGAATCTGGAACCAAATCAGAACTAGTTCTGGAAAATTAACATGGGTAGTTTCCAGTTTAGTTTGCACCCAACACACACCCAAGGCACTTAGTCCCTATATCCAGATCAGACCAAGCACAAGCTCCATTCCGTATAGCTAGCAAAATTGTAGCTGTGTTAAACATCAGCACCAGAATATTTAACAGACAAAAACGGGATTAAAAAGCAAGCAAAAGCAGGGAGAGCAAAGAGGCGTGAATAGCAGGCAAGCATTGACATCATCTGTCTATCAAGAGACGCAACACTGTCATTGGACAGTCCCAAAGGGAAGCGCCTTTGGTTATTCCAGCCTGAACCTTTTTATGTACATCAGCGTTGTCCAAACTTGGCCACTTTAAGATGAGTGGACTTCAACTCCCAGAATTCCCCAGCCAGCATGGCTGGCTGGGGAATTCTGGGAGTTGAAGTCCACTCATCTTAAAGTGGCCAAGTTTGGACAACGCTTATGTACAGACATACCTCGTTTTATTGTGCTTCGCTCTATAGTGCTTCGCAGATATTGCAGGTTTTTTTACAAATTGAAGGTTGTGGTAACCCTGCGTTGAGCAAGTCTATCAGACGACGATTAGCATTTTTTTTAGCAAAAAAGTATTTTTTAATTAAGGTATGTACATTTGTTTTTTAGACATAATGCTATTGCACATTCAGTAGACTACAATGTAGTGTAAATGTAACATATATATGCACTGGGAAACCAAAACATTCGTGGGACTCGCTTTATTGCAATATTCACTTTATTGCAGTGATCTGGAACCGAACCCACAATATCTCCAAGGTGTGCCTGTATATAACAGCAGCAGAAGAGAGGGAAAGCAGGACACAGAGTGATCCCTCCCCTATTCTGCAACATATAGGAAACAATTTGGCGGATGGAGATGATGGATCCAACCGCTAGACAGTAGATTTTACCTCTCGCTATTTTCAAAGAAATAGGTTTTTACAGTCCCTTCTTCAGAGCAAATTTATACAAAGAGCTCCTAACTCACTCACACTCTTATACACTGGGTGAAACTCAATTCAAGGAAGTAAAAATGAAAGGTTTCTTCTTTTTGGACCCCAAAATTTTAAATTTTCCTTAAAAAGAAAATCTTCCTCTTACCTCCATTAAAACAAACAATGCTGCAAAGAAAAGGAGTGTTGCCCACTCCACTCTGTTCAGAATCATTTCAAAATCATGAATGTTGGCTAGCACAAGAAGCCATACAGCTCCCAACATAGCAATCCACCCTGCATAAAAAGAGAAGGAAGTTAGCATGAATACCACCTAGTCCATTTTGACCACTTACATGCAATTCACCAGTGCATACTCACTTTTGGTATAGGTAGATTGAAAACATATTTATACTGTGGAGTAGCACCTAATCATAGTTAAGCTTGCAACTATAGGAGTATAGCTTATGTACGTATCTTTAATATCTCAAGCAATTCAACAGATGGATCTTCTCTAATTTCAGCATTTCCATACTCAGCTTATCTTTCATGCCCTATAAAGAATAATATCTAGGATCTTTAAAAACTCCGGTTATAAACTTGTTCTAAACTTGCAATGTAACCCCATATCTTGTTTCTTTCTGGTGTGAATCCAACACTGAAAACTTAAAACAAGACCAGACTAAGAGATTGGGACTTGACTATGTTAAACTGGTGAAATCATTCATAAAACAATAAATGTCTTGACCCAGAAATATTTAATCTGTACCTGAAAATTCAAGCTGAGCAGAAAAAAATATCTGAACCCTTGAAAAAAAAGCTGTGCAATAAAATAGCTGCCTTTAATACAGGACTAACTTCACAGGATGATTGTAAATTAATCATCCTGAGTGGGAAGGGCAATATATATTTCACTGTCTTATTTGTACCATATGAGTTTAGAGAAAATCTAAAATTTAATGCCAAAACGAAGTTTCTGGAACTCTTCAAAGGTGGCAGGGCATCATGTTTCTATATGGATTCCACCATGAGCTGAATAACAACTCCATGCCATGTCTCTCCACAGCTATTGGCAGTATTGTACATTTCTGGGTTCCTCAGTTACAGTTTTAAGTTAGAGAAAGAGGAATTCTACAAGCAGGATATTATGCCCTGGGAATATGTATATACTGAACTTACTCAAAGGACACATGTTATATGTTATAAAAATGGTTCCTGTGCTTTTGATTCTTGTTTGTGTTAAGGCATTATAGATTCTTTATCTGGAAGATGGGGAAATATTAATGGGATATTTCTTCAAATATTATATGAATGAGTACTGAAAGCTACATTTCTCAAGAAAAATATTCAGACAGAGGGCTATGAAAGAATAAAATTCAGATACAAATTTTAAAAAAGGATATAATAAAAGCTGCGGTCTTTCAAGATAACCTTTAAGTCTTCCTCCTTAATCTATTAATTCTTCTTTGAGTTTAATCAAGAGTGATTTTAAAAATCCAACAAAAACTGAAACAGTTATCTATAACATGAAATCAACATTTTAAATGAAAATATTAAATACATGCTCATAGTTATAATCTATTAAAATCAGTCATGATATTTGCCGCAAAGTGAAAATGCACTTGGGATACTCCAAACACAAATAAAAGATAACCTGAAGTTACTAGCAAGGACAACCTGATGCAGAAGCAATCCAGGTCAATGGGAGTGTAAAGTCCCAATACTTGGCATAAAAATTAAGAGATATGCACAGAATCCAAAGAAAAGTCCTAGAACAGTTTTTTTCCCCCCAGATGTACTGGACTTCAACTCCATCATTCTCAATCAGCAATGGTGGATGACACGCTGGCTGGAAGGTTATGGGTGTTGAAGTCCAACTCATTTAAAAAGCAGCAAGTTGTGGAAGATTGTCCTAGAAAGAGGTTCAGTCCATAGACTGTAATGACTGAAATGCTACAAGGATGAGTATTTTGAGAAAACTGCTAGTGGGGATAATCTAGAAACTTGGGGTGATCATCCCCACCTGCAGATAAATCCAACCCTTTCAGTCGGTAACATCTTCTGTACCTACTGACCCAAAGTCTGGCAGTAGTTTCTGAATTGGACAAATAACGTCACCATCTTGAAGGCATTACTTATCATTACCATGACCCTAAGATAGACCCCAACTACACTAAGAGTATCCAATTCTAAGGCACAGCCAGATAAGACAGAGTTACGTATGTGTACATGCATTTCCAAAACATGACAAAGACCAGGTAGATATTCCAGCCTTATCTTTCAAGCGAAGCATCAGTCCATCGTTAAGGAATCTATAAACAATAGGATCAAACACCTCACAAAGACCTTGCCTTAATGTACTCACTAATAAATGAGAGCTACCTATCCAATTTCTCTGTAGTCTAACTCCATTTTCTGGCATTAAACCTGATTAATAAGAAAATGTGAATTTAGCTTCCATGGCCTACAAGACTTCTCTCAAGCCCTCCTCATTTTGTACCTGCATCAAAATCATATTTATGTTCAAAAGGGGTAGGGCTTGCATTATGATGTTCCATCCATTATCTTGCTGAGTTTGAAGCCCTCCTTGTCACAGATGCCACTGTCAACACCAGAACCAATTCTCTAGGATATTAAACAAGGATACACTGCTGATAAAATACTTACTATTGAATACATTTATTTAAACAGCATTATCTGTTAGAGTCCATGTGTTGTTTCAGTAGTACTGCACTTTTAAATGTAAATTTCCTTTCTGGGATGAAGTTTGAAAATGATTTCAGTAATAGATCAAAAATAAAAAGATAGATTATGTAAGCCAACCTCTCCTGTTCAAAATATTTATGGTGGGTTTCAAATAAACTATTCAAAGTTATGGAAGTTAATATACATGGAATCTTCATCAAATATTCTGTACAAATTCTGCCTCTTTGATCCATGTTAAAAGACAACAGGGCTTTTTGCCAAAGCAAAACATTTCTGAGGTTCATTCAATACTTATACACATTATACAAAAAGTGATATACTTTGTTTAATGTTTTACTGGCTGTAACTCTATATATCTATGCTTCTACTTGAGTTGAACAGTCATCTGATCTAGCAGAAGTGGATATGTGGGGTTGGGCTATAAAATAACTGAATTATCAGTGTGAATAATTAACAGGTACAAACCTATTTAGTAAAGGTAGGTGGATCAGTTTTTACATGAGATGTAGAACAAAATACAATAATACTTAACTTTGCTCTCCTGTGATTGCCATTTTTGCTTCTGTGTGCTTACAATAATTAGGACCTTCACTGTAAAATATAATTGCTTCTGCTTGCAGGCACAGTTAAAAGAAGCATTATGGTGTCAACAGGGCTGTAAGATTCATACTGGCACACAACAGACTAGGTGATCCATGGGAACATCGGAAGGAATAAGGGCATTACATGGTTTTCCTCTGAAACCTTTGCACTCTGAAATCTACCTTCTAAAATATTATTTCTCCCCTATTAGGGGGAAAGAACTAGTATTATTTCAGAAAGGAAAAATGGAAAAAGAAGCCCCTCATTCTCCTACCAGGTTTTGGGTGGAATTCACAATCTCAACAGCTTAATTCAAGCAAGATTTTCAAGAATAACAAATTACAGATAACATATAGATTTGCTTCCACAATTAAATAACTAGCCCCTTCCAACTCCCACCCACTTCTTTGAACCTCCTGGCCAATAATCCTTCAGACTCCAAATTTTCTTCTGCATACTCCTCCATAAATAAAGAAAACTCTTATTAATGAAGAAAATGATAGAAAACACGGGTAGTAAGAATTAGCACCTGAAGCAACTAATTGCTTCATATAATATGTCATATTATAATACAGTATGACTTAATCCCAGGTAAGGGTGCATAGAATCTCTGCCACATATCTGTTTTGTTGGGGAATAACCAATTTGTCTGGAAAACTACAGTCCTGATCGAAATGTTGATGAAGATTCTCAGTCATCCAGGTGGAATTAACCAAAAGAAAAGAAGTCCAGTTGCCATGACTCAACCTCCAGATACTCCTGATCAAACCTACATGGAAATAAATGCCAGAGAGAGCCAGTACGGTGTAGTGGTTAAGGTGCTGGACCAGGAGCAGGGTGACCCAAATTCCAATCCTCCTTGGCCATGGAAACCAGCTGGGTGACTTTCTCTCAGCCCTAACCTGGGTGAAATTGAAAAGCAACCCCAAAACAAGCACTGGCATATCACTTCTGCATTATTGCTGAGAAAACTATGTAGGCCTCTCCATGAAGTCACCAGGAGTCAAGATTGACTCAAAAAAAAAAAAAAAGCCATTGAACTTAGTGGTACTTACTTCATGGTAAAGGAGTAGAAATCTATTATGAAGCAAAGGAAAATGTTGCCCACTTCTGTGGGCAAAAGAGGAACATTTGGAAATTTGGATACATCTTTACTTAACCTGGGCTTGACTTGGCTCATTGTCCGATCTTGCATTCCTTCATTAGCTACTGTTAGCAAGGCATAGTTGCCATGAATCTAAAAGGGTTCACAAGAAATGTAATTAGCCTGTTCTTGAAATTCTTTGGGTGAATGTATTCTTGGATGAATGTGGTTTCAGGATTAATAACTTCCACGTGTTTGTACTCTTAGCCTTGTGATTGCATCTTCTTTCTTTCTCCATTTAATGTTAGTCCTAGACATTAGCCATTGTGTATTATGTAGGAAACACCACTGTCTGGGTGGGGTGGGCAAGGTGGGTCAAGGACATGTGCCTCATGATTTCTTCCTGCAAATACACAATTTATATATTTGTGTTGGACATCATGACATAATCACATAATTTGTGCAATGATGTCATGGCACAGAAGTAGTCTGTCACTGTGTTGGTAATAAAGGCCAGTGTTGAGAGAGATTCAGCAACAACTCTATACCTCTTTCTTGCTAAGGCTTACTCTACTTTGCAAACCAATCTTATTCTGTCTGCAATGAGTAGAAGAAATGGCATATAGGGGCATGGTTGTGCACTTACAGCTCACAGAAAAGATTCATAGCCATAGGTTCAATATATTTTTCAAATATATGCCCCAATTTACCTTACAAATAACTCAAAGTAGGTAACAGGATAAAATATGGACCCTAGCAGTGAAGTCATTTTAATAAAGACAAGCTACTACAGCTCTCACTATTCCTCATTTTGAAATTTCAGAAGTAATTTCTAGTCGAGCACATGAGACACCCAAGAGTAATGTAAACATTTTATCATTGCTAGACAGTGCTTCTGGAAAAGGTCACACATGGCTACTTTGCTACCAGTCTGTTATGTTCATTCATTTAACCGTGGGAAATTACTGAAAAATCTAACTAACCTGCATGGCTGCCTAAGCAGCAAGCAAATTGAAAAATAAAAAGGACTTACACGTGCAAATCCTGTCATTCTGTAGTTGTTTGCTTATTAAGACACAATATCCCTTGTGCTCCACATAATGCATTCAGTGTCATTTGCTGAAGGCAGGGAGTATGCCAAAGGGGCTCTATTGTTGCCCTTTCCAATTAGAGTGCTTAATTTCTCTAGCTTTTTTTTTCGTTCTTATGCAAATAAATCAATAAATACGCCAACTGTTTTCCAAAGAAATAACAATAAAGCCGGAATCTACTAATCAGAATAATTCAACATAATGCTAACTGAACGACCTGGCAATAATATCCTTTTGTGAAGAAATTAAATGTCAGGCTGAATAAAGTAAGATATTTTAAAGTCTTCAGGGCATATACTTAAAGCATAGGCTACAAGAGTGAAATGTTGATGCCATCTAATATGATAGATTACAATACTGTAAGCATGCATGCACAGTATGATATTCATAATTGTTGAGAAGGATCACAATTCAGTGCTTGGACAGGTCAAGATTTCATTTGTCCACACAGTTACCAGGAGCTGAATCCAATTCAGTGGCACCTAACATTTCTAGGTGAATAAACTTGCCTCAGGCCTATCACACCTCCTTAAGGAAAACAACTATTTTTGCAGATTCTATCACTCCATCACTTGGATTCAACCCTATGATTCTGTCCTTAGTGCACTTCCATGTGAGAATTCAATCCAGTTTGAAAGAGGCTCCAGATTCCAGGTTCTCTCAGTATTGTGTGCATTGCAGAGGTGAACCAACTAATTTCTGGCTCATCTGCAGGACGAGAGGAAATGCAAAATTTCACTTTCAAGGGTAAAACTGTAGCCCCAGGTTTCCCATCTCCCCAAAACTCAGAAACTCAGGCAGTGTTATTAGTCAATCTGATTTTACATAATCCTTCTTATCAGCTTATAGTCAGTTTCACAATTTACGTAGAAGATAAAGTTCTACAGGCTTCATCAACAAATCCAATCTTCATTCTTCCAGTATATTACTAGACAATTTAATATCCCTGAAAAACACTTCCTCTTGATTTTCCTTGATTGTATAAAAAACAACCACCAAACCCTGGTTGCAGGGTTGCCAAGTGCTAATGTCATATCACCATGATTGCTTTCACTGGGGATTTGTATACAGGAAGAAAGATATCACCACAGGCAGACCAGTTTCTTCTCATTCCAACATCTCAAATTTTTGGAAAAACATTCAAACAGGCACATCACTATGACTTCAAAATACAGAAGAGGGGGCAACAACATATATTTTCTCCATCTGTATGGAGCAGAGCAAGGATTCTGTATTCTACCCCAGTTCAAGGGAAGGGCATGATTGGAAACCATTTCCCCACCAGTGACTTATACAGTCTTCATGGCATCCCCTAGGCATAACTGAAATAATAGAAAGCTTTCCTCATTGCTTTTAGTTTGGACCACAATGGCTGAGTAACTTTGGAAGATGCTATAGGGTACTAATGGAGAAATATGTGATGGTTTCTGCACTTTTCTATAGGTTAACTGGAAAAAACACTGAATGTCTCATGCTGTTTTCTGTTCTCAGTATTGGTAGGAATGAAGACAGCCTCACAGCCAATTTCAAAAGTCTTTGGAAGAGTTGGGGTGCCATATGGAAGTGTTCTGTGATTGAAGAGCAGATATGCCTATCTCTGCGGATCTCAAACAATGCAAGTCTTGAGTGATTCACATAAATTACTGCATGCAATTTTATTCTCCTTTTCTGAGACTCCTTCAACATAAAGTCCTACAATGCTTTTACCTAGAGTAGACTATGTTTATAACTTTTCTCCAATCCGGAAATATTTTTCTGGCAATTTGCTGCATTACAATGGGCAAACCTACTAAATTTGGTTTCTGTTTCTTGTTTTTGCAAGTATATCAAATTGTGTTTTTCCTCAGTTCTTCCTTTTTATGATGGGTCAGGTTTGATTTACTGACCTTGTTTTAAAAAAAAAAATCCTTTGCATTGAAATGTTACATATTTGGAGGGAAAATGTTTCAACAAATTTGGGGGAGGGCAACTTTGCTAAATGGAAATGATTTCACAGTTTCTCTAGCATAACACATTTTCCTTGAATATATGTATTTTGTACAACCCATAAGCATTCATGGGAGAGGTGATAAAACACACATCTGGGCCTCCTAACACAAACCAATATCAGGATTCCACTACAAATGGCGGGAGTTTATCTTATTATGCCACAACACACATTTCATCATTCTTTCCTTATTGCGGTTTACACCAGATGGCTATGGTATAGACTTTTCCTTAACATACTTTTTTTTAATTGGCAAAGGGCTTAGCAAAATTCGAAGATCTGCAATTTTCAAATGATAATTAAGTTTTGATCTATGTATTGGTTTGAAAAAGCAAAATTAGATAAGATGGCCCCCAGATGTAAACTTAATTATTTTTTTTCTCCCATCCCTGTGCTACATATAATGAAGTATCATTAAAATTCGATTTCATCTTTAAAATATGCATCAGGAAAAGACAATGAACCTTTTCATTAAATTGCTCTCTCTGCTATCACTATCAATAGAGAAAGAATATTTTGGCAGCACATGCATAAGGAAACTCCTTTCCAACATGCAAGCACTGTGTTTCAGCCTCACAGATATAATTCCTATGGTTTCTTACAAATATCCTTTGGATTTACAGTTTTGTGAGAAGTCCCTGTTCAAAGGGCCTAAATCTTCTCAAAAAATTATAGCTGACATAGTTCTCTAGGGGAAGAGAATGACTTTTAGACCAATTTAAAACTATAGTTTTGATAAGAGGAAGAAGCCAGATGGATAGCAGTGATAATCAGCTGCAGTGATGTAGGTCTTAATGTCAAAAGAATTTCAAGCTTTAGAGAATTTTAAAGTACATTTAGTTTGATACCCAGGACATAGTGCTAATCTTGTTCATTTTCACAGGTAGGAGTTATTCTTTCCTGAAGACAGAATTTAGTGGAAGCACTGTGAATCCCTTAGCATAAATTTGTTGCAAATTAATTAACTAAAAATATTTAAATCTTGCTTTTCTGGTAAAAAGTACCCAAAGCTGCTAACAAAAATAATTAAAAACAAAATCAACTTAAGACCCCACACAAATTCCACAGTATACCTGAATCCATACCTCTATATGTAAAACATTTTGCTAACCCTGGCAAACCATACTCTGTAATCGAAATGTTTAACACATCCCACTGATCAGCAGATACTGGAACAATTACATTTCATTAAAAAATAAAGGCGGTACCACTTTTGCAGCACTAAATACTATGGGTGCTACTAAACTTATATTTCAAAGCTGGGTGGCAAACAATATAAAAAGAAGCACGCTTCCATGTTTCTAGGTAGTAAAGAAGTCCTGTGGTTGGATTTCCCTCTGTGATTTCCTTCTTCTAAAAGCAGCGACAGGGTCTCTAATTGGAACTGGAATCACAGTAGAGCAAAAGCTCGTTTTCACTAACTAATTGTGGGGAGAGATGTCCACTATTCATAGAATCCATCATGAGTAGGTGACTGTGAACTGCGATCTGCATAGCTGGCATAATGACATCATTGTGCAAATGATGCAAATTACCCAATTTCTGTCAATTTGCATCATTTGTGTAATAGAATTTGCATCATTTGTTTAATTACGTAATTACACAAATGAAGTTAATTGAGGAGGAAAATTGGTGCATTCCATGCAAAGCCCATTACATCCAGGTCTACTAACTTGAGATTTCACCATGCCAGGTCCCTGAGTATTTTCCCACATGCACACTTTTAGCTATTATTAGGGGGGGAAACATAAGGTTTCTACTAAGGTCCTTTTCTTACTGGGGGTTCTACTTCTGCAGCTAACCGCAGTTTGGAAGATAACTGGGACACTGCTCTGAAATGCAGAGAAAAAGTTAGGCCCTCTTCCGCAGCCATTCATAGAAAATAAAAATTATACAAGAAAAATGTATTCCTGAATGTCCTCTGTAATACCAAGTGCATAGAGCAGTTTAAATTTTGTTTTAAAATATTATATAAATGTCTGTAGCCCAATCTATGGCACATTTCTTCAAAAGATCACTGAATGAAATCTACCTCTGTTAAGAATCTATACAAATCCAGACCAAGAACTTTGGAAAAAGAATCCTATTTTCCATCCTTTTAAAAAAAAATGTAGCAGTTGTGGTACTAATAGCAGCAGGAGACCACATTTCAATGACAATCTTCAATTATAATTTGTTTGTTTGTTTGTTCATTCATTTTTATTTTATTCAATTTGTATAGCCACCCATCCCAAACCAGTGACTCTGGGTGGCAAACAATCATAAAAACAATTAAAACACAATATAAAAAAGAAATTAAATAGCAGCCAAGAGATATTATAATCTGTCAGTGTCAACATAACCAGGAAATGAGGCCCTTCACACCCTTGGGACCCCAGGCCCAGGCACATAGCCAGGTCTTCAAGACCTTCCAAAAGGCCAGCAGGGTTGGGGCCATCCTAATCTCAGGAGGGAGGATGTGCCAGAGGGCAGGAACTACAGCAGAAAAGGCATGTCTCCTGGTCCTCACCAGCTGACATTCCTTGGCTGACGGGACCCAGAGCATGCCCATCCTGCTGGACCAGATTGGATGGGTAGAAACAACTGGGAGAAGGTAGTCCCTCAGGTAACCCAGTCCCAAGCCATGAAGGGCTTTAAAGATGACAATCAGGGCCTTGTGTTACACCCAGAAATACACTAGCAACCAACGTAGTCCCTGAAGCAGTGGTGTTACATGTATTTATATTTATAACTATATATATATATATAGTTATATATAATTATACAATTATAATTATTTATATATATAAATATATAAATATATATTATATATATTAATATTATTATATAGATAATTATATAGATAATTTATATAATTAATTGCCAAGAACCCAGCAACAGGAAAAACATACCAATAAATAATCCAAATGGAGCTTACCAAGATCTAAATGAACTCCAGGAACAAACGAATTGAGAAAGTACATGAGGATAACAAATCCTAAAACCATCAGGCATTTGATGAGAAGCAACTTGTCTGTTATTCTGTGCTGTTCAGAAGAGAAAATAGATGAATCAAGACAGAAGAGGTAATAGTCTTCAAATATCCAGTTCCAAACCAGCATGCTTCCCAAGTCAGAAGCAAATGTGATTATAGTATAGTGATGTTTTCATTAAAATGGCAGAGGAAACACCTAAGGTGTGAAAACAATATTTTAAATTTAGAAAGAAACACATTTGGATTCTAGAGATTTTGACTACATTTCCAAGTACAACCCTATTGACAATCTTAGGAATAGCAACAAGTATTTCATATCTGCTGAAGATGAAGTTTTCATCTTCATTATACAAATAAAATCAGATCTCACACTTGTCAGATATATTTTTTCTTATTATAGCAGGAAAAGAAAGGCTGGAAAGAAAGTCCCTTAATAACTTAATTTTTGACTATTTGGAGCCACGTATTCCAGGATCAAACAGCCTCTCTATAGTTGCCGTGTCAGGTAATATATTTGATATTGGCAAATATATTAATTTTGGTTCAGGTAGAACACTGTACTTTTATTCTATTTTTACTTGTTTATTATTGTATGTAGTATTTACTGTACATTTTTCCCATGTACAAAGGTACATTTAGAAACAAATGATAAATAATGTAACATAGAACTCCACTTTAAGGTCACAAATAGAACTATTCTATAATCAAAGACCATTGTCCATTTCCAACTACATAGATTCACAGTGAATTTCATATCTATCTCTCTATCTCTCTATCTCTCTATCTCTCTATCTCTCTATCTCTCTATCTCTCTATCTCTCTATCTCTCTATCTATCTGTATTCCAGATGCATAAGCCTCTTCTGGGTAACTTAAAAAGAATGAGGGAAACAGGTACTTGAACTGTAGCCTTTATCTCTAACCTTCCATTGCAGAGGAGATCTGCAAGGAATTGATAACAGCATTCAGCTAAAATGTACAATTAGGAATGCCATCCAACAAATCCCCAATCAGAAAGAGGGCTGGCCACATACTGTATCTATATCCAATCTCTAGGCTTTAATTTTCAGAAGATTTGAAGCGGCTACGGTGTTCTTAGTATGCAACCCTAATGTGTAAAGCAGCTTTGAGGACTTCTTTAATTCACAAGGGTTGGATTCTCTCTCCATTTACATAATCGAATTTGATATGTGTCTTAAAAATATTTTCAAATAAATATGAGCTAACAGAAATATAAAATGGCTCACAGACTAGGATGCATTAAACGGTGGTCTAGTACTCTGCAGTGTTTCAGAGTCAGTTCCGAAGTGGTGCTTCAGAACAGGTGGACGGATTTTATTACAGCCATGCAATTCTGGAAGCTGCTTTAATGAGTCACAGACAACCCTGCAGGAGGTAGAATTCCCACCTGGATTATGTACCACACAATTCCCAGAAATTAGCATCAGCCATTAAATCTTATCACCAGCTGCATTATTTTATCTCTTCAAACTATAAAACAATTCTTAGTTACAACCCAAGTGTGACAGTCCAAGCATGGCTCCCCTAACTAAGGCAGGATGGCAATTCTGCATCAACCAGCATTGGTACAAATTTTCTACTTGTTTATTATTGTATGTAGTATTTACTGTACATTTTTCCCATGTACAAAAGTACATTTAGAAACAAATGTACTTTTTCAAAATGGCCCAATGTGTACTCAGTGTAGCTGTCCACTAAGATACTAGCGTTACCAAAATGGAGTCGCAGATATGGATCTTTGACTATTGGTTAAGTATATCCTTTTTCTATTTAGGACTATCCACAATGACATTACCTGATAACTTTTTCACAAGATGAAAAAGAACTCTGTAGCAGAAAATACAGTATTATGGCTTCCTTCCGGAAACTCTATTAACAGTAGATTTTCATCCAGCTAACCTGGCATGAAGGCAACGTATTATAGCCATGGACAAACCTTCTAAAAGATATGTTTTTAGAAGGCCAACCAGCTACTTAGTATCATGCCAGCCAGACATTTAGATCAATTAAAGTGCCCACATTGAGAAGAACCCTATCACTACCATATTTCAATGTAGTGAAATCCTAATCCAGCAATTTTAAGGGAAGTTTAAGGGAATGCCATGTGCAGCCGAGCTTTGTCCATGTCAAGTGAGGATCACTTTCTTTTATATTGTGCTTTTTATAAAGATAGTTGTGCTTGTTTTACAACTTGCCTTTTAATCAAATTCCCAGGCAACTCAGATGTCTCACTAGTTATTGTCTAATCAGTATCATCCTGAGGCAGAGAACTTTGCAGAGAGAGGAGTGGGAAGCTGACTAGCAAGTAACAGAAAGCCAACACTGCACTCTCCAAAGATCTAGAGAACCTGCTGAAGTTTATTCTCCCCAGTCCCTTGAGCATTCAAGGACAGGGGTTGAAAATATAAACAGACACTTTGGAGCCTCAGGAGTCCAAACCAAGAACTCAAAGTAATGTTCAGAATCAGATGTCTAATCAAGGAGGTAAACTGATCTGGCAGCAACAGTTTGAGGCTTGTTCTCCTGTCTAAATAAGTCTTCCAGCCTTAGCTGTGAGCATATAAGCAATTCCTTACTTGTGTAATTTCTGGCCCCTTCCTTCCCTCTGAGGAAGGCCTTCCAGTATGAGGATCCGGCTCTCTTCTCTGCTGGGCAATGAGCTGAGTTCCAGCCAGGCAGCATAGAAGGCTATTATACAGGCCTGATCAGGGTAATCCAGCCAGTGCTTTCTATCTGTTGTCCTCTGGCACCTGCTGCGTCCCTCAACATTCTTCTCTAACCCTCACATCTGTTCCATCATCAGAGCAGCCTTTATGCTCAACGGGCACTAAGTCCACAGATACTCTCCTGTTGTGGTTTATTCAAATGGAGATTGGTATTTTCCCTTCACCACATACAACATCCCTTAAATATTACTAAATTTTGTTTTATTCCTTGTTTTATTACGAGTTGATTTCCTCCTCTTAATTCTATTGTTTTATTGTAGTCTGTTTTGTTCCTTAAAGCCCTCTTACTGGCTTTTGCTTTTATTGTTTTACTATTTTAGTTTTATTTTATTTTTTATTGAGATTTTCTCATTGTTGAGCATAATAAAGAATTACATGACAATATATAATAATGACATACTAGCTCTTCTGTAATGCAAAGTAACAGAGCACTTTATATTTTAAACAAAGATAGTCTTGTGAAGTAAAACAAAGTATTCTAAGATATCTTTGGTTATCAAAGGGTGTGTGTGTGTGTGTGTGTGTGTGTGTGTGTGTGAGCCTCAGGCTCATAAGAATTTTCCCCCCATTCTTTTTTGTGTCCTTGGCAGATTTCAAAATGGAGGATTTTATACACTGGCATGGTTCTCAATATTAAGAAAAGTAAATCTTTATAAATATAGGTGAACATTTCTCAGAATTATTTACCTTTTTTTGGAGCTCCTGGATATTTGTTTCCCAGTTCTTATCTTCTTGTGAGATTTGTCTAAAATTAAATATATAGAAATTCACACTTAGAGAAAAAGAGCTTAGATCATTACTTGTTATTGGTAATTATATTTATTATTTATGTTCCATAACCACTTACCATTAGTCATGACACAACGTGTATCTGTGTTAAACAATACATGATGCAATTATATTAACGTTCAGCCTTAAATAATCATATTCCAAAAACTGGAACTTCTCTACATTTCCCAGGACTGTTAAACGCATGTGCTAGGAGTGATGAACAGTACCCATGAGCTACAATGATATCCTTCAAAAGCTTAGAAGAAATTTTGTGTAATTTTGTGGAGTGCACCATGAAAATTTGGATCACCATCTACAAATATAGCACATCTGTGATATGTCCATTTTTATAGCTTCTAGTTAACTTATCCAAAAGCAACAAGGTTGTATCATCATATAACATCAGCTAAAATTGTATATGTGTTTTGTGTGTCTGACATGTCCAGTCAAAGTCTTCATGCAATGTTACAAGAGATTGACACTATCACACTATTGGGGTGAGTCCCCAAGCCAAAAATAAATCTGGAATCTATGAATATGGTAAAAGGTACTAAACTATGATTCTCTCCATGATTTTTTAAAATCTTGTGGAACACTTTTTGCCCCAATGCTTTCTCCTTTCTCCTTAAACACAAGGTAAGGAACACATGGAGAGCATGACTTCCATAATTCATTATGGCCCTTTTGTCAGCAGTAGCCTTAGGAAGCATCTGTATTTTCTACTCCATACAAAGTAATGTGTTCCATCTGTGTGTGTGTTTCTGCTCTCCCCTCTTATTCAGTCTATGTATGTTTATGTGTTACTGGGAAATAGAGGAAAGGCTGCAGATACTTTGTTCTGGGTCACTTGATCAGGAGGGAATGGGTCTTAGAATGGAGTAGTTGCCAAGATTATGAGCCACTACCAAACTGCCTACCCTCTAGGGATGTACGGGAAGAAAAAAATTGGAATCTTTGGGCCCATTTTCAAATGACCCTTTCTTTTGTCGGCTTCTCCAACCATATCAACTGTGGCTTGGTTTTGTTAAGTTTTAAAGAACTATTGTGGTGATGGATAGACCAAAAGAGATTGACCTCTTCACATAATTTCTTTCCAACAATCCATGAGTTTAAAAAGAATGGATACTTCACTAACAGTGAAAATCAATACAATTTCTTGAGCTATTTAATGGTGTTGCTGTTTTTGATATTTGAAAGGATTGTGGTACAAAATTAAAGGATCCAGGGAAGCAATTCTGAGCAGCCATTTAGAATGGTCCTTCACTTTAGGCTAACACATAGAAGAAAACTCAGATTTTCCATTAAATTTGCACTCTGTAGCAGTTATAGGAATCCTGGAGGATCTATTCATGTATATATTATAGATCTGTTTCCAGATTTTTTTTCTCATTTACATATAATGTGTTCAATTAAAAAAAAAAATTACTTTTGAGTGAGAGTTGGTTTTTTTTAATTACATAAGTCTCAAGTTTCTATCATGATGGTCTCATCCAATATCATGCAACTTGACTTCTCTGTCCTCTCTGTTTCTCAACCCCCTTTATACCCTAACCAAATATGCTCAGGTCAATTTCCTCTTCCTCTATATCTGATTTGGAGGTGCACAGGGCTTCAAAGGGAATCTGGGCACACACATATGCATCACTTTCAGACATATGGACACACTCGCCATAAAAATGTGCTGATAGGTCTTTTGTGAAAAGTTACTTGATATAGCTGTAGATATACTGGCCTGATAAGGACGCAGAAGATAGTGGAAAAACATCCAAATACATCTGCATGTTTCTTAGTTTTCCAGGAAATGGGCAAGCAACCCATTGTTTGAGGTGAGGGGCATTTGAAAGAAATTGAACTACCCTAATAAGATGAGAGATAAATGGGGCTCTAAAAGGGAAGTAGTCTAGTTATTGAATTTTCCATAACTTAACCCAGTGTTTCTCAACCTCAGCAACTTTAAGATGTGTGGACTTCAGCTGGCTGGCTTGGTTGCTGAGGCTGAGAAACACTGAATCTAACCCTTTCCCTTATGATAAAGTTAAAGAAGATTCAGTGAGGGCCTTGTTTTCAGTAAAGCTGGCTGTCAAGACCTGACATTACCTGTGGAAAGTTTTGAGCTTTTTCCTTAGCAAGAACTCAAGGGTACGAACTTTTTGCATTAAGAGGCACTTCACAGCTGTTTCTTCTCTGCTTGCAGGGTTAATTCTCTGGGCTGTCAGCTTCCAAACATGGATTTCATGTTTCAGTTCTAGGAAGAAATAAAATTATTTAGCTGAGACTGACAATATGGCACATTTCAATTTTCCTAGTCACAACATAAGCATATATGATGTCTCTGGCCAAAGATTTGCAATACTACAACCAAATCAGGCACTATCATTCGTGAATTTATACACAGCATTAATCTTCCTTCTGTCTGTAAATGCCTGGGGGCAGGGGGCATTGATGGGAAGTCTTTGTAATGCTTTGTGATAGTTTCATGTTTAGTGTGAATTCAGCCTAAGTGTATACAAGATCTGGTCAGGGATTTGTACAGAGAAAAAGGGAACCCTTAGTGGTATAATACTGCATCTCCAAGTGGCACTGAATAATAACTGCTAAGAAATGGATGCAAAGCAATCTGTGTCAGGATTTTCTTTCTCATGGGAAAGGATTCATCCCGTTATCTTTACAACAATAATAAATAATATTTTGGCTACAGAGATCATGTGAGAAACACCTGTTACTGTGCGTTGTGTATTGTGCTATTTACTGCCACCTACTGGCGTGTGTCTGCTAGTTACCCAGTGGGGGTGGCATGGAGCTATAATATAATGAGAGGAAAATGTTCAGCCTCTCAGTGTGTGTGTGTGTGTGTTTAGCTTTAGCTCAGTATAGTACCGTGTAATCATTTTTATGGACTATGTAGTTGTAACAAACTACCAAGTAGTGTACCTCTTCTCTGAGAGTTTGTTGCTAGAGATTTTGTTAAGCTCGTGTTGCTAATAAGTCTTGGATGCTACATTACATGAGAAGATGTGTTTTTCTTTATATTTTGTATGATATTTGCATTTTATGGAATTTTGCATTTTTATCAATAAACACCAGTTAGTATATATTTTCTGGCTGGATTTTCTTTGGGAAACAAGAAATGGACATTGCATTGTGAACAGCTGCAATGCTGATGTGTATCTTTCCTGGGTAACTTTTCCTGGAGTTTTTGCTGCGCTCTGCACAAACAGGAGTGTTTGTGATTTGCACTCTGCCTGACAGGTTATGGGCCCAGTGGTGCTGTGCCGGCCCAGGCTTGAAGGCCCGGGCGTGGAGTGTTGTCCCAGCATTATGGTCCCAGGAGTGCTAGTCCCAGGACTGTGGTACCAGGCATGTGCTAGCCCAGGCGTGAAGTTCCAGGCGTGTTTTGCCATGGATGCCTGTGCTGGAAGCCAGGACTGAAATTCCTAAGTGACGGGATTTATGGATTTATCACCCTGCTTGTGAGCATCTGGTCAACGTTTCGTTTGGTTTGGATTCTTTCTGTGTCAAGTGCCTGTTATAAAGTGTGCAACATGGCGATGACAACAGTGAGTCTTCCATTTGAAAGACTGAATTCAAAGAACTACCAGACATGGAGTATAAAGATGAAATCTTTCTTCATGAAAGAAGGGCTCTGGCAAGTTGTAAACAATCCTGCGCCAGCAGCACCTACAGATGCCGAGTGAATCTTGCTTGACCGTGCGTATGGTAATCTGCTTTTGGGACTTGAGTCTTCAGAACTAGTGCATGTTCGTAATTTGGAGACTGCTAATGGATGCTGGGAGGCTTTGCGTGAAATCTATGCAAGACAGACTTCAGCTGCCATCGTAAGTTTGTCAAAGCAGTTGTATAACCTTAAATTGGAGCAAGGTGCTAATGTGATTGAGCATCTGAACAAGATGAAAACTATGTTTGCTGAGTTGGCAGATCGTAATATTCAGCTTCCCGAGAATCAAAAAGTATGTATAATACTTTCGAGTCTGGATGATTCGTTTGATATGCTTGTAGAAGCTGTGCATGCCTTACCACCTGCAGATCTTACCGTGGACTACCTTACAAACAGGTTGCAGGAAATTCAGTGAAGGTTCAATCTGAACCTTCAGAGACTACTCTATAGATGCTAAATATTATTAGATCCAGGGGCCATCGTGTGGTCTGGAGATCAAGGAGGAGATTCACATTTCTCCATTGATCCAATATTATTGTGTTTGATTTCTAGAAATCCATTAGGGAAAAAACAATAGTTAATTAAATAATGGAAATGGTGCTTGTTCCAAAACATCCATCAGTCATTTTATGTATTCATTAGAAAGTTAACAGACATTAAAGTTTACTACAAAAATTACAAATGCAGTCATTCAAGGGTACCACTCTAAAAATGTTTGAAACTAAAAGAGGTTCAGTGTAGATAAAACTACACAACAGATTAGAGCACTTTAGATCTAAAGTGCTATGACTGGCATTTTGTTCATTTATAGACTTAAATCTTATTCTCAAATACGTTAAATATTCATAGTATGTTATTCATAGCTATGTCAATTTATGTAATTACTTTACCTAGAGAGCATTGAGAATGTGAAATCTTATTCAACATTTAAATCCTTTTCTTTCTCTTGGCACCAGATCATTCTGATGTATAAAAGATTAATGTACAGTTAAGTTGAATGTTGAACTCTTTTTGTTAAGTATTAAATATAATCCCATTGTCAATGGTTTTAAGCTTTTGGTTTGAATCATGAGTTCTTTTTTAACAAATTACTTCTACTACATCATTCTGAACCTTAAAACCTATCTAACACATAAGTGAGCATTTCCAGAAGTTGAGTATTTCTATCAGAAGCTAAGCCAGAATATAGCTTATCATGAATTGTTGTGATGAACTATGCCACCCTAGGACTTTAAGAGACCCTGGTGGGATGGTTTGCCACTTCTCCCACCAATCATTTTAGATCACCCAAAATGCAATCTGCATTTCAGTAATCTAAGATGGAGATAATAACATGAAAAGGAGCTGGACAACGGCTGACTCCTATAACAAAGGCCACCACCTACAGGATCAGCATGGTCAAAAATGTCAAAACTACAAGCGAACCTCAAATGCTATGAATTCAGCAAATGGCCCACAGTGATTAAATAAATGTAAGCAGAAATTAGATGGTGACAGTGATGACAGCAGTGAGGGGGGGGGTTTGTTACTTTGTATCTTGCCTTTTCTCCAGGAGTCCAAGGCACCTTAAATGACGGTTTCCTTTCATTTTTATTCGCATAACAGCCCAGAATTAAGAAAATGACTGAATCTGTCACCTGTTAAGTTTCCATGGCTGCACTAAGCAGGGAGACGGGCCTCATGGCCCAAATGGCCCTTTCCAAATCATTCATAAAATGAAGGTTTAAGCCATTTTGAAAACCATAGCTTAGAATGCCATGGTAATGGTTCAAAATTGTGCACTAGATTTTTTTATCATAGTAATTATTATGGGTATCATTTCTACAATATTTTGCAATGCAGAAAATGCTTTTTACTTTCATAACTTCACAGCAACCCTAGAAGATAGGTTAAGATGAGAGGCAACAAGGGTGAAAACTATCTAGTGAAGCCTCATAATTGATTAAAGATCTGAACCTGGATTTCTATGGTCATAATTAGCATTGTTCTAATTACATTCTATGTGTTCAGCTAATATACATTTTCAGTGAAGAAAAAAGACATATTGACAAAGAACTATAATTCAGTTGCCAGCATTTTCACACAATCTGCCATCTAAGTGGGGGCAATGCATCAAAGTCTTACACTTTACTATCTTTCAATTTATAAAAATGTCCATAATGGAATCAGAAATACAATATTCCTTTACTATTGAGATTTGCAGGACTGCCTTCCTATCGTACATCTGATCCTTACAGCTACTGAATTCTGACCTGAATGGGACATATGCCATAAGGTTCACTTTTCATCACCTGTTTACTTATTTATCTGCACAATACCAATTTTGTGTAATTTTCTTCTGCAGTAGATCAAATTCAAAATCACAAATTACTGCTCTTCACTCAGCTAAAAACCTGACAGTGTAATTTGTTGCCAAGAAAATTGCATTCAGTCTTGAAAACTATCAAAACAATTCCCATTTATTCCCTATAAAGACACTGCATCTCAAAGTGTTAGGTTTCTAGGTTACATCATTTCCAAAATCAAGCTGACAACATTTTTCATAAGGTTACACTTTGGCAACTATCTGGAGAAAAAAACCCTTCTGCAATTCATTACATTCTTTCAGACAAAGAATATACCTCTGAGTGAGTGCATCTATGTACTGTAGTATATATTTCTGCACAATTAAACAACTGCTGGAATCAAGAAGAAATTGACTGATGCAATCAACATCAAAGCCTGATATATTCATTAGTCTATTGAGCAGTGTGGGATAGTTTGAAAAAGAAGCATTAAAATGGATATCAGTAGGTTAATAACCATTATTGGTTAATTTCACATATATTTTATATTGAAAAATATACAGTTTGTTCAGAATCTCTATTTCCAAAGTCAATGAGCATACAAATAATATTAGGTGCATTTTATTATAAGTCAGCAAAAATCAGAAAACACAGTAATTAGCAGCTGAAAAGTACAAAACATGACAAAACAAGGCATGAAAATAGTGAGCATAAATTTAATATTTTTCATGTAAGAAAAACAGCACTTTTTTCAATGTGAAGTCCCCTTTGAGCTCATGTGCCAGGCCAAGTGGCCCTCCTGCTCCTTTCTAATTGGCATTGCTTCCCATATAAAATCTGTTATACCCATATTTACTGTATATAATATGATCTTTTCCTGCACTGAAACTGACACATCTTTGTTGAAATCTGCAAGTTCCTCTTTCAGAGATTACACCAAAAGTGCAAAAATTGGATGTCACAAGTGTAGTACTTTTCCCTGCTTTGTAAGACCATCTAAAACCTGTTTGATTACCAGGGAGAGTTATCTTTACATGTTTAAAATATATCTGGACCACAGAGTCAGCCATTTCAATCAGGCACTGGTTATCAATGAATCAGACATTTACACTGAAGCAATTCCCGTTCTGAAAGTTATTCCTCTACATGGACCTAGCAGGATTTGTTCAAGAAGGATGCTGTGATTGCACCTCAATAGGCATGGTAGTTCATGAAACACCTCTTAAATGAGGTACTTTCTTTTGGCAGGTTATCATGCTATCATCATCATCATAATCATTCCAAGAAGCAACATCATCTTGTGGTAGTTCAGTTTTCAAGCCATGTAAAATGATCCACGTACCCCCGTCACCAGCAATCTGTCACTAAATCAAGCAGAGTACTTCAATTTTCAGAACAGAAATAAATTATGTATGGGCAGATAATCTTTCATATTAAATTTGTTTTGAAGGAGCTGTGTGATGACAGCCTAAATACACCTCTATCAAGCTTTACAACCATTCACTAAGATTTTATATTAGATATGCCATTTTAGGAAAACACAAAAACTTAAATTATTATTCATCTGACAGTGAACTAGAGCAAAGGTAATTGCTTCTTGTTTAACCATGAAAATATCTGCTCACACAAATGGAGCAGGAATAGTTCTCGAATTGCTTTGGTTTTCCACAATTTGGAATGAGGGGTGGGAGAAGAAACTTTTTTAAAAAAATCATGGGAATTATTTTACCTGAACATTAAATTACTGATATGAGAGGATTATCTCCAGGAACAGTTATACACACTGGTTCTTACTCTGTTTCATTCAATGATACCTATTTCATCTGGCAGAACCTCTCTAAGATGGTTCCAAGAAGAAAAAAGTCCAAATTCTTCCTACCTAAATTCTTTTTAGCAGAGCCTTCCCAACATAGGTGCCATGTTGATGGCAACTGCCAGAATTCCCAGCCAGCATAGTGTTCATATGTGGAAGGGGCCAAAGGAAGATTGCTTTAATCACTGCTCCAGCATTACTATGGGACTTCAGAAATAGCAATTTGTTATACCATACCTGATTGATTTATAGTTTATTTTACTTGTAGACCATCAGTCACCTAAATCCC
Source organism: Python bivittatus (assembly GCF_059951505.1). NCBI lineage: Eukaryota > Metazoa > Chordata > Lepidosauria > Squamata > Pythonidae > Python > Python bivittatus. Next base: position 41,361,291 of record NW_028277074.1, on the reverse strand, counting down.
TGAATAGTCTAAAACAGTGCTTTTCAAACTTGGCAACTTTAAAATGTGTAAACTTCAACTCCCAGAAATCTCCAGCCACCATGCTGGCTGGGGAATTCTGGGAGCTGAAGTCCATACATCTTAAAGTTGCCAAGTTTGAAAAACACTGTGCTAAAACAATGCCAAGGGTCTAATGCCAATTTAAAACGTGCAACTTCCTAGATTATATAAACGTAGTAAAATATTATGTTAAAATTGAACCAAATTATCATTTTGGTGACAGGGTTAAAATGTTTAAAAACAATAAATGAATGTTACAGACCTATCAGAAACATTTTTTTTAAGTCTTCCTAAAGACCAGTATGGGTGGCAGTCCCCATCTTATATTGGGAAATGACTTCCACAAATGGAGAAAGCTCAAGCTCAAGTAGTAGACAGATAGACCATGTACCTCTAGGGGTGAGTCTCCCCAGATGTTCTTAGTGGAAAATGAAATCTTGCAAGAAGAGTGTTTTCCCTAGTGTTCTGGGCACATGCCATCCAGGCCATCAAATCCAACCACTGGCTCAGTGTAAGAGTTCAAAATGAATTAACCCAACAATACACTGTCTAGTCTCCATTGCCTCTCTGGCAACTCATTTTACTATCTCATATTTAGTTGGAATCTGCCTTCCTGTAATGTAATGCATTATTCCATATCCTGCTTTCTGGACTGAGAGAGAAGGGACCTACCTTCTTCTACATGATACCCTTCAAGGTGTTTGAAGAGCACTCTCATTCCTCACCTCTCCCACCCAATCTTTTCAGGACAAAACATACCCAGCTATTTCAATCTTTCTTCCTGGAACTTAGTTTGTAGCTCCCTGATCATCGTGGTTACTCTGAATAAGTTCCAACTTTTCTGAATCCTTCAAAAGTGTGGCACCCATAACTGGACATAGTATGTGATGTGGGATCTGATCAAAGCAGAATATAGTGGAAAGATTATGTCTTTGATTTGGAAATTATACTTCTGTTGATACAACCTAAAAATGCATTTGTCCTCATTGTAGCCAGTCATACTGCTGTCTGTTTTATTCAATTTTCAATAAACTATTATTCCAAGATCTCTTTTGCAAGTACTATTATCAAGCTAGGAATCCCCCATCCTAACTTTGCACTTGTCTTTTTAAGTGTACGTGTAGCCCTTTTTCCAACCTATCAGGATCATTTTGAATTTTATTTCTGTTTTTTATGGTATCAGCTATCCCACCTAATTTTGTATCATCTGCACATTTGATCAGCACTCCATCCCTTCTTCACCCAAAACAGTAATAAAAAATGTTGAAGAGTAAACAATCCAACCCCTTTCTGAAATCCTAATTTATGTTTCTCTCAAATTCAATGAAAGATCATTGATCAGAACTCTTTGAGTCTAATTTTAAAGACAGCAGCATATCCACCTAATTGTCATGCCAGCCAGCCCACACTAAACAAGCCTGCTAATCAGCATCCTGTGGGTATGTTGTTGAATGCTTTGCTCATGCCAAGATACATTATGTCTACTACATTACAACAATCTATTAAGGAGGTTACCCAATCAAAAAATGAGATAAAACTAGTCGGTCAACATTTGTTCTTAACAAGTCCATGATGACTTCTGATAATTACTGCATTGTTTTCCAGATGCTTTCAGATTAATCTTTTTATTATATGCTGTACAATCTTCCCAGATAACAAACTGGTTTGAATTTTTTCTTTTTTTAAAAAGATAGGGGCAACATGTATGCTCCTCCAGTCATCTGGCAGTTTCCCAGCACTTCTCAAATATAACATATAAGGATTCAGACAGACCATCAGACAGTTCTTCAGCACGGTAATATGAAGTTCATCTGGCACCGGGTAGTTGAACTTTGCTTAAAGTCAAAAGGCCTGACCATGTTTCAATCATCCTCAAGTTCCATTCCTCCCCTTTCATTTTGCCTTTTGCAATTTTCTGGTCGAATACGTAAGGAGGTGTGGGGGTATGGGTGGGGGGTTGTTTTTTGTTTTTGATCTGTGTTTTGTTTTGTTTCTGAAAAGACTGAACCAAATAGGAATTGAGTAATTCTACCTCTTCTTTATAATCTGTTAGCAATTTGTCTTCTTCACTGAGCAGCTGATACACTGATAATTTCCCTTTCCTTTTATTTTGCATAGCTCTGTTTAAACAGCCCTGTTTGTTGTTCTTCGCATTCTTTACTAAACTTAGCCCATTCTTAGCTTTTGTTTTCTGACACAAGGTCTGCAATTTCAGACTATCTATTTGTACCCTTCCTTGTGACCTGGTCCTCTTTCCATTACCCATATGTGTTTGTTTGTTTGTTTGTTTTAAGATCTTCACTGAGCTTTTTGTGTAACCACATGAACTTCTTTTCTTGTTCCCCATTTTTCTGCTATTAAAAATGTTGCCAGTTATCCTTTTCATATCTCCTTTAAAATTCCCACTCATCTTGAGCTCCTTTTCTGATTAGTTCCTCCTGCCATGGCATCTACTTTTCCAAAATCCAAGAAATGTATTCGATATTGCTTAGTTTTATACTTCTTTAGGGTCAAGAACATTAACCTTACACAATCACATTGTCCTATGTTTCTGCTACAAAGTCCTTCCTATTAATTAGCATCAAATAACACCTTGTACAGTTCCCAAAAGCAAACTTGCAGCTATTGTAAACATTTCAGAATTGGTGTAAAATGTGACATATGTTTCAGAGACCAACCTGGCTGCAGCATTTGAAGTTTCCAAGTATTACACAAGGGCAACCTTATGTGAACATTACAGAAACCAAATCTGGAGCATAACTGTAACTTTCTTATGACATGATTGTCTAGGAATGGACAAAGCTGCATATCAGCTAATGCTAAGAAAAGTGCTTCTGATTATAAACAAGGAGTAAGAGATCAGTCTATTTTCAGAGTCACTCCAAAGCTGCCTATCTTCTCATTCTAGGAGAGTGTGACTATCTAGGCAGTTGTAGGCAATCCTGGTATTACAACCCAATAATGAGTATTCCCAATCCATCTGGATTCAATTTCAATTTATTTTTCCTCATCCAACCCATTACATTGCAGCCAACTATTCAAGGCAGCCATGCCATTGTTTTATGATGTTGTCATAGAAAAAGGTATTTGAATGTGATCATCATATTGATAACACTTGCTTTCAGATCTGCTGATGATCTCTTCCAGCAGTTTCATATATGTGTTAAAAAGTGTTGGAGATTCAATGGAGTGTTTAGGGACCCCATGCATCAGCTCCAGGCTCATGGAATATAGGCTCAACTGACACCATCTAGTACCTTCCTAACTGACATGAGCAGAACAATTTCAGTGGAGATTTCCTCAAACTACCAAGTGGTCTAGAAGGATATCATGGTCAATTATATTGAAAGCCACTGAGAAATCTTGGAGAACCAACAGATTCTCTGTCTTCAAATGAAAATATCATCTACCAGACTAAACCAGGCAATCTCAGCCCTATAAACTTTGTGTGAGATGGGCAGTTATATAAATATGATAAATAAAATAAATAATAAATAATCCATCCTAAAACCAGTTTAAAATGGCTCTACATACTTATTTAATTTAGTCTGTCTTAAGCACTCTCATTTTTCTTGCACAGACATAGAATGCTAGAAACTGGCCTATAATTGAAGGACCACCAGAGGCTTTCCATAAAATTGATCTTATAGGGGCCTACTTAAATAGTTCCTCTCCCTCACAGAAGCATTAAAATTTATCAGGTGAATTCCCAAGCTTCATTGCCTATTGATATAAACCATGCCAGGCAAGGTTCAGGTGAACAGGTGGTAGATCACACTCTTCAATTAGTGTGGATGTAGGTCTTCTCTCCATCCATAGTTCCTTCATACATTTCAGATATCCCCTCTCATTAGGTGTACAGTTGTAGTAGCATTCCATCAATTCCAAATTCTCTTGTCTCGTCCATATATGGTTTCTTCTAGTAGCCCACTTATTGTCAGGTTGTCTTGGTTCCCCAACATCTAGCATGGACCTTGTTAATCCAGGTGATGTCTGAGCCGGCATGACTCTCTTAGTTCATGGCACTCTCATATCCAAGGTAGGCAGATGTAGCATTAGGGAATCTTTGCCCAAGGACCCCTACTGGTAAGGTAGATACCATCCAGGATTTGAACCCCAGTCAAAGAGTGGTGCTGTAACCACTACACTATCCAGCCACTTGTATATATATATATGGTTGCAGCCTGAATAACAAAGATCCCAACCAAATTCAAATTGTCTCATTCCTTTACTACAAACCCTAAAAGAATGTATTACATTATTTAAGTAGCAAATACACTGATCTGCAATTCTGTCTCTCCTTTTCACTTCAAAGTATCTGTCATAAAGAATGACAAGGAATAGGAAGCATATTTTTTAGCTCATTTACTGGACCTCAAAGGACTCTCTGTATTATTATACCCTTCTTTTACTGAAAAATAGCAAAGCATTAATTCTCCACAAACTAATTATTAGTAGCATCCCAATCCAGAGTAAAAATCAGAACCCTCTGTAGCTGCTAGGACAGAAACAGATTTGAGAATGACCTCTTTGCCCCTGAAGAATGTAAAGGAAACTAGTTCAGGATTTCCACCAATTCCACTTATTTTATCCAGAAAATGTTCAAATGTCCTCACTTTTCTACAATAAAAGTAGGATAATATTTGAATGCTCCAAAATAGGGCTCCCCCAGCCCACCCCAAGAATGGCTATATAGGTGTTTCTAGTGAAACCTGAAAACAACATGAGAAAAAGATGTATAGAAGAAACTAGAACAGAAACAGAAGAAACTAAACCATTATTGATTTACTAGGGTAGCTAGGAATATAGAACATAAAGAACATTATGAAACAGGCTAGCAACAACTTTGCAATTGCTAGGCAATTGCAAAGCTACAGTTGAGCAAACAAGAACTATTAGAAAACTAGCATATTTAATATTATTAAATATTTATTAATTTCAGAGTTGCCATATTTTGGGTAACAGACATTTCTCTGAGACTAATACATACCACCCTTGCAATGTAGCCCCCTTTTCTTACCAACTGTTTGTTCTGTTTTGTTGTACTTTCCAATGTTTAGGCTTCTAACATTTCTGGAGGCAGGCATTTTTGAGCCAAACATATATTCATACTTGGAAGAGACCATGGAAACCATCTATTCCAAACTTTTGCTCAGGTCTTGCAACTACAGCATTCCTGACAGATGGCCATCCAGCAAAGGGGAATTACCACCTCAGAAGTCATCCTGTTCACTGACCAGCAGCTTGTACTATTAGGAATTTTCTTCTATTGTTCATCCACAATTTGCTTCAGAGAACAAGTTTGCACCATCTTTTACACATTATCCTATCAGTTTCTTGAAAATAGCTTTCATGTCCATTCTTTGTCAGTATATGTAATAACTATATGTGAATAATAATGTCTTTTCGACACTGTTCCTTGTCCCCAGAATCTGGTGTTAGATCTTCATGCCCTCACTAAAAACTTTTCTTATGAACTTCACTTCTCATGAAGATTCTGAATTTTCCATGTTATGAGGTCCTGGAATGCATATCAAGCCTCTTGACTCCAACACTGATTGGGAAGACCCTAACCCCCAGAAGACGACCTTATTTTATCCAGTTCTAAAAACTACCCTGGAAGGATACTAGTGATAATTCCTTGTTCATTGGTAGCAAGTAAAAGTCCATCTGTGTCAGCTCTATAAAGCAGACCAGACTAAGAAATCAATGCCATGTAGGTCACGACTGTTTTTATCATAACAGCTATAGTCACAGAATCTTGCAAGTCTGAATGTGCTTCCCCCTCCCCCACCAACTTTATCTTTGTGTGAACAGGGGAGGACCTGTCTGATGTTTACTCAAACTAGTTTCTTGGAATGGGCTGAAGCCATACTTGTCTGATCGTTGTCTTGATAGCAGCTCTTCCTTCTGTCCTTCAAGGCCATTCCTTATGGTCTCTACAGAATGTCTCAAAAGAGGCAGCTAAGCCATCTGTCACTCTCAGAAGTACAGCTATTGAAGTAGACAGGACTGAGACCACCACCTGATTGAATGACTGCTGAGCTAGAGTCCAAGAAGAATAGGACTTATTGGGAGTAAAACTCTTCTTGGCGCTAAAAGTCTTGGTGCTAAAAGTAGCACTGATTCCTTGCCTCTGAGTGTTGTGTGAGACTATGGCAATCCAAGTTCTAGAAATGTTCAGTTGAAGTGTAATGGCTTAGTTACATTATGTTTGTATTCAGCTTTCAGGCTTGTGATTTAACATTGCTATTCATACCTAGTTTACAACCAAAACATTTGTGCTATTGACATTTGAATTGTCTCTAAATCTTGCTACATGAACTTTCATTATTTCCTGAATCCCACCTCTGCTTTCTTTTATGGCCGTACTCTTTGAATTGCTAGCTCCACACTGGTATATATTACACTTGCCATGGCTAACTTTCCGCCTTCAGTCAGACTGGGGGTGCCATTTACTCATAGAATTTCTAAGCTGGAATTGATTCATATAAGTTCTAGTGATGAAGTTACAGCTTTTCAGATGTTGCTGAATTCCCAGCATAGCCAAAGATGGAGGAATCGCAACAGTAGGTATTTTTCATCCTGACTTTGCTCTTATGACTTAATACATATCTCATAAAAGTTGGTCCACAAATACATATATATTTAGTGAACACTTATGACCTACAGATAATAGGATGTCATGCTTACTCCTTCACTGACAGGAGAGATTCAATGGATCATAATTTTCTAGTCACTTCCACTTGCATTCAATTCTTGTAAAAGGCTTTTATAAAAGTCAGATAATTCAACATGACTTTTCCCTCCAAGAGTACAAAGTCCATCTCCATAACCTGAATTTACTGTTACAATTCTTGAATTTTTTTTTAATTAATTGTTCTTTTTGCCTGGAATCTTTAGTCCAATTTAGTCCTCTGTTGTCCAATTTAAATCATAAAGTCTCTACTCTCTGTTATGACTTACTGGAGACAAAATAATTTTGGTTCCCATGAAAAGCTGTTTATTTTATATAGTTAGTTCCAAAATTTTATTGCAAAAATTTTCAATGTTCCAAATTTGTCTGGACCTTTAATTCATTTATAACTTTCTTACTTCAAAATCTTATTTAGTTTTTTGCCATTTATTTGAAATTCTTGAAATTCTTAAACTTATAGTTAATTTTTCTTTTGTTTGGAAATGAAGATAGACTCACCAGATGGCTTTTCAGCCTTGTCATTCTGAAGATCTCTAACAGCTTTAAGATGGTCAAATAAGCAATTTCCAAAAGTGATTAGATGTAAAGACTTTTATCACTTTTTATTGCTTTTTTACTTGTAAGCCACCTTGAGCCACTTATATAGTGAGATGGGCAGCATATAAATTTGATTAATAAAATAAATAAACTTTGCCTTGGTTAAAAAAAAAAAGAAAGAAAGAAAGTGAGGTTACAGAACTTAGTGTCCTTCAAAAGGTTCCACCATGGTTGTGAGCTTGATGACTGGTCCCTTTGTCTCCTGGCACTTAAACCTGTGGGAGACCACTGTAATGCAGTCTCCTCATAAGAAGCAGCCATCTGGAGCACATGGGTGATCTCCTGTCCTCTCCTTGTCCAGAGATGTTCCAAAGAACTCACTAGTTCTTTGGTCTTTGCCACAGTCATCATCTCCACTCTCCCGGAGACATGTTTAGCTTGCCATGCCTCCCATGGAAGTTGGGAAGAATTAGGTTGTCAACGTTATGGACCAATCTACTTCCAGAGATCCAGAGAGGGTCTCCTTTCTCCATAGTATTCAGAAAAGGAATCAGAATTTCAATAGATGTTCATTAATTGTAATAATGAGTATAGTCACTGCAATATGGATAGTGAGATTTTTGCTGTTAATATGTGCTGATTGGTTTTATAGGGTTTGTAAACTGACAGGTTTACTGAGGGAGAGAGGGAGGGAAGACCTTTCCCAGAAACTTTTGTCTGGCACAATCTTTATTGTTGTATGAGTGCTAAAAGATATAATTACCTCAGGATTTTCAAGTTCACTGCCTTATGCCAACTTCCTTTTTAATATTATTGGAAGTGTGTGTGTGTGTGTGTGTATGTATGATGCAAAGAAGATCAAGTCAAGTTTGATTTCTGGTGACCATGGACATACCCATGTCCTTTTCTTGCCACCAGTATGGAAGTAGTTACCATTGTCTTCTTCCATATATTTATATAAATACAGTGGTACCTCGGGATACGAACTTAATCCGTTCCATGACTCTGGTTGCAACTCGAGTTGGTCTCAGGTCGAGATAAAGTTTCCCATAGGGTTCAATGTAAATCCGGTTAATCCGTTCTGCCCTCCGAATTTGGTCGCAACCTGAGGCAAATTTCCCCATAGGGTTCAATGTAAATCAGGTTAATCCATTCCGCCCTCCGCCCGAATTTGGTCACAACCCGAGGCAATTTTCTCTTCAGAGCCTTACTCCCGCCAAGCCTGCTCTGCATTTTCTTTGGAGCCATGCTAACACGCACACCAAAAACCTTCGCAAAACACCGCAAAACACACCACAAGCCTCACCGAACGTCTCCTTGCTACCGAGACCTCGCCCACAGGAAGCCGCAACTGCGCGGCAGCAGGGAAAATAGCCGCGGATCCGGTTCGTAAGTCGAGGCGAGTTTGTATCCCAAGGTAAATTTTTCCTGCCGAAGCTGGTCGTAACCCGAAACGTTTGTTAGTAGAGGTGTTTGTATCCCGAGGTACCACTGTATATAGATATCTTCATCTTCCAATCTAGCCTGATGTCAGCCCAATAAGGAAGGGTAAGTGCAAGGATTACAGGATTGCTCCATTATTGTTGTAGGGTATAATAACAGAATCATGAAAGCCTGCTACAGTTTCCCTTTGGACCTCTTATACCAAACAGAATCCAGGTGGGATTACTTTGAGTTTCTTTTTCATGCTGTCAGCCTTCCCAGGTACACCAGACAGGAAACACAATCAGATGAGCTAATTCTTCTTTATTGTAAGGCTACATGAACAGAATCTTGCAAGTCTGAAAGTACAAATCTCCCACTGTCTCTTTTTACAGCCTGATAAGTTAGGGAGAATCCTTTTCTGAGTTTCTTTCTCTGCCCCTTATGCAGCATTCCTATCTGTTCTTATCTGAATGAACATCTTATCTGTTCATTCCCTAGGCAGCATCTCTTCCCCCCCCCCCCATCTCCCAAGACCATTCCCATATACCATTACACATGCCTTCTGCTTTCCCAAGATTGACTTGTCTCTTATCTTACCTTCACTGTTCCTGCATACCTTCTTCAAGATTATCTTCACCTACAGTCTGGAATTGTTTTGTGACTCCCACCTAGGTACTAACCCTCCTTGGTTTCCAAGACTTAGAGAAGGTTATCCACATGAGGCCACCTGCTGATATAGATCTAGATCTGGAATTCCAGTTAATTTAAATCAAATAAATCAATAAATGAAATGGATTGAAAAGAATAAAAAAGTGATAGATTGGGTCAGGAGAAAAATGACATGGTGGAAGTACAGCCTGTGTGCTGCAAAATTAGGAAAATAATGGAGGGGTGTTATTTAAGGTTTTAAGCTTTTTCAGTAAGCAGAATTTTTTAAGTCTGTGATTTTAAAATGTCAGGAGTCTCCTTGCATTTCAAAATGCAGTCTTATGAATTCCTTGCTCATCTAAGCAACTGAATAGCAGCAGAACACCCTCAAAAAGGATATGACAACCAAGGAAATCTAAGCAATGGAGAACAGTAAATGAGTGGGTTTTTTATGTACATTCAGTACTTGTTTGATTGGTAATCAGGGGGCAACTCTGCAGACACTGAGTTGATTGAAACAGCTGTTTCAAACAATTCTATTGAAGGTTATCAGAAAACTACAGCAATTAAAGATTGAAAAGTCCCATTAAGACATCTTGCACTCATTCTGTTACTTCTCTGAAGCCAAATTGCTTCAGGTCCCTTTTAATGAAATGTTCTTTGATCACCTCTGTCATCTCATTTCCCAGAAACCATTAATAGAACTAGTACTTTAGTATTTGCTTTTATTGAGCAAGTACTGATTAGCTTCATCATGATGTAACTGCTGCTGATTGTAGGAGGGAAAAGAACAGTTTACTAATTATGAGAACTGCTGAATCTGAAGATAGTAATGAGAGAATAACACAGATGACATGTCTAATTTGAGTTTGAATATGCTTCCTTACTGAATATATTTAACCATTTTGGTTAGTAAAATACAAGACTGATGCATGGATGATTATGCTCTTTTAAACAACAAAGCATAGGATCATACCTTTTTCCCCTAAAGACCTCAAGATATCCCAGCCTTGGGATATACAACTCTTAATAACTTTCAGATTAGCATTTAGGATTTCAGACTTATGACCCAATGCCAATTAATTGACAGCTGCTTCTAAAAATGCCTTTTATGCCTGCTAAAGATAAATCAATTTTTAAAAATTAAAAAGAAAGCATACCTATAAAGGAATCACTGCCTACTAATTTAAAATATTAAACAGAAAAGTGGAATCAAGATTGAAGCTATAAAGAATGAGAAGCGATACTAATTCCCATGCTAGAGAGTAGGGAGAACCATTATGTCAACAGCTAGATCAAGGCCATCAAGAGTACAGCCAAGTATCTGTTGATTCAGAAGGAGAGGAGGAAAGCGCCTAGAATTTAAACTTGGAGCATAGAGTATATAAGGACTCTGATTTCTTTGCACTGCAACAGACAGTTCTTCTATGTATATACAGCTTCATTTCTGTCTGCAGTAAAGAGATTAATCTCATCCCAATCATGTCCATTAGCCTTTTGCCAAGTAAGCCAATTCCTGCATAAGCAATTAAGAGTCTGGGCAGCTGAAATTTATAGTCATACATTTGTAATGTCTGACATCAACATGTGGCACATGCCAGCCCAAATGACTTGACATCTGATTCCCAGGAGATGCTGTTTTAAATCAACTATTTCTGTAATATTCATTGTCTGATACTCTTTAATACAATCTATAGCATGCTGTTCATAGCACAGTTAACCACTGAATAAACAGATGAAATAATGTCTGGAAAAGGAATTACAGTCCATTAATATAAAAATACTCAGGCTTGAAGCTGACTATAAATCCAATCCATATTCCTAACAATACACCCCTGTTAATATTTCATTTTGTCATGTAGACTTATAGTCAGATCTACATCAACATTGTTTCAAACTTCCACTCACCAACAATCTCACTTGGCTCCTTGTTGTAGAGTTTTTTGTTCCAGTAAAGTAGCCGTAGAAAAGGAAAGGAAGCCAGAAGTATGAGACAAATTCCAATAAACATGTGCCCTGTAAATGCAGCAAAGTCCAACCCCTAGGAAAAAATTCAATTGAAATACAATTAGTTACAATGGTTCTACTCAGTGAAAACGAAAAGCAAGAATAAAATGCTGATTAATGTCATCAGACTGTCTTTTTAGTAGCAGAATTAACACCATGTCTCTGTTAGAAGAAATGTATCTTATCCTTAAGATGAGCTGTCAAACTCCATTTATGTCTTCCCCCACTTAGCTTTCCATAGCAGGAACTGTGGCCACTATTTCTAATAAAAACTAGCTGCCAAACAAAAGAAAGGAAAAATATTACTCCCTCCAACCCCTAGTTGCACCAAAGCACCTATAGTAGCTTCCGAAAAGGTCTCCCTCTTAATCTGTTACCCCATCCTGGAAGAGAGGAAAGGGGAGGTTATACAGACCAGTCCCCTGAGAATGCAACCCTGAGTATGTAGATACCTAACCCTAAAGACCTAACTTTTCCCCCAGGCGTTGGGTCAAAGGAACTGTGATTCTGTCCAGAATGATTGTCAGTTTGTGAAAATGCCTTGGCAGAATTGTTGTATTAGTTTTATCAAACTTTATATTTTGGGATAGTTTATTTTTGCTCTCTTTACTTTTACTTGTGTGCCACCCTGAATTGTTTTAAGAGGGCAGCTCTAGAAATAAATTAACTCAATGAACTCAAGAGATCCCATCAAAGCTTCTGTGAAAGACATGGAAGCCAATCCTAGGAATTGAGATGGGTCAGGCAGGAAGGAGATGAAGCAATTGTGTGAAGGAAACCTGTCCTACTTTTCCAGGCAGGCTTTGTGGATAATCAATAGGGGAAGAAAGGCTGCCTTGTGAAGCAGGAAGCTTCCTTGTTTGCTAGGCAGCTCTTCCCCATCTTTTGACCCATGGCTGGCAGAGGCTACCCAGCACTTGTCAGCCTGCCAGCCCAAAATCATGAGCCGCTTCTCAGACAAGTGTCAATCATGAATAACACATCAAGTCAGCTCCAGCAGACAACCAGTCAAAAAAAGTCAGTCCATTCAAAATAAGTGCATATTGAAAATCAGCAGTGGACCTTAAGCTTTAACAAGTTCTGAAAATTCTATGGACTTAGTCAGGAAAAGTGTTTTGAAAACTAGGCAATGCTTTATTTTATAGACTACTGTCATATGAACTGTCTGGACTGGTACAACTAATAAGTTAAACCATTGTTTCTCAACCTTGGCGACTTTAAGATATGTGGACTTCAACTCCCAGAATTCCCCAGCCAGTTTGCTGACTGGGGTATTCTGGGAGTTGAAGTCCACATATCTTAAAGTCACCAAGGTTGAGAAACACTAAGTTAAACTGTTATATTCTCTGAATCCTCAGCATCATAGCATCAAAAATATGGATACCTAGTGACATACTTTATCACTTCTTATTCCAGCCAAACAGTCTTGTCACTGATGCACAAGTGGTATAGCCTGCTTTTGTTTGCATTGTCAATGATCCCAAAATAAATATTATGAAAAGCAGTACATTAATTGCTTGAATAAATAAGGCTGAAAACCTTTACCTACTTTCTTTGAATGGAAATGAGTTACTGTATAAGATAGCATTTGTCACTGTATCATTACGAATTGGCTTGGAAGAGCAGCTTTTACCTCCTGAGTTTTTAAAATATGCTTATTCATCAGAAGACCAAGCTGGAAGTCAAATTATAATTAATAATTCCAATCTAAACCATGAACAAAGAAGAGAATAAGTAAGATACCATTTCTCTAATCCAAATGAGTAAATATAGTTTTCGGGGTTTTGCAGACTGGGAAAAAGGGGCTATGAATCACAATTGGAAACAAAACCTATTGCGAGTCAGTTATGTTTGTTCACAAAGAACATGCTTATCACCAGATTTTACTGTATAAATTGTAGCAAATCTAAACAGATTCAGTCACTGCACACTATATTTTTCAATCGATTCAGTATAGGCACAGCAAGAAAGGTTTATATTGAACACAAGTACAGGTAGTCCTCACTTACCAATTGCCTTGTTAAGCAACTGTTTGAAGTTATGACAGTTTTTAAAAAACAGCTTTGTGACAAATGCTCACGTTTACAACCGTCACTGCATCCCGCAGTCACGTAATTGGTATTTGTGTGCTTCACAACCAGCTTCCAACAAGCAGAATTAATGGAGAACATGGAAGTAAAATTACAAGTGGCAGTCACATGGTGTCTCACTTAACAACTGCAATTATTTGCTTAATGACCAAAGTGGAAGTGAAGTCATAAGTCCATCACAGTGATGTGCTGTTTTGCATAATGACCATGGTGCTTAGTGATGGAGTTGCCAGTCCCAACTGTGGTCAGTAAGTGAGGACTACCTGTACTTGTTGTTGTTCAGTTGTTAAGTCGTGTCCAACTCTTCGTGACCCCATGAACCATATTGCGCCAGGCCTTCCTGTCCTTCACTGCCTCCCTGAGTTTGCTCAGTTTCATGCTCATTGCTTCAGTGATGCTATCTAACCATCTCATCCTCTGCCGTCCTCTTCTCCTTTTGCCTTCAATCTTTCCCAGCATCAGGGTCTTTTCCAAAGACTCCTCTCTTCGCATTAGGTGACCAAAGTATCTGAGCTTGAGCTTCATTATCAGTCCTTCCAATGAGCAATCAGGGTTGATTTCCTTTAAGATTGACTGGTTTGACCTCCTAGCAGTCCAGGGGACTCTCAAGAGTCTTCTCCAGCACCACAGTTCAAAGGCATCAATTCTTCGGCGCTCAGCCTTCTTTATGGTCCAGCTCTCACAGCCATACATTACTACTGGAAAAACCATAGCTTTGACTATGCGGATCTTTGTCGGCAAGGTGACATCTCTGCTTTTTAATATGCTATCTAGGTTTGCCATAGCTTTCCTCCCAAGGAGCCAGCGTCTTTTAATTTCATGGCTGCAGTCTCCGTCTGCGGTGATCTTGGAGCCCAAATAAATGAAGTCTGTTACTGCTTCCATTTCTACCCCTTCTATTTGCCAGGAATTGATGGGTCCAGATGCCATGATCTTAGTTTTTTTAATGTTGAGTTTCAAGCCAGCTTTCGCACTCTCCTCCTTCACCCACATCAAGAGGCCCTTTAGTTCTTCTTCACTTTCTGCCATTAGGGTGGTATCATCTGCATATCTGAGGTTATTGATGATTCTCCCTGCAATCTTAATTCCGGCTTGTACAGTGTTTCCTAAAAGGGCTGCATGTGCATCAAAACGTATTCAGAAGTGGTGCTTCAGAACATGTGGGAATGCATGAATAGCACCTCTTTAAAGCAGCCATATATCTGTACCTTGATATACATGACTATTTTAATGAGTCATATTAATGACATGCTGTTTTAATGAGTTCAAACTTGCACAGGTCTGAAAAAAGATGTGGTTGCTTTAAAGAGGTACTGTGCATGCATTCCCACATATTCTGCAACACCTCTTGTGAATCATTTTCAAAGCATATTAAATCCTAAAGCCTAATAGCCAAAAAACAGCATTTTATTTCATTTTCACGCTGTAGTCTGCTTTCAAATTTCCATTATTAATGTGCAGACATATGTCTGAAGTCTGTATCTTGTCAAAAGATCTTCCTGTGACCTATCAAGATACCTGTGACACATGCCAATGCTAAGATAATTATCTTATAAAACATTTTAGATTGCATTCTGAGATCATTGACTATGGAACATAAACTATTTAACACTAGTGATCCTACCCACTGTCCCCACAGTATCAGTCTGAGCTGAGATGAACTATACTACAATTATGTAAATTAGACACAGCAATGCTAACACTTTTTCAAATTATAGAAGATAGTCAGGTTTCTTAAAAAGTTACCAGTATTTGAAAATTTAAATGTTTAATGCAGAGAAAGGAAATTATAATATTCTCAGGTAATCAGAAATGTGTTATTTCATGTCTTACACAAGATAGAAAATGCAAAGGAAAAATTTTATGATGGCAATAAACCTTACCATCAGCTGGCACAAATCTGATTATTTGCATCCCATATAACACAATTCTAATTATGTCAATTTAGAAATGAGTCTCATTGATTCTCTGGGACTTAATCTCAGGCAAGTGCATGTAGGCTTGTAGTCTTGATAATAATGTAGTTACTACATATTAATGATGAGAAGCAAGTTTAACTTTAAGACTTGAGTATATTTTGGTCTAATTTTTGTTTTTTAAATTTAAATTATCCCTTACAGAATCATTCTGAGAAAAAAAACAAAGAAAGACGTGAATGTTTGGTCTTATGCAACAGTGCCAGAATGGCTGTGTTCATTTTTCAATACAGTGGGATGAATGAATCAGTAATATACAGCAGCGTCTGAATTTAGGGCTTGTTGTTGTTTAAATTAACTCAGCAGAGAGCAATACATACCAGCTTCCTGAGTTCCTGATTTGAAACAATAATCACATTTGGTGGATCCCCAATAGCTGTAGAAGCCCCTCCAATATTTGTGAAGATAACTTCAGCAATCAAGACATGCCTGGGATCAAGATTAAGCACCTCACATAACCTGCAATTCCACAGAGAAAATACCAGATCATATCCTTGCTAGAGGATTTTTTTAAACATTGGCTTATTAAGATTTCTCTTAAAAGCATAAACTTAACAACAAAGCAGAGCCTATTAATAGCACCACACTCATCATAAGAGAAGCACCTACACAATTAAGAGTAATCCGAAGACCAGATAGCAAAACAGATCATCTGCATATACTTGAGTTTAATAAATATTAACATACAGTTTGCTCTTTAATTTTTGCTCCAATAAAATTATACTATAGTTAGGAATATATGAGATTAGTCTTCTATTAGTTTTCCTTAAACAACTCAACCTTCCAATCCAAAAACAAGAGGAATGATAGTTTGAGGTTAGAGAAGAACAAATTAAAATGGCTGGCACAAGGCAGAGAACCTTCAAAAAGAAATAAGGATGTTTATACGTACAACTACAATATCACTGGAGCAAAACAAATGATTTTGCAAAAACATGCCCTGTCACTGTCTATGAAACCAATTCTAATGAGCAAATTTTGCCCATTAAGTGATGTTATAGAATTCTGTTCTGGACTCAGATTTATTTCCAATTTTTCACAATGTCTTATATGCAAAAACAGTGTTGAGTAGCCGTGTCACAGAAACATGAGCAAGAGTGGGTTCTTTTAAAACTGAAGCTGTGGCTCTTTTCTTTTTAAAAAGTGAGTTTGCCACAAAACCTTACAAGAAAATAAGATCATATTTCATGCATCACTGGTAAAAGGCTAAAGCCCTATTGTCAGGGAATCAGGAGAATTTGCTACTAAACCTCATCACCATGGTAATAAGATAAGAGCTTATAAAATCATTTTAAAATTGGACTGAGGAAGCCTGGGGAAGACAGTAACAGTAACTGGATGATTAACAAAACCATGTAAGAGAAGAGATATATAACTTATTTAAAAACTCTATTTTTAAAAAAGTGTATGTGTGATCCCCACTGTAATACAAAAACATGTTATTTATTTATTTATTCAATATGTGCTCCTCATTCTACCTGATAGGGCACTCAAGTGGAGGAAAAATATTTGAATCTAGAAATTAGTGTGTTTACTATTGTTTCCAATTAAATCAACATTTCAGAGCCTACCAGAAAAAGACATTAACCATAAAATGCTAGTTTTATCACTTCCTTAGATTGAAAGATGGAGTTCTGCCAACTCGGGGGCGGGGGGGAGAAGCTAATTCATTGTTAAACCGCTATTGTGTCAAATGGATTTGACTGTTTAATCTTCTGCTCACACACACTCAAATCAACAAGCAGATGAGAGAAAGGAGTCTCTAGAACAAGAGTAGACAAAGCCTGTGACTACAATGCCCACAATCTCTTAGCACGTCGACTATGGCTGATGCTGACTGAATTTTAAAAAAGGAAGGAAGGAGTGGGGAGAGACACTCTAGAAAAAGAGCTGAATGGAGTAGCGTGCAGGCAGCCATGTTTACAGTTGACACGCAGACAAAAAAGCTGGAGAGTCAATCCTTTTTCAATAAAGTGGGAGGAAAACACCCCAACTTTACCTCATCATTGCTTTCATTTCTAGACTATGTTTAGTTCTGGAAGTGATCTGGGTTCAGAGAAAAAAAACCCCACAAAGTAAGGAAGCACAGAGAAGTGAGGGCTGGATCTAACTTCCAACACTCTTTCAGGCTTTGTTGTAATTGTAAAATGCTGACTTCACCACCCACTGATTATTATACGTGAATTGGGAAGACCCATCTAAATTTGATCCTGAATGTTATGATGCTTACTTTTCAATGAGTTGTGAGATTAGGAGGACTTCATCAGACTGCAGGACTTATTAACAGATAACTTGCTAAGCTGGATGAGGCCAAAAGTTTCCTACCAGGACAGGAGAAGCCACAGAAGAAGCCTCTGTCTTGCACAGCCATGAATTGAATATATAGTTTCAACTTCAAAGGCAAACTAGGAAGAAGAAATACAATGGCACTTCACAACAGATGAGGCTTCTCCACTTTGGAAGTTCCAGATTATTTATTTGTGTGTGTGTGTGTGTGGTCTGATTCAAATCAGTCATACAGAGTTAAGCATCTTCACTAGTTCCCAAAGTGTGATGTTGGGCCATCGATACAGGATTGGGAAATTAAAATTGGAGAATACGCAGCAGTGGAAAAATTGACTGTATATGTAGCAGAAATCTAACCAAATTCAAGCAGGAATGGTTCCCTTGGATACAGCATATTACACAGCAAGGCAAACTAAGAATTTGTTTTCTAATGAAGAGAAACTGATAAAAAATAATCCAAATAGAAATGAGCAATAGTTGCAGATGTCTAAAGTATAGTATAAAAATATTTAAGCAGCAATTAGTGGCTGGCGGGGGGCGGGGGGGGGAAGAAGGGGGGAAAAGAGATAGAGAGGCCACTAAAATGTTTTTTCCTATAATATTTTTTTAATCCTTTTGTTTGTAATCTTCATGTTTTCATTTCAAGCTTTGCTCTAGTGCAGTGTTGTCCAAACTTAGCCACTTTAAGATGAGTGGACTTCAGCTCCCAGAATTCCCCAGCCAGCCATGCTGGCTGGGGAATTCTGGGAGTTGAAGTCCACTCATCTTAAAGTGGCCAAGTTTGGACAACACTGCTCTAGTGTAAAGTTTATTTTATGCGATTATGTGCCATCAAGTCATGTTGACCTTTAGCAACCACACAGGTAGATTTTCTCCATGATTATTTTTATGTATGTATGTGTATTCTTTTGCCTTTTCTTTGTTTTTGCTTTTTTTGTTGTTTGTTTTACCTAATTAATTAAAAAAATAATAATAAAACAAGGGGAAAGAGTGTGGTTAAAAAAGTGTGATAAAAGTATGACTACCACATATAATCTAGGAAGTAAATTCTATTCTAAAAGAGCCAAATAGATAGAGAGAAATTAACTCTGCACTTAACAATACAATTAAGCAGAATTGATAGGCATTAGTCCACTGGGGTGAACATTATTTTAACCCAAAGGAAAAGGCAGGAAAAGACAGTTATTAAAACAATGCTCAGCTTACTAGAATAAGAACCACAGATATTTATACAAAATAGAGATAGACTAAGATTGTACTTCAACACTGCTGAAGTACTTCAAAAAACTACATAAACCTATAATACAGGTCAGTATGATTGCCAATTACAATTCTGGCTGAAATTGACTTGCTGATTCTCTTCCTTCTGTGATTATTCAGAATAATTTTCATTTATTGTGGAAGAAAGATATCAATCTGAATTTAAAACTTTGTTGTCTCTCAGCACAATTTCTGGTTTCCTTGGGTCCTGAGAGAATCACAACTGCATTGAAACAATGGTTTTTATACTGCTATTCAGAAAGGTCAGAGTGTGCTATTCACTTTTATAGTGCTGAACCATCTGGAAGTGGTTTTACCCCACTAAGTATGTTTCTAATATTTTGTGCCAATCATAGATTAATGCTTCCATGAAAGGACATTTCTCAACATCCCATTTCAGGAGTTTCTGCCCTTGTCAGGAGAAATCAAGACAGTAACACCACTCCATTTTTACTCAGCATGGCACCCAGATCTAATAATCTGATTAGAACCTTGGTAGGCTGGATTAGGAGAAAAATCTCTTTTTTTATTAGCTGATAAGTCTCCAGTAATGTTCTTTATAGCTATCTCAGGGTAGGGGATCTATTTTCAGGATCAGTCATTTTCTACATACAGATTTTAAACCACGTTTACTTGTTTTAGCTTTTGCTTAAGTATTTGTCAAGTTTCATTTTTATTTCTGAAACATGTTTGATTTTTTTACAGTAAAACAAATAAATAAGTGAAATAAGACCGCAATAACAGTTACACATCTTCACCTATCTCAGAATGCTGATTTACTATTGCTAAAGAAAGGAAAAACATGGTGCGTGGGGACAATGGGATGGTGTTAAGGAGGAGGGCACGGCAGACTTCACACACTTTAAACAAAAAAACTTGGTTTCACTGCAGGTTCCACTGATATTTTTATAGTACGCTATTTTGATTCCATTCATATATGCTTCATACGCATGTGACTATTTGAACCTTTTTAACTCTTTGCCCAAAGTGGAAAGAAGTAGAATAGAATAGATAATGCACTACAATATGTACAACAACTAGAAAAATACCTTATCGTTACTGGAGTAAAGAGGAGCACTGTAGTAACATTGTCCAGGAAGGCTGAGAGAATTGCAGCAATAAGACAAAGAATTATAATCATGGCCCACACCCTACCTCGAGAAAGTCTGTAAGCCTAATAAAAAGACAAAGGGAAGAAGATAGTGAAATAGGTGAAGGTGATCAACACCATGATGCAACTTTATGCAGATTAGCTGTTCTGGTCATGATCTACATTAGGGCAGTGTTGTCCAAACTTGGCCACTTTAAGATGAGGCTGGCTGGGGAATTCTGGGAGTTGAAGTCCACTCATCTTAAAGTGGCCAAGTTTGGACAACACTGCATTAGGGGTTCTGTTGATTTATTCACTTAGCAAACTTCTCAAGAGAAGATTTGAAGTTCTAGGCACATACATTCCTATTACTATACATGCTATACCCAGCCTGCCTCTAATCTCAGGAACAACTTCTATATTGAATATGAAACTTAGAATAACAATGTCCTTGGCACATTTCTCCATTTATTTATTGCTCTTTTTCAGAAATTGGGGCCTGTGGGAAGTTGTAATGTTGCATGGGAATCAACGTCTCCCATAGTCCCTTGGTTACGCCAGATAATTCAGGACTGGTTTATTGTTTCCATCATATGACCTTTCGGGTGAAAAGTAACTATTATCAGAGTTTAGATACAAGTGCACTTCAAAATTATTCACAGTAGCCTAATTCAGATGTAATAGAAAAAAAAATCATTTGTCAGTGAGCATACAGGCTTTGGGCTAATGTACTTCCCCCTATTTTCTTTGCATTTAACGGGCAATTTGGCTTCTGCTTTCAACTAACAAGAAGTTTTCAGTGATACCCAAATCCTGAAGTAATATTAATCATAATCATAACTAAAACTAGCTACTTTCATAACCATGGTTTGAAGCAGACTTATTTCAGATACACCACAATAGAAGAGAACATATGCAGCTGGGCGTTTTACTGTGGAGTCCTTGATGTTCTCTGAGCTTCATCGTTTGCTTGCAGAGGTTTCATTACCCAACTAGGTAACATCATCAGTGTGAGTGGGGGTGATGTTTGTTCTCTGTTTATATACAATAGCTTGCTCAAGCAAACCCCACACTCAAGGTACGGCTGAGCTGTATATAAACAGTTTATATACAGTATCATATACAGGATATGATACTGCATATAAACAGGGAACAAACCCCACATTCAAGGTATGGATGAGCTAGTGAGGTGGTTCCATTATTTTTAACATCTCTTCGTCTATTACTTTTTGTTTTAGTTTGGTTTTTATACCTTTTGATGTATTTGTTGATTGTTTTAGCCCTGTTGTATGCCACCCAGAGTCGCTTACTGGTGAGATGGGCGGCTATATAAACTTTATAAATAAATAAAAATCATACGCACTCAAAAACCATGAGGAAATCCATGAGATTGTTCTTATTTTACTTGAAAATTGTAACCCGATGAGCTATTAAAGCAGGTCAGCAATGTTAGTGTAAAAAAGTCAGTTATTTTAATGGCTGCAATGATTTCTAGAAAAAGTGTAAGTGAAATCATTGTTTGTTCTCTCAGTGCTACAGCCGATGTGCTATTATAGCTGGTCATAAGCCCTTAGTATATCTAGCTTTTCTGTGCAACACAGCATCATAAAACTAATACATATCTATTTGGAAAATATTACCATAAAATCTAGGCAAACTGCCTAAGGGGCAATTAGGGGAAATTAGCACACCTAACATTACATTTGGTATTCACAAAATGTTGTCAATTACATATACTGTAGATGCATGCATTAAGACATACACACTAGCAGTTTATAACCTCACACGGGTATCACTGATGGGATATAAAGCCTATCCATATCAATAACATTATAAAATGGTGATGTGGAAATCCTCTAAGAAATTCACATTTGCTACATGCTGTTGGATATTCTCAGAGGTGGCCACTCAATGCTATCCAATTATTTTGGAGTACAATTTTTACAATCCCCTGCCTTTAGTTATGCTAACGTGGAGGTTTAAGGGAGTTTTAGTCCAAATTATCTGGAGTTCAACAGATGGTTAACCCAGAGATATATTGTGGTAGATATCCAGTATTTGGTATCACCTGATAGGTGAAACTACACTCTCAGTCTCATTGAAGTAAGTGGCATGTAAGTGCTATTAATTGCAAGAGAGATTAAGAATCTGTCCTGAATCTTTGCCAAGTCTTCTAAAATAGCATCTCTAAATTTCATCAAATTGGTTAAGATCTTTACAAGAGAAAGGTAGCATTTCTGTAAAGGCAGTCAGCATTATTCAAGAGCAGAACTGAAGCAATTAACCTGAGAAAGATACAAACACACTTTTCACTGTAATATACATACCAAAATATTTTTAAACTCCGATGCTAAATAGGATATACTTACCATTAAAAACAAACTCACCTTTACTGCACAATAATCAAAAAATCCAGTTTCAGAGAAGATAGCAACCAAAAGCATCTAGAAAGGCAGAAAGCTTTTAAAAGAGCAGTGTTGCTATGTTTGAATTTGTTTCACATATGTAAATATTACTCTTTCAGAGAATCTTTCAGATCAAATTGAGCATGCCATTTTTCTTTGGTGAACTAGTGACATCAAATGAATTCCAGAGCAGATTTGCAGTGCAAACTCTTTTTCACTGTTTAAAGAAAACACTTATATTGGGGATTTTTGATATTGGGTAGGAACATGCATCCACTTTAAATAAAGATTTTGGGGCATTTGAATGGTCTCCAAGTGAAGCACTTTTGCCCAGAGTAGGCTATTCCTACTAAAATTGACAGGGAAGACACAGGCAAGTGTGCCTGAATCTTTCTTTTGAGAGGACTTAATTTCAATTTTAAAAATTGATATAGGTTTCAACTTCTGCCATGTAAATTAAAAGGAAAATTGCCAGCCATTGGGAGGGAGAAGCTGCAACTTTGTGATTGATGCTATATCTCTACCCCTTGGAAGTACTCTACTAGTGACTTTTATTTCCATGGTACGTCAAGACTTCTGTGTGGCCAAATATGAGTGCCTTCTGCCCTTTGCCCTACCTAACTGCACTGTGCTGCTGAAAATCTTCAGGGAAACAGGACATACAAGGAGGACTCACTTAGTAATGGTGTCTATAAATGTGTACACATGCATACCTATGTATCTATGTGCATTTCAGTGTGGCTCACTCCTACTTCCTGTAGCCCCAAAGGGTGAACACGTTGCTGATCCCTGTTTTATATTCTCAGAAGGGGCTACTATGGATCCAAATCTTATCCTCCAAGTGTGTTTTAAGAGATACTGAAAAGGCATAGCCATTTGCTGATTTCTTCACTTTAGTTCAGTGTTGTCCAAACTTGGCCACTTTAAGATGAGTGGACTTCAACTCCCAGAATTCCCCAGCCAGCATGGCTGGCTGGGGAATTCTGGGAGTTGAAGTCCACTCATCTTAAAGTGGCCAAGTTTGGACAACACTGCTTTAGTTAATGGAGAGATTTTCCAAAGCAGTTTAATTTTTTCATGCATAATAGTTAACCCTGACAAGAAATATCACTAGGCCAAAGCCAAGAAATGTAGAAGCTTGTAAGCATCACAAAGCAAGATCTTGTGCTCAGCATGCAGTCTCCTCTGTATAGTGAAAGGATGAAGATTGCTCTTTTTCAACAACTAACTCAAAAGCAGCCCTCCGTGAACTGACCCAGATTCAGTAAAGTTTCAGTTGTGGATGGAATGGCCTGCAGACTAGGAGATGACTGTAGAAATTGTCTATCTGTAAAACCACTGTCCTCTTGCAATTAGAGGTACTTAGCAGCATCTTTATTGGGAGCTGGTCTCAGAATAACAAGGACTGTAGGAGCAAATTTTCTGATTGAAGCTGAGATTCAGGCCCTTTGCTCAACCGCCCTGGGACAGCTAGAATCACTAGGGTAAAATTGACAGGGAAGATACAGGCAAGTGTGCCAGGAGTGATACATTTCTTTACAATGCTGGTTTGATCAGGTGTGCAATGTTCCTTTTGCTCCCATTTTCTGGGCCTCTAGTTCTTTGCTGATTAAGGAACACTAGCTTTTGTATGTAGATCTGGGCCTCCTATCCTATGGAGCTATTTTATCCCCAAGTGCTCCTTGGCTATAGTTATTATAATGGCAAACTTTATTTAGTGCTGAGTTTTTACCCAGGCCCGAAACTTCTTGGGCCTGATTAGAGGGAGAAACTGAAGCCATTTGCTTAGAAGTTAAGTCCTTGAGAAGAAGAATCTCCTGTTCATCCAGAATCTCCTGTTCATCCACATTCAGGGAGAGGACTGGGAAGAGGCAGAATTTCTTCACCAGGTGGTAACAGTTTAACTACCTGCCTCAGGTGAGACATTTTCCCTTAGAGCAGTGTTGTCCAAACTTGGCCACTTTAAGATGAGTGGACTTCAACTCCCAGAATTCCCCAGTCAGCATGGCTGGCTGGGGAATTCTGGGAGTTGAAGTCCACTCATCTTAAAGTGGCCAAGTTTGGACAACACTGCCTTAGAGAGATAATTACACCGAGATACCCTAGAAAATGTGATCCTGAAAAGGCTTGAGGGGATCGGAGATTCCAAAACTGGGGCTGGTAGGCTTGAAGTACATGCTTGTGACTGATTCCCTGCCATGTTTGGGATGTGCTCATACTTAACATCTTAAGCTGAAGCAGTTTAAAAGGGAACTAATGCTGAAACTCTCCCTCCCCAACCACATACATGAATGTCTAGTAACCTTCATGGTTTGTATATAGCATTTTTAAACGTTCAGATCTTTTAAGGTGCCATGGAAATGTTTAATTACCATTCCAAACAATAGTGCCAGAGTTTCGTAATCAATCCATGCTACTACTTTGATCAGGCTCGGCTTCTGCAATTAAACAGTGTAATAATTATCATTGAATCACATTGATCTTTTTATCTAGTCATTGAGTCTTGGAAATTCAAACTCAGTTTATTTATTTAAAAAAACAAAACAAAACTATTCCTTAAAGGAAATGACTTCATATTTTTGCTAGGAACCCAAATAAGAAACCTCTTTGTGTTGACAGTTTGAAAGGATAAAATAGAGGGGATTTTAATTTATTTATAACAATATTGATCATAAATTAAAATGTGAAAATAAATGAACATTGTATAAACACATGCCTTATTTTTACTAACAAAATATACTACTAGCATTTGAAAGAATATAGAGAGAAACAGTAAAAATTAAAGAAATAAAGGCTAAAAATGTAACTTTTTGTGTTTCTCAAAACATCTGCAATGATGGACTATTAAATAAACATCTAGACAATGTATGTCCAGTGAAGTATCAAGTAAAGAAATACTTTTCTGTCTTCAAAAGCATTGAAATTTGTTTTTTGGCAAACACAATACTGATGATAATAACATTGCTGTATGCCTTCCCATGCCTTCTTGAAACTCAGTTTTGAATCACCACCACCACCCCAAATTGTTTATCACTTGAATTATTTTATGTATCTTGTGCCATAGTAATACTCCTTGTAGCACAAACTTGTTGGACAAGATTTTCTTTAACAGAAAACCTGAGTAAGTGAATCTCCAGCCCAATAAAATCACATGTTTAGATATTCATAGTCCTATTTACTATTCACACTTCTTTTTGAGTTGCTTTGCATGGTCACATGTCCACTTAGCATGGCACCCATGGATCCAGTCCATAACTGCACTCAAGACCTGTTCACTGTGATCAGTTTTTTCCTGAATTTAATACTCAGATATTATCATATTTATGCTTTGATGAACCAGTTTTCAGCCAATGATCCATTTTAAAAACAAGCTGAGTGGCAATGAACATGGAGTAGTGGGGGCTGGGACAGTGACTGAGCTCTGCCCTGGCCAGCCAGCTGGCAATGAATGCTGGAAGTCTGTCTTGGATAATTTGTGGATTTCCAGGGGCCTCTAGAGGTTCCCAGGTCACATTTTGAGAATCACTGTTTTCTGGAGCATTATGGAAAATGACATTTAAATGAATTAACTGTAAGGATGAGGAACAAATGCCAGCAAAAAATGACCACTGGTCATTCATAAGTGAATGTCCAAATATGGCACATTTTTCTCCTAACCAGAAACAGCAACATGTAACTCTCCCCTTATTTAAAAAAAAAAAAACTTAAACAATAATGAGAACTGATGAAATAGCAAACCCCAGGGCCAATCTGGAATGACAATGAACATGGGATGCTTCCTCCCCTTTCAAGTTATCATGCAGAAAATGCTGCTATGATAATCAAGACGAGGGAGATATGTAACCCACTTTCAAGGTCTTTTGGGCAAAGTCTTGTTTGCTGTGGAAACCAAATTCCTTATTTCCCTAAAACATACTGGTTGTCCTGAGGACAATGGGATTGTCCAGTATGCAACCCAACATTTTGTGCGTTCTTCTCCCTGCCTTTCCAAAAATTTGTTTTTCTTCAAAAACCTGTTCCATTCTCTCCATTATTCAAAACTGAATACTTCACAGATAATCATGGGAGTTTGCAGAAGGGGTTCAAGTGGAGTGAGAGATGACATTATGATGCAAAATCCAGCTCTTAGACAAGCAATTTTTTTTTTTTTGTATTATGATATCATGAAGCAAGTTTCAACATTTGGGCATCCTTGTGACTAGCTGTGGATGCCTCTGCAAATAATGGTTTTGATGGTTTGACAAATGAGAATCAGCTGCATCTCTGGAGATCTCAGCAACAGACTTTACTGTTTTGTTTGCTGAGCCTTAACAGCAGGTTTGCTGTGAAGGAAGGAGAGCTGGGTTAATGTAATGTGTGCAGAGAACATGGGAGTGAGACAGAATTAAGGCTAAGGGTAAAGAAGTTGAACCCTAAAAATCGACAAATTTCTATTTCTGTACTATCACTACTATTTGTGATCTGCATCTTCAAACTAGATGATGAGATTCCTTCTGGATGCATTTTTAATGTGATGCTACCTTTTCCCACTATACATTTAAAATTATTTTCATGGTTCCTGTCTGGGTTGACACATGTATACACATCTTCCTAGACATCGTTTTGCAGTTCTGTGCCTGTACTAAATTGTGTGTTTAAGTATAGATACTTTTTAAGGCAAAGACCCCTGCTGTTCATGGCCCAGCAAAGTTAAAGTAGAATATGTGGCCAAGAGATATTGAACAATGGGACAATAAAGATATGAGAGTTTGCTACTTACATCACCAATTGTAGCCAAGGCGGCCAAGGCAGCCAAGGATCCCAGCATTGCAGCTAATGTCCTGTGGACAATCTGCAGCAAAAGTAATTAACAGTCCTGAACAGAGCCCTTTACAAATTAAAATTCAGTTGTTGAAACCATTATTTTATCTCCCACAGTCTTCTTCCAATAGGTCTTCAGTGGGATACAAAGATCTACTCACAAATTCCACTACAGCTATATTCGCTTCTATTGGTATAAAGCAGATTGTTTAGAGACACAATTATACAGAATAACTCCTGGCTTAACTTCATATGTGAATCAGGCCAGTACGTTGCAGTACATCCCTTTTTTTCTGAGTTTACAGGAAAATACGTGCTTTAACCATTCACTGGAATAGTCAGGTTCAAATCACGTTTCAGTAGCACATTGCAACAGCTAGGTAGCCTTGCATAAATATTTCTGCCAAGAAAACAAACCTTTTCATGACGTTTTCATGTAGAGGTTGCCACCTTTTAGAAATATTTAAAAAGAAAGTAGCAAGATAATAAATGTCTCAGCAATGGCTTGCTTCAATACGTCCATGAGATTTGGCCTACAAATTGAATTGGTGTTCTACCAATTAAAGGGGGTAATTCCATTAAACAAAATGCAATAACAAAAGGTTTGATATAATTGAAAGAATTGTCTGTTATCACTGAACCACCTTCATATGATCTAGCAAAATACTACTCAGAAGAACCTATTTCATAAAATCTTATTCACTGCTAATTTTATTAGAACATGTTTGGATATCCAGAAAACAATAAAACAACCTTTGCACTTCTCTCTGTTTTTTCTGTTTTAAAAAGGCGGGGGGGAGGCGTAAAAATGTATTTATTACCACTGGAATTGAGATTTCAGAATTACTACATTACATCAGTGACTTGAAAGAGAGAGAAAGATTATGTACAGAGTCCAGGGATACATAAACTCTGTTTGCACATTTTGGTTCATGGATGCCAAATATATGAATGGCTAATGAGAATGTGCAGATAAACTATACCACATAGATGCTGATGAATGTGCCAGACACAGTTCCAGCCAACATAAATTCTTCATCAGTCTGAATAAGTAATGTACGTCCATGATTGCTGTCCCCAGGGACAAGGGTACACTTTATAAGAGAAGATTAAATGCTTGCTTACACATCTGCTTTGGTTATAGAACAGACAAGAATGTCCATGCAACTTTAGCACAATATGAGAAGGGGATATATAACCAGCTACATACCCTTTCAAACAGCTAGGGTCAAATGAGACACATGAATAGTTACTGCACACTTCGTTTTTACTTGATTACAAGCAGAGGGAAGGTAATTGCCAATACAAGTACAAGAATGTGTCTTTCTGTTCCAGGATGACTGGAATGAAAATCACACACTTGCTTCATGCATCAAACAATGTTAGAGAAAGAGCTCCCACTGTCACTAATATGAGCTTACTGTCACTAATGTGAGTTTACTTTCCAAGCATCCTAGACATGTGGAAGATGTCAGTTTATTCACACTGGGAAGGAAGGAGATAAATCCTTCTTCTAGATGCCATATTTCTATTAAGGCTTTTCCCTTCTCTCCTATAATTAGTTAAAGACATGGGAAATAAAGAGACTTACACACCACCACTGTTTTCATTTCCCAACTCTCAAAAGCCATTTGAAGGCAAGCTGTGATTGTCTTCACTTCTGGCGACCTCATATGCTGAGAATAAGGGCTGGAAATTATTACTCTGTACTGAGTCCTGCAACTGCAAAAATCCCCTCATGTCTCATTCCACATAAAAGGGAAAGAAAGAAAAGGTACAAAAAAAAAAATCAGTAGTATTGTATTTTGTAGGCTCCTTCTTGCTCATCTGGACTGCCCTGAAGCTCTAAGTAAGGAGAGGACAAAAATTCCTCCAATGGAGAAATGAGACACAATATCTCAAAAAACATTTGGCTTTGCAGCAGTTTTGACTACCCCACAGTGACCTGGAAATAAATCAACTCTGCTCTCCAACACTGCTGATTTCATTGGAATTCAGAGGTCCAAAGCTGCTTTCAAACTGATGCACAATTTAGTATGTTACAAGCCATGCTGACATCAAAATGATGTCCCTCCAGCAGATGCTCATGCTTGTGTGGAAGTGTCCATTGATTCCTATCCTACTTTAAGGATAACATTTCACTTTTATTATATGGATTATGCTAACAGGTATATAAAAAGCAGATATAAAGAAGATATAATGCAGAGGTGAAAGGAAAAAGTTCTACTAAACTCTCCCTTACCTGCACTTTCCCACCTAATATTCTTTCTCCTAGGTGGTCTTCTGCATGATCTCCAGTTAAAAGTATCTGTTAATCAGTGGTTCCCTTGGATGTATCCAATATGCAAAGTACTATAGCAAAACAAAGTACTATAGCAAAGTACTATAGTGACCCAGAATGAGAAGGGTCTAGAAAAGAGCTTCTCCAGAGACTTTAGAGTAGTGCTGCCAGTCAACATAGACAATACTTGGCTAGATGGAACAGAGAATCCTTAGAAGATGGAATAGTATAACAGTGCTTATGTATTATGTACATACAGTATGTAATAGAGTTGTGCTTCAAGAGGTCATTTGCACATGCACAGACAGGACTGCTAATGAACCCATGACATAAGAAAAGTACCTCTCTGAATAATTTGCAAAAATCTTTTATGGGTGTATACGTACAATGATCTCCCAACTCATTGGATGTTCCATAGGGTTTCTTCCCATTTATACTGAGTTGAATCTGCCAGTTTGGTGAGAACCTCTCCAAAAGATCTATAAAGTGTCTTTCTTCTTAGGGATAAAAAGACAAAGCAACATGTCTTCTCTATGATGGCTCTCAAACTTTGGAACTCTTTCACCTCTCAGGTTTCTTTAAACTCCCTCTCTCATGACATTCAAAAGATCCCTGAGACAGTTTTATTTCACTGAATCTTCAACCCTAATTAAGTATCACTGGTGTTATCTTGGGCTTTATTATTGCTGGGGTATTTTTTATCATCTTTAAAGTGTTGTAACCAGAGTCTGTTGATTGGGGGGGGGGGGGCTATAAAAACAGCTAAATAAATAAATAAAATGTTTTTTTCCTAGTTTGGGAGGGAAAATCCATGTATTACTCTGATTATTCTGCATTATTTTAAAGAATACCATAACTCCATCTAGACAATTTTAAAATTATAATATATTTTTTTTAATAACTGGATGCAAGACTTTAAACATGGCTGCAGAATTTCTCTCCTTCTGCCTACTAGTTAGGTACTGCAGCAAGAGAGGTGAAATCTGACAAATTTCATAAAGCTTGATTTTCCATACCTTTTCTCTCCCCCTGCAGCTTCTTGCCCCATATTCTGAGTGAACCTTTAGGAGACAGTATGGAGAGTAGTAAATTTCTGGAGCCAAGAAGGGGGTGGGGAATTCCCCTTGGATGAAGATCCTTCACAGGCATTGCAATAGATGCAATACCACTGGGTCAAAATGCCCTGTCCACTCTCTCATTCCAGGAAATTGACGATTATAAATAATAACCTGGAAAAAAGCTCTATGCAATCTGAAAAAGCTATAATATTGATCAGAAATGTATGCGCCATGTCATCCTGACATTTTGAAATACTGTCACCTACTTTTATATTAACCAACTTGAAAAGGCATTTGAGAAAAAGTGATACGCACCAAAGACAACAGTGGTTTACAAAATAAATTCTTCCTTGACTCTAAATGAACTGTTTACAGTGTTTAATAGTGGAATAAGGAATAAGCCTGTACAGCAGTAACATTTTTAAAAACTCAGAATTTTTTTTTCTAAGCTGCAGAATCATTAATTCTATAGACATAATTTTTTTCAGTGTTACATTCTTATCACAGAGCTTTGTTTGCCCAAATTCAAAAATACCTAAGGGATTCTATGGAATACACACACACACACACACACACACACACACACTTATATATGCCACATAACATTTTTAATTTTCTTCTTCAGTACACAGTTTAAAATGTTTGATACAATCAAATTTCATTTATAGTAGTATTATGACATTTATTAAAAAGATTTATGTGCTGGGATACAGACAATCTTTTATATGTCATTAGCATAGAGGGAAGATATGAAATCAGAGGCATATCACATTTATGGAGAACATTCATATATAAAGGTTTTCATTTCAGGGCTGTCCTTCAGGTGGAGATAGGATTAAGATCAGCAACATGATGTTAGCAGCCTCTCTAAAGACATCATATGTTAACCCTTCATCAGAATAATTTCCGAAGATGGCCAGGTATACACCTAAAATGATTCTGGGAATATCTAGTGAGCATTTTAATTTTCTCTTCTGCAGCCAGCTACCTGGTGGGGGGTCACCAGACTTGAAGATCGATCCAACATTCAAAAACAGCATTTTGGAGAATGCAAGGCTGTGTGATGAGAAAGATACATGGGGAAATCCCTGTTGTATAAGGCAAAGCTCACACCTGAGCCATTATTGTTTATCCACAAAACCTTATTCCCTATTTCAGAATTCATTGTTGGTTGGGTTGTCTACGCTCACACTTAGGGTTATTTTTCTTTAATTAATCAGGTGTAAAGATGTTATTCTAGGCCTTTTCCAAACAGCAGCCACTGACATAAAAATCTTCTGAGAGTTTTCCGAGGAAGAGGTAAGGACTATCTAAAAATGCCACAAGTTGCATACAGAATTAAATGTAAGGACAGACTTTACATGTCTAATCAAAATCTTTCTTTCTTTTCTGCCTTCCAGATGCCATCAATGTGTAACAGTTTTAGTATTTTCATTATGAGCAGCTAAATTGTTCCTTTCTGTTGATCTCCTGGATACGTTTCTGAAAATAGAGCACACTGAAACAAATTTAAATCTCTGACTTCATATTCCTTTGAGGTAAGAACCTGAGTGCATTTCACCAAACACATCAGTCATCCTTGAGAATGTTTCTTTCCAAAATTCCTAACACAAAGGCCACGGCACTGTAAGATCCCAGGTGGTAAAAAAAAAAAAAAAACTGTAGTTTTGAATTTTAAAACATTCACTGCTTTCCCAACCAGAATTGAAAACATTATTTTCACTTAAAGTTCCTTTCAGCTGATAAATTATACAATGAATCCAGCAACTTCTCTTTGCCTTCCTTTCTTATTATCCAGGTTAAATAAGTGTTAAATGGTACTGTTTGTTTCCCAGCATCGGATGTTACATTTCCAATTGTTGCAGTAAATGTTCTTCTTCGGCATTCATTGTTTATTTCCCTGAATGCCATCTAGAGTTGCTTCAGTGACTGAGGCAGCTAATACATTGATTAAATAAATAAATAAAATGACCTCTGAAATATGCTTGCCGTGACCTCAGTATGAAACTTTAAATGAAACTGGAGGCATTGCTAATCCTTACTGTTCACTCACGTATTTGTCCTTCATGCACTGAAATACCAGTTCTCAGGTAGGAATTCATTTCCATTTAGTAAGAACAGCAACATTCAGTAGTTGCCACTTTAATAGTAAAAAGAGAGGGTTGCATTTTTCCCCAATGACCATTTGCCACAAAAATGTATTGGTGATTGCCTGTTGTTGAAATTTGCTTCTACAGGTAGTCCTCGCTTAATGACCACTCATTTAGCAACTCTTCCAAGTTGTAACAGTGCTGAAAAAGTGACTTATGACCAGTGCCCGAAGTTACAACCGTTGCAGTGCCCCCGTAGTCATGTGATTGTGATCTGGGTGCTTGGCAACCAGCTTGCACTTATGATGGTTGCAGCATCCCAGGGTCACGTGATCACCATTTGCAACCTTCCCAGCCGGCTTCCAGCAAGCAAAATCAGTGGGGAACCGCATGATTCACTTAACAACTATGGTGATTCGCTTAACGAGTGCTGCAAAAAAGGTCATAAAATTGGGTCCACTCACTTGATGATTCACTGAATGACCGCATTGCTTAGCAACCTAAATTCCAGTCCCAACTGTGGTTGTTAAGTGAGGACTACATGTATTTGGTTTGATAAGGAAAGAGAGGACAAAAGAC
Organism: Python bivittatus; assembly: GCF_059951505.1. NCBI lineage: Eukaryota > Metazoa > Chordata > Lepidosauria > Squamata > Pythonidae > Python > Python bivittatus. Next base: position 41,328,023 of record NW_028277074.1, on the reverse strand, counting down.
TGAGCCCTTTGAGGTAAGCCAGATCAACGAACAGGCAAGCCAAGGATTCAAGAATGTTCTTTGTGGTAGCAAAGTAGAATAACAGAGTCTTGACAGCCAGACCAAAAGCTTCACTGTCCCTTTGTGAGGACAACAAGACTGTTCTGAGTTTCTACTTTCCTGGGGCTGAGCAATCATGTTACTCTCCCATCTCCTTCGCAAGGCCAGAGCTAAATGCCTCTGTGGAAAAAGACAAATCCATCCAATGCTATGTTAAACGGCTGTTCACACGTCAAGAATGATTTGGAAAAACTCTTAAGATTTCCCACAAACAGCAACCCAGCCGCTCTTTGCTATTCATCAAGGCAGTCTTCCTTCAGCTTTTTTCTCTCAGGACCCCTTCCCACTTTTAAAAACTATGGAGGACCCCAAAAGAACATCTGTCTGTATGGGTTATATTTATCAATCTTTACTGTATTGGAAATTAAAATTGATTCATTCGCTGCCATTGCCACTTCTCACGATTGTTTGATGGGATTTTAATATTGTATCATTTTTCAACATAGGCTGGCAAATAATTTTGATTTTGCAGACCCCTGAGAGGGTGTTGGAGGACCCTCAGGGGTCCTAGAGCCACCCTTTAAGAAACACTGCTTTAAAGGAACTGATCTTTATTCAGGCTTCTGCACAAAACAGGAACAAAGTGGAACAGCCTTAAAAGTTACATTAACTTTAATGAACTAATATCTTAAAGCAGACACACCTTTTTTTTTTTCAGGCTCACATGGCAAAAGATAGGCTGTTTTCACAAACAGCCAAAGGGCTCTGCTTCAGCAAGTTCCAAAGCATTTCTTCCAAATTATTTTCAAAGTGTGCACAGCTCTTGTAATTGGAACACAAATCTTCTTGTTGCTTTCACCATTCATAATCATGACCTCAGAAAGCAACAATGTAACACAGAGGAAGTGCAAATAAAAATGTAATAAACAAAATTAGCATACTTCTGCAACAGTACTTGGATATCATAAATATAAACAATGCTATAGAATTTTATTGTAGAATTCAGTGGAGAAAATAAATAGCCTAAAACATATTAAGGTAAGGCACCACTGAAGAGGGATCTTCTAAAAGCCTATTTGAAACCTGGCAAAATCATTCCACTGTACTCAGTTCCTTCAAATTGCAAATGAAATGCTAATCTGAATTTTAACACACTATTTGACTATCTACAACTTTTGTCAGAATGATGTGAAAATTTAATTTGTTGTAAAACAAGGTGTAAACAAGGTTAGTATAAATCCGGACACAAATTTTTAGAAATAGTTGGTTTTGATTAAATCTACCCAGGCTCTTTTCCAAACGATTATAGCTATTAGAAAACTGATTTTAGATATTGGAATGTGTACTTTGAGTGTGTTCTATTTTTAGGAATTAGTTACTCTATGCCATCTGGCAGAGGTCACCAGAAAAGAATAAATTAGTTGCTAATAGCAACAACACTGCAAAACTTCACACTTTGGAGGCATATAATGGAAATCCAAAAATTTAAACAGAAATTTGACTGATGGCTTATGATACTATAGAACTCAGATTGTTCAAGTGAGACAGATTATGTTTGTTTCCAATTCCATGAGATTTTCCAGGTAAAACAATCCAAGAATGTGGCTGAAGAATTAATGAACACTGATATTGCTCTTGGGTCCAGATTGGAAACAGGCTAACAGTTTGTTAACAGTGAAGAGTGATTCTAAAAGTAAATCCATACATCTTGGTGCACAACCATATCCTCTCTGTAAATAGTCTTACAATACTGTGAAGTATACAGGACTATTCGTTCATTGGAACAGTTCGAGGTACATGAGTCTTGCTCCAACTATCAGATTGAAATGTAGGACTCTTACTCTAATTTAAAATTCCGAAGAACAGCATGATGAATGAATAGTGATTTTTTAACTACTTTATACTGCTGAAACCTTAAAATGCTAACCATATAGCAAATCTACCTATTTACTTATATACAAACATACATGCATACTTGCCTGGCTATTTATATGGAAGGAATTAATCTAACTAATTATATGGAAGAAAACGTGTCTTAAACATATATCAAGACTTGCTATGGGTATGATATTTAAGGCAAGTAAATGTCTACATGTATATAAATGCACAATGTTTAAGACGAGATTTGTTCCATAGAGTTTCTTACTAGGAACAATATTTATTTGTTTGTTTATATGATTTATATGCCATTCATCTCACATCAATGACTCAGGATAGCATACAAGGTTAAAGCAATGATTTAGCAATCTAATCCACAATGTCCAAGGTCAAAACAATCATTTTTGTTGTTGTTCAGTCGTTAAGTCGTGTCCGACTCTTTGTGACCCCATGAACCATATTGCGCCAGGCCTTCCTGTCCTTCACTGCCTCCCTGAGTTTGCTCAGTTTTATGCTCATTGCTTCAGTGATGCTATCTAACCATCTCATCCTCTGCCGTCCTCTTCTCCTTTTGCCTTCAATCTTTCCCAGCATCAGGGTCTTCTCCAAAGAGATCTCTCTTCGCATTAGGTGGCCAAAATATCTGAGCTTGAGCTTCATTATCAGTCCTTCCAATGAGCAATCAGGGTTGATTTCCTTTAAGATTGACTGGTTTGACCTCCTAGCAGTCCAGGGGACTCTCAAGAGTCTTCTCCAGCACCACAGTTCAAAGGCATCAATTCTTCGGCGCTCAGCCTTCTTTATGGTCCAGCTCTCACAGCCATACATTACTACTGGAAAAACCATAGCTTTGACTATGCGGATCTTTGTCAGCAAGGTGATGTCTCTGCTTTTTAATATGCTATCTAGGTTTGCCATAGCTTTCCTCCCAAGGAGCAAGCATCTTTTAATTTCATGGCTGCAGTCTCCGTCTGCGGTGATCTTGGAGCCCAAATAAATGAAGTCTGTTACTGCTTCCATTTCTACCCCTTCTATTTGCCAGGAATTGATGGGTCCAGATGCCATGATCTTAGTTTTTTTAATGTTGAGTTTCAAGCCAGCTTTCGCACTCTCCTCTTTCACCCTCATCAAGAGGCTCTTTAGTTCTTCTTCACTTTCTGCCATTAGGGTGGTATCATCTGCATATCTGAGGTTATTGATGTTTCTCCCTGCAATCTTAATTCTGGCTTGTGATTCTTCCAGCTTGGCATTTCTCATGATGTACTCTGCATATAGGTTAAATAAGCAGGGTGACAGTATACAGCCTTGTCGTACTCCTTTCCCTATTTTGAACCAATCAGTTGTTCCATGACCGGTTCTAACTGTTGCTTCTTGGCCCGCATACAGATTTCTCAGGAGACAGGTAAGATGGTCTGGTACCCCCATCTCTTTAAGAATTTGCCACAGTTTGTTGTGATCCACACAATCAAAGGCTTTTGCATAGTCAATGAACCAGAAGTAGATGTTTTTCTGGAACTCTCGTGCTTTCTCCATGATCCAGCAAATGTTGGCAATTTGATCTCTAGTTCCTCTGCCTCTTCAAAACCCAGCTTGTACATCCGGTAGTTCTCGGTTCACGTACTGCTGAAGCCTAGCTTGTAGGATTTTGAGCATAACCTTGCTAGCATGTGAAATGAGTGCAATTGTGCGATAGTTTGAGCATTCTTTGGCATTGCCCTTCTTTGGAATTGGAACGTAAACTGACCTTTTCCAATCCCGTGGCCATTGTTGCGTTTTCCAAACTTGCTGGCATATTGAGTGCAGCACTTTAACACCATCATCTTTTAGTATTTTAAATAACTCAGCTGGAATACTGTCATCTCCACTAGCTTTGTTGTTAGCAATGCTTCCTAAGGCCCACTTGACTTCACTCTCTAGGATGTCTGGCTCAAGGTCAGTGACCACACCAGCGTGGACATCAGGGACATTAAGATCTTTCTTGTATAGTTCTTCTGTGTATTCATGCCACCTCTTCTTAATCTCTTCTACTTCTGTTAGGTCCCTGCCTTTTTTGTCCTTTATCATGCCCGTCTTTGCGCTAAATGTTCCTTTTATATCTCCAATTTTCTTGAAGAGATCTCTAGTCTTCCCCATTCTATTGTTTTCCTCGATTTCTTTGCACTGTTCATTTAAGAAGGCCTTCTTATCTCTCCTTGCTATTCTCTGGAAATCTGCATTCAGTTGCTTATATCTTTCCCTTTCACCCTTGCTTTTCACATTCCTTCTTTCCACAGCTATTTGTAAAGCCTCATCAGACAGCCATTTTGCTTTCTTGCATTTCTTTTTCTTTGGGATGGTTTTAGTTGCTGCCTCCTGTACAATGTTACGGACCTCCGTCCATAGTTCTTCAGGCGCTCTGTCTACCAAATCTAATCCTCTAAATCTATTCATCGCTTTCACTGTGTACTCACAAGGAATACAATCTAAGTCATACCTGAATGGTCTAGAGGTTTTCCCTACATTCTTCAATTTAAGCCTAAATTTTGCAGTAAGAAGCTCATGATCTGAGCCACAGTCAGCTCCTGGTCTTGTTTTTGCTGTCTGTATAGAGCTTCTCCATCTTTAGCTGCAAAGTATATAATCAATCTGGTTTCGGTATTGACCATCTGGTGATGTCCATTTGTAGAGTTGTCTCTTGTGTTGTTGGAAAAGAGTGTTTGCTATGACCAGCTTGTTCTCTTGACAGAACTCTATTAGCCTTTGCCCTGCTTCATTTTGTACTCCGAGGCCAAACTTGCCTGTTATTCCAATTACTCTTTGACTTCCTACTTTAGCATTCCAATCCCCTATGATGAAAAGGACATCTTTTTTTGGTGCTAGTTCTAGAAGGTGTTGTAGGTCTTCATAGAACCGGTCAACTTCAGCTTCTTCGGCATCAGCGGTTGGGGCATAGACTTGGATTACTGTGATGTTGAATGGTTTGTCTTGGATTTGCACTGAGATCATTCTGTCATTTTTGAGGTTGTACCCCATTACTGCCTTTCCCACTCTCTTATTGACTATGAGTGCTACTCCGTTTCTTCTAAGGGTTTCTTGGCCACAGTAGTAGATATAATGGTCACCTGAATTAAATTCACCCATTCCCATCCATTTCAATTCGCTGATTCCCAAGATGTCGATGTTCAATCTTGTCATCTCATGTTTGACCACATCCAGCTTGCCTTGGTTCATAGATCTTACATTCCAGGTACCTATACAATATTGTTCTTTACAGCATCGGACCTTCTTTTTGCTTCCAGATACATCCACAGCTGAACGTCCTTTCGGCTTTGGCCCAGCTGCTTCACTCTTTCTGGAGCTACTTGGAATTGCCCTCCACTCTTCCCCACTAGCATATTGGACACCTTCCGACCTGAGGGGCTCATCTTCCGGCATCATATCTTTTAGCCTTCTGACATTGTCCATGGGGTTTTCTTGGCAAGGATACTGGAGTGGGTTGCCATTTCCTTCTCCAGTGGACCACATTTTGTCAGAACTCTCTGTCATGACCTGTCCGTTTTGGGTGGCCCTGCACGGTATAGCTCATGGCTTCACTGAGTTACACAAGCCCCTTCACCACAACAAGGCAGTGATCCATGAAGGGGCAAAACAATCATACTAACTAATAAAAAGCAATATTAACCAGCAGAGTTTGCCTTATCTCCCAACCTGAATGCATCACAAACTTTGCACCAAAGACTGAAACATTGATTGATTGATTGATTGACTGACTGACTGACTGATTGATTGATCATTGTTGAATACTAGCATATTTTCTAATGACTCCTGGCAGTTAACCCAAGAAAGTCAATATAAAACATGGTAGTCAATATGAAAAAATTAAATTAATGTAATTTAATTAAAATGTCCATCTTAATAAGTAATAATCAGAAAAAACTGATTTCATAAAAATAAAAATAGTGAAGCATCAGAACAACACACACCATCAAAAACTCTCCATAAGAGCTTTGATACCTAGCATCCAAAAAGTAATTAATAGTGGGACAAATCTGATTTCCAAGGAAAGGCTACAATACCATGGCCATAATGGAAAGGTAACACTGTCTGGCCTGCAACACACACCCCACCTAACCTCTCTGAAGTGGGGAATCACCAAGAATATCTCCAAAAATGAATATATTGGATGGGACAATTCCAGCTGAGAAAGTGATTCTAAAAATATTTTGGTGCCAAGCCATATGGCAGTCTAATTTTACATACTCCAGGTTTATATAATGCCTCACACTAGGTAGAATTAATCAGCAGTTTGGCTAAAGGTAGGTATTATTTTTGGATCAAGGACTCTATTTCCTTATGACAAGGTACATTGGGGAAACTAGCAGGGTCAAAATTGGGCATGCCTTCTCTTCCTTAGCCATCTTCTATTCAGTCTCTCATTCATTCATTCTCTCTTACACATAGTCTCCCATTACTCTTCATCCATCATCCTTCATTATTAATCATATTTCCACCTACATCCATTCACCCAAACGCATGTTAAAACACCCATTGTAACACCCTCCTGCAAAGCTACCCAGCTAACTCACTCTGTATGCTATCACCTCCCTTGCACACCTGCCAGTCAGCTAGCCAACCAGGTTGCTCCACCCTGTAATCTGTGTATTTGCCCTCAGGCTATCAGCCACTCTGCTTTTTCTGTCTTTTTAGAAGCATGTCTTCCACCAATCAAAAGTGTCAAATGGCCACAACATCCTCATAGTGACAGATAGAGAGTGAGTACCTGCATGGCTGTTGGCATATACCTAGTACACAAGAGGATGCATCCATGCACTGATGTTGAACAACTTGGGAATGGTATAATGTAGATCTCAGCGCAGATATCAGCAATCCTCATGGTACTCCCCATGGCAATTTGGGTGATTAATCAGCCCAGTAGGAAAGAGATTTGATGGAAGATTAGGCCATTTGGCTATTTCAGGACAGCATTAGCAGCACTTTAGACAATGGCAACAATTTACAATCAAGGCAGAAAGAGACAGTTGGATATATAAGACACAGAGGGTTGCTCATTGTTCCCATGGGGTGATTTGGAGAATAGAGTGTTTTTTAATTAGCTTCTTGTTCAAAATCACAAGGCAACATAGGGACACTTCCTTGTACAATGAAACCTTGATTTAACAGACCAGATGTGGGAAAGAGATATCTGTTATTCATGACTGTCCATGAAATCAGAAGATATGTCATCTATCTGCATTTTTTACATTATTTGTGTAAAGTTGTCATCTCACAGATTGATGACATGGTTTGCAGTATTTACTTAATGATTTCATTACACAAATGATGTAAAGTGGTGTGAATACAATGGGAATTTCATTTGCTGCATCTGACATCTGTTGTGTTGAAGTCCACTAAATCAAGATTTCATTGTAATTCTGTTTTACAAAGCTGAAATCCAGTGTAAAGGAAATGAAAGTGCCACCATGCTGTCTAGAATCTAAGAATGTCCTTGTATCCCTTGAATAACAAGTGAACTTTTATAGAATCCACTGCAATTAATTGAAGGGATGATGTATCCAGTACATATATACCACCCGTATAATAAGCCTCTTCCCTGAGGCTGCAAAAGATCGTTCAAAATGAACTGAACTTCATCACAGAATGAATTTGAGTCAGTAGGGTGAAACCAGTGCAAAGAAAGTCAAGTGCTACTTTAGGCTGCATCTATGAATGTATAGCTATGAAGTCACAAAAAGTAACATCTCCACTATGTTCAGTGCTGGTCAGAGCCACCTCAAATACTGTTTCTATTTCTAGAGGCCACAGTTTAAGAAGTATTCAGGCATAGCAGAGCAGATTCAGGAAATGACAATGAGAGTGAAGGGCCTTGAAGAAACTAAGTATGTTGAGTTTTGAGAAGAAAAGACCAGGGAAAATGGTATTAGTCTGGATACATGTGCAGAAGTAAATAACACTGAGTTTGCCCTTTGATATATTTTGGGCAAGTGTGCTTGAGCTATTGATACCATTTTGGGTCAAATCTCAGCTGGGGATTGTTGTACGTAAGAGGAGGAGGAGGAGGAGGAGGAGGAGGAGGAGGAAAGAAACTTGATCACGTTCCAATTTATCAACCTGATCAGGATAGCCAAGGAAAATTAAAACAGCTTCCTAAGAAATGATACATAGCCATTGTACCTTGATGGTTTGGGTTTCCATCTTTTTTCCAAAACCAGGTTCCTACTACATCAAATAAGGACACATTAGAAAAACCCACAGAATTTCAAAAGAATAAACATCTGTACTTAATTTGCTCATATCATTAAACTACTCTATTTTTAGTTGTTTCCCTGGAATACTGTGGATCCTAATGAGCAATAACAGATGCAAAATAGTTCTCATTAAAAATAAACAAACCAAGCGTTCCTTAAAAAGCCTCCTTTCTATTTTTAAAGCCTCACTTTCTCCGGTTCAGTATTTTTTGTACATTTAAACATTATAGTAGAGCTGACTCTTTGACCATCTCATATCTTCTGAAGCTATTGGTTCTCCACACATATTTATGCACCCGCCTGTGTGCATGCGCGCGCACACACACACAGGTGGAAGACTGTTCTTGTAACGTGTTAAATTTTGAAAATTTTCTGATTTTGTTTTCTTCTTGGTGTCTTGGGCTAGCTGATTATGACATAGTAACATCTGGCATGGGGTGCAAAAAAGGGCTACCAACCCTGGGGGTGGCTAGCGCCTTGAAGATGCTCCCATATTTAACATCTTACTGACCATCAACATCTTGGAAGATATTATTTGTGTATGTGTTTGGTTTTATTCTATTTTTACTGTATTTTATATTGTTGTATTGTATATTTATTGCTGTTTTATTGTGAACCACCCAGAGTCACTTTTTGTGAGATGGGCGGTATCTAAATTTGAAATATAAATAGATAGATAAAAAAAATAACCCAGCACACCTCCATCAAAGAAGGAAAACACAAGATACAAGATGGGGCGTGTGTCTCTCTCCTATAAAAAAGTGGCATTTCTCAATATTAATGTCATGAAGCAGGAGGAAATATAAAACTTTAAAAAATAGATGCTCTTGAAAGTTGAGGGGTTTTTTTTTCCTTGGCAGGGAGGCAGCAATGGCAACCTCCTGACTGATGGTTGAAAAGCATTCTCTCTGTGAGAGAGCAAGACAAAATCAAAGCAGTAGCTATGATTTAGAACAGCAAGCAGTGCCACCCAGTGTTTAAAGGCATTCTTAATTTTCAGCCCAAGTCGCACTTTTTATCATATTACAGAGACAGAAAAAAATCTTACATCTGTTGATAGGGGAAGACGTAGTTCTTCAAAAGCTATAGTGGAAATGCAACCATTTAAAAAAATTAACTACAGCTAGGTGAACTAAATTCTGCTGTGAAGGAGAAAAATCTAACATGGGAGAATATAGCTATATAACTGCAAACTGTCTGTAGCTCCAATAGTGCCTAAAAAGGAAAAATAAGTCAGGAACCAGGTAGTATGTTTCCAAACAAATGACCAAGGGAAAGGAGAGCGACCTAGAATCAAAGCTTGACTTAGACATTATTTCACAAACTATTCAAGAATTGTATCTCCAGGCACCTAAGGGTATATTTTGCAGCTGCCCTCCCTATTACATATAAAACAGTAAAGCAGCTGATGATAGATGCAAAAGTTTCACTTCTTCATAACTTCATAATAGCTTAGTAACAACACTATGCTTCAAACTGTCCATATCACAGACCCAATAAATGGCAGGGGTCTACATTTGTTTTTACCTTGCCAAGAGGCACCAGAGACATGATAGTGATGTCACCACACAGCCAGACTGGGATTTCTGGCCCTTTTCCATGAGAAGAGGGTAGGATTACTAGAACAACTACAATAATCCTTTCAGCCTCTTCATGAAAAATAGCATAACCATTATTGGGAGGATTTCCAGTAAAATTAGGCAGCCAAAAGCCAGCTGGGTGACCTTGGGCCAGTCACTCTCTCTCAGTCCTAGGAAGCAGGCAAAGGCAAACCGCTTCTGAAATCTTGCCGAGAAAACTGCAGGGACTTGTCCAAGCAGTTGCCAGGAGTCAACACTGGCTCAAAAACACCCCCCAAAAAATAAAAGTCTCGTTGGGCTCCAGGAGTTAAAAAGAAGGGACTGCAATAACATATAACCCATAGGTTGCCCATCGATTAGACTCTCCAGTTCTGCCTTGTTGCTTAGCAGGTCAAACCACATTCTACCACTTCTGTTCCAACTCCTGTGCAGGTACAAGAATATTATGAGGTACTAATGAGTGATTTGGGGGAAGGAGAAATAAAATGGATGATTTTTTTTCTTCCTTCTCATCACAAGCTCCCAATACCAGCCTGGCATCTTTCTGACCAAAAAGATATCTCAGGACCAAAATAGCTTCCAGTGTGATTACTAGCAATCAGAATGTTAACATTTCCTGTTTAATTACTATGTTCCTATGAAGGGTTGGTGGGATTGATCAGAGTTCCAAGTGATCTTTTAAAAAACCGAGTATAATTTATCATGGAGCTGAGATCTATGTTATAATTGGTTTTCAACCTCACAGAAATGGAAGGTTTAAAATAGAATGAAAAGTTACTGAAAATCAATGAAAAAAAATCAAATGAAAAGATATCGAGATTGATGTAGGCCTGTAGATGTACTTAACAGAAGTGTGCTGATTCTTATTCCAATTTTCAGCTTGGTATTTCTGAAGTATATTAACTGACAAAAACAATTCTGCTCCTATTTCCCTTGAATAAAATGATTATGCTTACCTCAAACACGATCAGAACATAAACACCTGCTAAAATGACTGATGCTATTGTGACTTGAGCCTCTACATTTGCATGAAGATATTGATGTGTCACAGAAAGGGGAATGATTTCTGATTCCTGAAGAAATGCTTGGATACTTATGGAAGTTTCTTTTCTGTTGAAAGAGATTTCAAAATTCTATTTGGTAGACTGAAATAGAAATGATTACAGGTTCATACTGCTAGAAGTTTTAAGCATTACTAATTGTTAAAATTAAGCTATTTATCTTGCTGCTATTACTCTGTGTTTCAAAATAGTCAATGTGATGATTTAGAATGTTTTAAAACATTGAGATCTTCTTAGGTCATTTTCACAACTAGCACTAAAATGGAACTTCTGAAAAGAGATTTAGAACAAGGATATACAGGTTGTTCTCATTTAGCGACTGCCTCAGGTACTGACCATTCACAATTACAAGGGTGATGAAAAAGTAACTTTGTGACCAATGCCCATATTTAGGACAACAAAAGCCTTCAGTGTGAAACTGATTAAGGTCTGCTCAATTTCAGGCAGCAGCACAGCAGCCAGAGGGTTCTAATTAACTAATTAAGGTGGCAGAGCTTAGCTTGTTTCTTAAGGTTAGCACTTTTTAGGGAAGTGCTGTGCTGTGGAGAAAAGCAGCTTGGGAAGAGATGGCCTGTGAGGGGGGAAAAAGGGAGGGAAAAAACAGGTCAGGCACAGGGCACTGTAGGAGAGAACTTTATCTGAATAAATGGCAGCAACCAGCAATCATTGCAGCATCTCTCTCTCTCTCTCTCTCTCTCTCTCTCTGTCATGTGGTTCGCTTAGCAATCACATCATTTAGTGACCATTTCACTGGAACCAATCATAGTCACTAAACGAGGATTACCTGTATACAAATGAACATCAGTGTAAACATTCATGAAGATGGGTTCGCTTTCTTTTATTATGCCACCTGAAGAATTAAATATAGTTGGGTAAGGAGGAAGAAAGGATGTGTCTTGGCAGCCTTCTTTTTCCCAGAAAAAGAGAAAAGAAGGGATCCATGAGACAGAATCTTGCTAGGGCCACATCACCCTGGGCACAGAGAGAACTGCTCCTGTCTGTGCTCCTGCACTCTGAAGATGCCAGTCACAGGTGCTGGCGAAACGTTAGGAAACAAAACTTCCAGAACACGGCCACACAGCCCGGAAGACCCACACCAGCCATAGAATCTTGCTAGATTCAACTCAAAGAATTGGAGGGGAGCATTATGGCAGCACATAAAGTGGTCCCACCTACCCACACACCATGGTAATGCATATTCCAATTACAGCAACTGTATAAATAATGTTTTCAATGGATTTCATTGGATTCATGAACCAACCTGTTCATTGTCTCAAAGATTCTAGTCATAATAACTTGCTCATTTTTCTTCAGATTTAATGGAAGAGTCCAATTATATAAGATCTGCAGAGAGAGAGAGAGAGAGAGAGAGAGAAGGAGATGATTAAGAATTTTAATAAGTTTGATTCCCATTCCACCTCCTCACCAAATTCCAGTTGCTAATTTGATAGAAAAGACTCCAAGTATGTTGGTATATAGAGATCTTAAAAACCAGTAATATATACAGTAAACTGGGTGAGAGTCATTCCTTGATTAAGCTGATAGCTCAGCATGATTAGTTGATCAATGGGAAGTAACAGGAATTATATCCTAATGGGTGTGAACCCATTAGGGATAAAAGATCTGTGTGTCAGGGGGTCAAATTAGAAAAGTGCACATTAAACCCATGGTTTTCTGTTTGTTTTAAAGTGTGAGGGGAAGGGGGTGTCTTTTGTAGCCAAAGGACTTTATAGAGAGAGGAGCAAATGCCTTTTTTTAACCTTGCCATGTTCAACAGTTTTAAATCATCTGCCTAGCTTCCAACTGGAAGTGAATTGTTTTGGAGAAAAATGACTTAAAGCAGCTACATTTCATCCTTCTTCTCTGCTCTTTTTGTACTGGAGGGAAGGGAAAGAATAGATCACGTCCCTCCACCTCTCCTGACTATATGGGCAAAAGATATGCATGTATTTAATAAACATTCATATAATGAATGTTGCCCGGAGACAGAAGATGGCAGTTTGAAACAAAGGAACTGGTATATTGTGGAAAACAGAGAAAGGGAGAAGCACAATTTCTAATTGAAGTTGGCTGTAATTATACTGTATTATATACCTGGAAGCTCCCCAGATTTCTTACTGAGAGATTGCCTGCCTTATAACTATGCCTGCTGATCTCCTTTCTTGCTTGTATATGTAAACAAAGCAATTAACCTTATAAAGCCAAGCATTTAGCACTATGTCTTCAACATTCATTCACCCAGACCTGCTCTAACATCTGTACTTGTTTAATGGCTGAATGAAAAAGATCCCATATACGCCAGCTCAAGTTTTAATGTGAAAAATAGAAGAGATGTAAGTCAAATTATCAAATCCTTTTAAACTGCAGGCCTCTGCTCATATACCTGGTAACCCAGTTGGACTTATTTCCTAGTAGTAATGTGCAAGATTAAATGGCACATAAATATCAACATTCTTGGTGCATTTGCCTTGTTAATGTAATTTTTCATGTTGATATCTGCTTTGGGCTCTAGAACTTTGTGCACACTTTCCTTGGAGATCTATAGGACTTCTAATCCTTTCCACATTGCCTGATAAGAGGACTATGAGCAGATCTGTAAGAGGGAGAAGCAGATTCAAATGTTTAAAGTCTTACTTGCTGTTGACGTTTCCTTTTGGGGCTGGAGTCTTCTATTTGTCCAATTTGAACTACAATATAGTCTTTTGGTTGTCGCTCAGCTACAAAGGGTCCTCCCAGTTCTATCTTTAGAAGGACGGAATCACTAAAACTGCTAAAGTTCACAGCTGATAGAAAGACAGTTAAGGACTCCACATTTTTCAAAGAGATGAAAGGCCTATGGTCTTTTAAATTATGTGATTTGTGATGCCACCATAAAAAAACTAATAATAATATCATCCCCCTTTCTCATTATACTGTGATTTGATTCTTTACCATTCCTGTAATTTTTGAATAGCTAATTAATTCAAACCAGCCAATTCTTATTTCAGAGACTTAAGAACATGTCTCTGTGAATAGCGTTCTGCCTGAAATCTTATTAACTCATCCCTGATGAATGGAAATAACTATTTATATAAAGGAAAAAGAAAGAAGAATATTTCCCAGGAGAAAATGTGATTTGCCTTTCTTCTTCCTGACTGGTACTTATAAGAGATTGGAATATCCAGATTCCCTTGAAATCATGAAATCACTGGAGGGAGAGCCTTAGCTTAGAAACAGTATCACAAAGACCTGACTGCCTTCATGTGTTGCAGGCAGAGAAAAGGGTAATATGATATATATCAAAACATATTCTACCTCTAAATCCCATTTTTCCTGCCCTGTGCACTCATGGGTTACTTTGGAGGACACATTAGGTTCATATTCATGGCCTAAAAGTGGTAATGATGACAGTCTCCCCTTGGGACAAGCACACACAGAACCAGATGTTATCATGATCGGTATTCCTTGACAATGCTGGTTTCTTCATCATTCTTCACTGTGTCTTCTTGGCACACATAATACCTGTGTTACTTCACAAAGTTCCCAGTTGGTTTGAAAACAACATATTGAATACGTCTGGGCATTGACATGGCAACTGTCCATACTATGTTCAGATTCATATGCAACCTGGCACAATACATCAGAAGGTCATCCAGCAAAAGGTGGCATCAAAAAATGATGAAGATGTATACAGTGGCCCTCAGTCACAATTCATATAGATACACAGTAGATAGATGATATACAGAGATAGAGATAGAGATAGAGATAGAGATAGAGATAGAGATAGAGATAGAGATAGAGATAGAGATAGAGATAGAGATAGAGATAGAGATAGAGATAGAGATAGAGATAGAGATAATCTCAGAAACCAGGGTTGGTTTTTGAAGATCTACTGTAGATGTCCTATGACTGCATTTAAAACAAAAATCCTCACAGTATTGTTATACTGTATATGATTTCCAAATGGACAGTCATTACATTACCTTCAACTGTCTACAGTACTTGTGTTTTTAATCTGACAAATGTTATTGCTACACAAATATATTAAGAATGTTATACATTTATTTTAATAATTGTCTGCAACTTTTAAAATATTGAAGTTTTGAATGACCGCTACAATTTCCAGGTTGACTTGTATACAGTGTGCTTCAGAGCCTGACTCTTTGAATTGTGGTTCAAAAGGTTTGCTGACCTATATTAATTAACCTAACAGCCCAAAACACTTTGACAGCCTGTAGCCAATTTTAGGAGTGTAGCCATAATTTATATCCACAAGAAGCTTCAGGTGCACATAATTACAACTGCTTCGTTTCTCACAATATGACTAAAATATACCCTGTAATTACACAAATAGCATATTCAGGGGCCATTATCCAAAAAAAAATCCTTCAAAATTATAGGAAGAAAAAATGGAATTCATTTCACAGTATATTAATATAAAACAAAGTGACCAGCGCTTTGGTTTGATACCTTAAATCACACCAAAAATGTGTCATCATTTGAAACACTGAACCAGAATGCTTATGGCTGTGTGTCAGTTCAACAAGAACTGCAATATGACCTACTACACAGAGCAACAGGCTCTTTTAGCTAGAGTCTTAGCAGTTGAACTTAATATTCAAGATGTTGCTTTTAACTGAATAAAATGGACCTAGATTATTCATTCCCTGGGGCATCCACAGGGGGCCATCTTGACTTTTTGACACATGTACTCCTGAGGACGCCTGTACTCATTCCCTGTTTATTTTTGGTATTTGATCTTCTTACTTTCCTGACCTGTTTCTCTTTGCTCAACTACCACAGTGTCATTATGGATTATTTCCTCAATAATGTCTCTTTCTCATTCTCTAACCATTTTCTTCCCACTTCAGTTATTTCAGCTGAGGAGGGGGGGAAATTCCCCAATTCACTCTCTTGTGCATTTCTTTTTATTGTTGTCTTCAACTTCTCAAAAATCCTCATAATGTTAATGTGTGTAGCTATTTCATTTATCTATTTCAGGTATTCATTTTATTTGGGGTCCATTTTTATAAAGTCAAAATTACCCAATGTCCAGAATTTCTTCATTAAACGAGACAAAAATATAGATGGCAAAGGTTTGTCCATTGAAACAAAGGGCTTTCAGTGATGGTCTCACAAAAGTCTGAGTAGAAATTCCTTTTTGTTCAAACTAGTTTGCGGCCTTGAATTAGGGTTGCTACCTCAGCTTTCATATACAGACAGATACAGTTGAACGTGGCCCCTTCCAGTCTTGGCCAAGCTGAACTTATTCAACCTGACAGGTGCAGAGAGGTGAGAAATCCACTTGGTTCTGTTTTGACAAGACATCAATATTCTCAACATTCTTTACAGAAGGTATGGGAAGTACTTCAGATTCAAAATCATTAGATGTAGGAGCAAGAAAAATTGATACATTTCTCTGTCAAAATCACTTCCATGCTGTTGCCCAGAAAACTGTATAAACATGTCCATTAAGTCACCAGAAGATGAGCTTGACTCAAAGGAGACTTTACTTTTATCATCTATCATCTATTATTTATTTATCTTGCTTATCTGTGTGTCTTTAGCCATTAGCCACATTTCAAGAGACTTTTCCACCCATTCATAGCAACTCAAGAACTAATTTCCAAGGAAGCATCTTGTGCAGGTAATCTGAATCACCAAGTTAGCAATACAAGAAATCTCCTTTACGATCATCCTACCAGTTTGTCTTTTTGTTTGTTTTGGTTACTTGTTTATTTTATAATTCATAGCAGATAATACACCTTTTTTGTACTCTAGTGTTTTATTATTTCATACGATTTTATTGCCCTTCTGTTTTACCTTCTGTTTTGGTGTTTTGCTATTTTGTTACTCTGTTTTTTGCATTTCTCTAGAGGAACCTGAATGCTTAGGGAAACAGGATGAGGCAGTCAGGATAATAAGCTATGAGTCCATTTTCTTTCATGTTGAAAGTGGGAGACAAACGCAAGAAATCCAATCACAACAACTTCAGCAAGTTCTTAAAATGTCAGCAAAAATTGTTGCAGGATGAGTTTAGGACCACAGTATGCTAATAGCCATAAAAGATACCTAAAAACAGGCAATCTGGTAGCCCCCAAGGAAATGGCACGTAAGATGAAAAACCTTTGAATGTATAAAAAAAATTACTGCATTAGAATGAAAGTACAAAGGTCTGTAGTCATCCAAGGTGGAGTTAGGAGAAAAATTTTAACCAATGGGAGGAGCATGGACACTGTTATAGATCAGCAGCATCCCATTTATTCCCAATTCCAATTTGGATGCCATGGCCCAGGATTGGCTAGTTACAGTACAAATGGTGATTTTAATTTATGACCAACTTTTACCTGGCTATCAGTACTAAAACAGATGAAATTAAAAGTATGTCTAAACTATAGATCCAGCACCAAGGCTATATAATGGCAAATGCAGAGACAGAGGGAGTTCTTATAGGAATGAAGTGTAAAAAAAAAATCTGTAAAGTAGAAAGTGGAAGGTGGAAGTAGAAACAGAGTGGATAGAGAAACATAGAGAACAACAGTACACTATCAAACCCTTGCCAAAGCCAACCAGCACCTTCTCTAAGAATACAAACACACATACCATGGAAATGCAACTCCCTTCTCCCTGAATGTGTGATGTTACAAACAGCATCAATCAGCACAGGTAAGTGGCATAATCATTAGGCTTTAAGTCAACATTTGTTCTGTCAAGTCTATATAAACAACTTGCATTTGGCTACCCAGTCAAAATATGTGAGGGAGAATTTTCTAAGACTGAAGCAACCCACAACAGGTTATCAGAATGAGGAATTTCCTGGCAACTTTCAAAATTGCATCACACCAAGTCTGTAAAGATCAGCAAATCTGATGTTTATATGTCAAAGTGCTCATGGACATATTTCTTGCTCACATTGAATTATAATTATATCTTCAAAGTTTGTATTTCAAAATTTGAAGACTGGTACTCTAATGGACTCTGGAATTGTGCTTTTGCACTTTGTATTTTTCTGTAATCTTGTAATGCCAGGATATTTTAATGCCTTTTAGCCCTTTAATGGATGAAGGAAAGGAGTAGAAGAAGGAGGATTATGCATGATTTTCTCTCCCTTCAACTTTCACACGTTTCTTGGAAGGCCGCGTACAGTTATCTATGATTCCATGCAATTGAAACAGAAGGGTTTTTCAACTATTCAGTTATTAAACTAAACATTAGCAGAGGGAGCTGGAGTGGAGTGTCCCCAAAATTGTATGTATGTAACTTCAAGTCTAGTCACAAATGTAAGAATTTATAGGTATAAAGGGTCAGTTCAGCTGAATACCATCACTAAAGGTTGTGCTTCCCTTCTCTGTATAGTCAGTGTATCTACAACACAATTCTATAAAAGGATTTCCTGACCTCATTTCCCTATAGAGAAAAATTCTGTATTTAAGTATACACATGCATAGGTTTCACTTTTATCTGAACATATGGATATCAGCTTCATGGAAGAGCACACATAATTCTACATCTCCATCCTCATACACTTAGCAAAAAGAGCTTTTGCCTAAGCTGATTCTGAGCTTATAGAGGAGGATATAGATATGTTTTTTACCATGATTCTTTGAGTAATATGACCGACAAATTGTTATCACAACAAAGGATTTATCTATATGATGCATATTCAGTAATAATAAAATGATCATCAATAAACAATTTATCTATATGATGCATATTCAGTAATAATAAAATGATCATCAATAAACAATTTATCTATATGATGCATATTCAGTAATAATAAAGTAATCATCACTTCCATAAGTGGAAGAACAAAGGGCACTTTTCTTCAATAGAATCTGTAAGATGGCAATTTTATTTGTTCCAGCTCTTTGTCCTCCATTTATCTGTATTACATATTATAATTCTGCATACAGCTGAAGTTATTAGGGACACAGCATGAAGGGAAGTGTAGTGATAAATGATGAAGTAGAGCAAGTAATTTAAAACAATACAATAAAACTAAAAGTTTGTTTCATTGAGGTAAGAAACATATGTAATCCATTTACCCAAAGTATGTGATACTGATGATGATTTTAAGTCTACCAGAACTGAGATAGTTTGCTTGGTAACCCTAAATGATAAAATATCAAAATCTATCCAATTGAAAGAGGGGGGAAATGAAGCTACATTTCTCAGAAGTATTTCTCAAATACTGGTCTTTCATATAGCTGGACTGCTGTCAGAGATAACTTTAACTGGTCAAGTATCCTGATTCATTAACAGTATTTTACAGGGGTTGCAGACTTCAGTTACCATTTTTATGTTTTTCTCAACCTCGCTAGTTCAAACTCAGCAGAAGTTCCTCAGATACTTAACACAGTTTGGCTTGATAAGAATCTTTGTACTAGAATGAAGACACTTAAAATAATCGATTCCTCCCTTTCCCATGGTTTAATGGATACCTTGCTCATGTTCCTTAGACGTGGTGTTAGATGGCAGCTGTTGTTGACGTAATTGGCATTCCTGCTGTGGGAAACACCCAATGTAACTCCTACAGTTTTTGTGATCTCCATGTTTTTTCTTTATCTTGCATCACAACACAAAGATAGAATTGCCCCAAGTTGCATTAGGAAATGTCCAATTCCTTGGATGTAGGTATCTGAAAATTCTCTACAAATAATATGCCTAGCAAAACCTTTTGGTCTAGCAAAAAAAAAAAAAAAGCCTATGCCAAACACTTTCCATAGTCAAGCTTTTTAAGCCGATAAATCACCAAAGAAAAGGAACAGCAACCTTACCATTTTGGAAGGTTACATTAAAGCTATTTAATTTGAATCTTTGCCAATGTGAGCAAATGCATCAAAAAAGATTAAGAGCAAATCTTAATAGACATGAAAAATTCCCATTAGTTCAAGTTAGGGCATGGTGAAGGGGGTTGATGGTATTAGGAAGGGTATGATTCTCTGGTTTAACATCTGTTAATAGCAGCCAATCCATTTCAACAGGACACCAACTATGCATTGGAGAAATGGCCAAGCAATGTGAAACAATAAGGGGTAAAGAAGAAGAGGAAACAAGGTGATTTGAAGCTGTGCCACATTTGTCACACTTCAAATAACGGACCATCTTCTTTCAGTACTTCCAAATGAAGGGAAGGGAAGGGAAGGGAAGGGAAGGGAAGGGAAGGGAAGGGGAAAGAGGAGAGGAATTCAGCAAATATTGATCAGCAAGATCTCTGAGATAACCTGTCATATGTAGTTCATGTACAACATTCACACCTTCCACTTTCCATGACTTTCCCAGCCAACCATCCAAAGCCAGGAAAAGCAAAGGCGGAAGTAACAATATTAGTATTTCCAAAGTCCCATCAAAATGTGTGTGCATGCCAATATGTTCTGTGAGACACAGAAATTGTGACTTTGGGAAGAAGAGATAAGATCCTTGAACTTAGGGAGACTCACTGGGTTAGGTAAAGCCGCCAGGCTCCAAGTCAAGGTTTGGCTAGAGGAAAGCCATCTTATTACAAATAAGGATGTTTAGTATGATCATGCTCTTGCTCTGTCAGAGAGCACAGTGGATCTCTGTCAATTACATACTACATAAATGCAGAAATAACATGCTGCCATTACCAATCGGTGAGAGAAAAAACAGGGGAGAAAGAGGGGCAACTTATATAATGTACCCTGTGAAACATCTTTCATCAACCCAGACCCAAAATAAAGATATGTAATGCAGCATCCTAGACAATGGATTTCATTGCAGAGACGCAGAATATGTTATCTCACATATTGCCAACTCTATTCCATCTCCTTACCCAGTCTTCAAGATACGCACCAGTTCACTTTACCCAGCATCTCTCACTGCTTTGTAATGGCAGTTCTGTTCTATGCACTCCATTGTTCTTATTGCTAGGCAGGATTTTTTTTTCCTGGAATTCACACCAAGCCAAGTCAATAAACAAGGAGACCAAATCATAGCATTTGTCACAGGCCAACAGAGTGCTATGCTAAGCATATGTCCCCATGATGTTTAACATGGGATTCTGTTTTTGTACTTCTCTGAAAGTCTTTCTCAATCTGTTGCCTTCCAGATGTAGCATCCCAAGTCAACATGCTGATAGAAATAATGGGACCTGGAGTCCCAAATACATTTAGAGGAGAACAGATTGGAAACGCATAGAGTGGTCCACAATGTTACTGTCATAAGCATATAATTTCTCTTGAGTAAGAGGCACATGTCTAATCATACTACCAGAGTCTGGCTATAGTACAGAACACTAGTTAGCTTGTGTTTGTTAATGTTAATGTGTATACTCCATGCACCGTTGTTGGGAGCACAGTTATGATTGTATATAAAGCACAAGCTACATTTTAATTTAAAACTAAACATTTGCTTTCATCCAAAGGTACAGACAGCCTCTGACAATTGTATTTCTGAAACTACCTTTCAGGGAACATCTAAAGAAGATATAAAATCAGATTTTCATTGCCACTTGGATCATGACCTTAGAAAACAGATTTGCAAATAATTTATTGGTTTTAAGGCCAGTGAGGTAGCATCAGAGTTTCTAAAGAAAGAAATCATTGCCAGTATTTAATTTAGCAAACAAAATATAAGCCATTTCATATCAAGCATTTTTTTGAATCGGCTTACTGTCAGCAACTCTGGTCTACACTATTCCACTGTTGTGTTTTCCAACAAAGTAACAGGTAAAGGATACTGTAAATGTCCACAGGTGAAATAGCCAGCATCTGCCAAGATGTTCTGTTTTCAGGATGAATGCTAAACAAAATCTGGGGATACATTCAATAATTGTATTTCAGTTAACAACTTATTAAATAAGCTCTCCCTAAAATTGCTTGCATCTGTAAAACAGCTACAAAGGCCAAATACTTTCTAATCGTGATTCCGGAAAAATATGTTCTTAATACTTAACTTCATAACCCAAAATTTCCAAACTATGGAAATGTTGTAAATGGTGCTATGTCAGCATTACATCACGCAAAAATAGGTTCCAAACCAAGGGCTTTCTCTGGATATGCTGGAGGAAGCTATGGAGCTTCAGGATCTCTAGCCCTCCTAAGCCCCAGAATATGGTTATGGAGTGGCATCCAGGGAAGGAAACATCATAATTCACTCTTTCCCAATCCAGTATCCTCCATATTTGTTTGAACAACAACTCCCAGATTTCCCAGCTAGCATGACTCTTTGGAAATCTAAGAGTTATATATATGAAAATGTTGCTCTTCTTTCCTTTCTATCTTACTGGGACTGAATTTGGGCAACCCTCTGAAATCAGTTTCCTATCCCCAACAGTAGGATTGCCCAACAGTAGGACTGCTTTGCCCAGCTATCTATAATTTATTGCATCCTCTTAGAGTCTGTATGTGAGTTTTGCTAATGTGATTTTTAAAAGGCAGAGGCAATCTATAGCTAATTTTATACTCCATGATGGAATAATGAAAAGCAGAACATCCTTTTAGTGCCATTTGTGAACATATCCATTTAATCTTTTCTCCCTTTCCCCTAAATATGATAAAAATATGCTCTAGAAATCTTATTCTGCCAAGTAACCCCCTCATCTTGTCCCCAACCCATAAGTGGGACAACCTAAGTCCTTAGGTGTACCAGTGTTAAAGTAGTGTTTTCCCTCTTACTCCAACCAAACAATTGTAGCTTTGAGATGTGTAAATTTTGTCATCTATCACCTTCATGGAAAGTCAGATAACTATGATGGCTTTAAACATAGATAATAAAGGCAGAAAAGAGATCAGCATTGGGGAGAACAAATTTCAGGCTAGTGGGTTTTCCTTTTTATTTTGTCTTGTTTTGTTTTCCAGAATCAAGGGTGAGTGGACAGTACTTCTAGCTGAGCAGAGTCAGTGTCTGCCTTGTTTCTCCATTTGTGAAAGTAAAGTTTAGGAAATCATGTAAGAATGATCAAAGCAAATGCCGAAGCCCATGAATATTGAGTCAAATGTGGCCAATCCAATATAGAAGAGAATTATTATTTCTAGCTGTATAATTTTGTGGAGGTAGTGGTGGAAGAAGTGAACCAGGAACTCCAGAATGCTACTTCTTCATTGCTGGCCAGCCACCACTACTTTTCCCACCTTTTCTACTAAAGTAGCACAGGCAGTGGCTTAAAAAATATACTCTTTGCTCTACTCTTAGTAAGATAGAATGGCATAAGGAGCTTGCAATAGAGCAGAGGCAATTTTTTGTTCCCTACTTTGCTTTATAATCCTTTATTTCTAAATTATATTCCAACAGAACATTCAGGAGGATGCTATGAAAGAAAAAAAATAATAAGCAAAGCAGATTACTACCAATGCTTCTCCTTTATTGCTACTTACTATTGCTCAGTAACACTTCTTTCATTATTTAATATTTAAGTGGGAGGAGACAAAATCTATAAGTCACCTTACGAAAGACCTCCTCAAAATTGGAGCCGGACCTAGGAATCATAAACAAAACATTCTGCAATGTTATTATTTTGTTCTAGGCCTTGCTTATGCCATTAGGTGTAACTTTTAGATAGCTATCACTCTCAAAATTCAATACTTACAGAGCATACAACTACAAAGATAAAAAGGCATGAAACCTTTAGGAGCTTTAAACAGCATCTGTAAAATAAGAGAAAAGATTCACAGAGAAAGAACACAGGGGAAAAATATTGCTTCACCCACTCATAACACAAAGTTTTGAAGTCATCACGTAGGCTTCTTGAGAATCTGAGACAAAAGATTACACAAGATATAAGAAAGTCCTACACACTGACTCAGTCAATCAAGCCCGAACTGTCTAACATGATTGGTTGCAATCTTCAAAGCCCCCAAAATAATCTTTTCTCAGCTCTCTCTGATTTCCTGGAGACAAAATTGAGTTACGATGCAAAGCATCTGGGTGTCAATAAAAACACTTCTTGCTCCTATTTTGCAATATCTTGCATGAAGTTCCCAAGGTGATAGTTATCAATGGCATGTGTTGCCCACCCCAGACATCTATCTTAGCACCTCAAGCTCCTTGATTGCTGTGACATCTGAAAATCATTTCCTTTTTTTAAAAAAAAAATATTGTATTAAAGATTTTAATTGCAATAGTAAAAACTAATACAAACTAAAAGAAAGAAGAGTAGAAAGAAAGAGTATATCTCAAAATCATTTCCTAATAAACTGGGAAGCTGCATGCTGGAAAATGGCACACTAGCCTTTAGCACCATCTTTATTTCCAAAAATAGCTCTAAACTTTATAGAAGCCAGAGACATTTTAAGAAAATTAAAATGACAGGAGACTGTAATTCAGCTACCAGAAAAATAACCTCACTGGGAAGCCTGTTACACTAGAAGATTCCAGTGGACCAGAAAGCAAAAGTGGATGTTGGTTTTGGTTTTGCTGTGTTGATTTTGTTGGTTTAAACTGATGCTCTGTTTTAGTACACTGTGGATTTTGCCTGCAGAAAGCAGGGAGAATATATGCAGTTCGCTTTCCTGAATATATGGCTGTGTGCATTGGGGGTGTTTTGCCTGGATTTTATGGGCGCATTAGTTTTTCTAGGGTAGGACATGACTCTGAGTTTGTCTGCCTCTTTGCTATTTTTTCCCTGGGATTTGGAGAGTTGACTAATGCAATATACATTTTGCCTGGATTTATGTGCAATGGTGTGAGTTTTGCTCCAGTTTCTGGTGGGGAGGAGAGAGATGGATGTGTAATGTGAATTAGTGTTTTGCCTATGTGTGTGGGTTTCTCTGAACATCTGCAGTTTTGTGTGAAACAAGTACCTTGTTTTGCTTTTGTAGTGGCAAACAAGTAATTCGTCATTTGAAGCTCAGAACACATTTAATATATCCTGAGCATATTTCTGACCAAGTTATTTATTGGTCTCTGCATTTCATCAGTTTTCCTTCTGTGACATGGATGCTGGGAGCTCAGAACTGTTAGCTGAAAAAGTGTCTTTGTGTTCTTTTAACTCAACTCCACTCCTAGCATAGGATTAGATTTTTTAGCAAATCACTTTTCTTTCAGCATCACCCTTTTCTATTGCATGATTGACCATACCAACAGTGATAACTGTTTGTGAATGGGTAAGCTCTCCCCATCTCACTATGGGGAAGAAAGCCCCGAAAACTCCAAGCATGCCATTTAAAGACACTTGATCTAGCTGCTAGATTAGCAACCCACATTTTATTTATTTAATTAATTGTATTTCAAATTTGTCACCGCCCATCTCACTGCAGAGTGACTCTGGGCAGTTTACAGTAAAAGAATAAATGTTAATTAAAATAGAATAAATAGTAATTAAAAACACATCACAAAAGGTTCCTATATGAATAATAAATAGCATCCAAGAAGCTAATGTTAACTAAGAATAGACTCAGGGAGTGTCTTCAAGGGGAGCGTCTTCAAGGCGCCACCCACCCCCAGGGTTGATTATATTCCCTCTCGCCCCATGCAAGTTTTCCTGCCCGTATTCATTAGGTAGTGACAGCAGGAGAATATAGAATGCTGTACAATATATCTATATCTTGTCCCTTAACTAGCAATGAGAAAGATTGAAACAGAATGAAATTTGGACATTCTACATGCAGCACATATACTATACCTGACATGTTTTGTTTCAGCAGTTGGCAACACCTATGTGACTTTGTCTGGCTTGGAAGCTAAGCAGGGTTGGGCTGGTTAGTCATTGGGTAAGAGACCACCAGGGAATACAGGGCTATGAACTAGATGGGAGAAGTCAAAAAAACATCCTGGAAGAAGGTCATAGGAAACCACTTCCATACTTTTTATCAAGAAAAGGATGTGTGGCTATAATTGTACAGTTTTTACACATTTAAGGCATTCATTTTACAAATGTAATTATGTGCATTACAAGTCAAGTCTCTGTATTTCCATCATCAACCGGCAAAGTGCATAGACTAAAGACAAGCTTTAACATTTTGAATTAAGATTTAAAATATGGTGTCTAGAAACAGACAGCCCATAATAGCAATAACAATCAGAAAACCTTAAATGAGTAATTTAGAAGTTCAGAAGAGCATACCCTTAAAATAATAAACTCAACTTAGCAATCAGGAGATGGGAATTTGTTTTTATTAATCAACTATAGCACTTAAGAGTATTCTTCTCACCAACTACCAACCCTTTTGGTACCTAGACTTATGAAATCAATGCTTTGATGAGTTGAATTAGCCATAAGGAAGACTGGTCTTGTACACAATTAGCATCTAAAGTCTACACTACAGTTCATTCTGTTGAAATTTTACTTGGGCATGTTTGGGACTTGCTTTGTTTGGACTTATTTTTGGCCTAGTGTGTTGATCAATGCCAAAAAATGAGGGTTTTCATTCAGACCTGCAGCACATATAGCACAGTTATTTCACTGGAACTGTGCAGATTTAGGCCACCTCAGCGTCTGGAAACTCCAGTATGTTTATTCAACAAGGCTGCACAAAAGTATTTCAGGGAACAATTCGTCAAGAGTACGTGTCTGCTGCAGCACCAGGGATACAATGCAGGACCGGCTGCCAACTGTTCTGCATAACCAGGGCAATTATATTGGGCTGTGCTTACACAGCAATGATACAGAACAAAGAAAAGCTGGGCAGCTTTTAATGTATTCCTATATTCATAATTAAAATAGAACAGGGAAGGTCAGGATGGGTGCAGAAGAAAAATAAAAGACATGATTTCATACTGATTCTAGGAATTTATACCTATCTCCTTGCTGCCAGCTGAGCTGTTGTATGCGACAGTAATTAACAAAACAGAATATTCGCTGCTGTGTTTTCTGGCTCCAACTAGTCAGTACATCAGTACCAAGGATAATACATTCTTCTTTTATTCTTTTACTGTCTCAGAGTATAAATATGGATTGGTTGCTTCAAAGAGTCTACTCTACGAAATGTGAATTTCTGAACAGGTTGCCACATCTCACTAAGGCTTCGTTCATAAAACACTGCCAAATTTACACAAATGTAGGCGTGCTCCTGTGCCTATAAACACTTTAATATATTATGAGTCAGGATGACAGCAAAGCTCACAGGATATTTAGTGATTTGCACATCCCTAATCTAGATGCATGGCTTCATTAGGCAATGAACCAAAATAACTAATGATCTGAAAAAAATACATATCGTCATTTGTTATATTTTTTACTGAAGTAAAACCTTCTATTAAACTGTATGGTATTTTGTTATATCTATGATACTTTGTGTTGGTAAATGGTTTGTTTGTGTACATGTGGGCATCTGCATGGGTGGGTGTAGTTGAGTGGGTGATTGATTTTAAGAAAACAAATGATCACTGACTGAATGATTAAAACATACAGTAAAAGTGGTGGGATAGCACAATACTTGAAAAGAAAGATAATGAAGACTTGGTCCAAATATCTTTGGGAAATAAAATTCTATATCTCCCTTTATGAATTGTGGAACTGTCCTGAAAAAAAAAAATCCAGAAGCAGATTGTAAAATAGGAGTAAAAACTGACTGATGATCATAAGACACCCTTTCTCACATGAATATATGTAACAAATCATACAATAAAACTGCATCTGTTTGACTTCTACATCCACTAAATTATCTAGAATACAAACATTTGTAGTGATGGCTCCCACTAGATTATAGAAATGAAATAGAGTGTATGCTTACTTTATTTCAATCTAGACCCCAATACTTTTCAAGGGCAAACACATTTCATATGTGTTGGGACCTAGTTTGAAATAAAGTATAAGTCTATTTCTTTCCCTTCCATCTGATCAATTTAGGGTATATCTTTCTGTGTTCCCTTCTGCTATAGATTATAGATCTTTCCCATCTTAGATTACCAATAACTGAAAGAGATTAAGAGGTTGTTAGGGAAAGAAGGCCTAGCAAATGCAGAAGGAGACTTGAGTAGTTCCAGGAAAAAGCCAGTAAGAACGATCTCTGAATAGTTTCCAACATAATAGGAAATGTGTTTTTGAGGAAATAAACCCTTAACTACATGACTGAAACCTGTACATGTTACAAGAACATCACAGGATGACTACGTAGATGACTTGATGTGGTGCAGAAATCACTAAATCTATCTTTTCCCAGCAGTCACCCTTACATAGTGCAGAAAATTATGATGTTTGTGATTTTACCAATTCCGTAGCTTAAAAAAAGGACTCCTTAAATCAAACCATGCCTTCAAATACAGATACGGGCCTAAGCAGAGTTGTAAGAAAAAACACCATTTATTTCTGAATATATACCTAGGGTTCTTTATTTGTTTGTTTACGTTATAGCACATCTTTCTGCTATAAAACTAATGCAACACAAGTCAAAGCATAATTGAAAACACTTAAGCAGAAACAAGAACAATAATCTTCCAGCAACCAAAGCTTTGAAGGCGGAGTTAAAATAAAAAGGTCATCCCTTCACAAAAAGTACCACTGAGGCTGTTTCTTCAGTATCATATTGTTATCTGGCTATGAATCTGACTAGATGTTATTCTCTATTGCACTGGGATGTTCTGCTTGAAATCGGTGGCAAGTTCTAACAAAGGAGTGTTACTTTACTTATTTGCTGAAAAGAGAAAGAAGTGTCCTAAATTCTCAGTACAATACCTCATTTTGGATAAATTGAATTTGACATGAAAATTGTCCAATATTTCGCCTTTTTCTGAGCAGGAAGCAGATCTGGATAAGCTGGTCATTTCACTTCCTGGCTGAGACCTTTGCTCAAATTCGGCAGAGCTGTTTTCCCAAGAGTTGTCATCTGTGATGAAATCTGTATTATAAACATCTGTGCACTTTAACCTATAAAACATCATGGATAGCTATCAATATAGATTACAGTCTGATCTTCTCAAATTTGTCCCATTGGGAGCTAAGACTACTGAAGAATGGCAGAAATCAAGGATGCTAATTTTTTTAGAATGTATCTGTTAGTGAATGTGACATTTTCTTAAGCTTCTGAGGAAGACAACTAATGTACTACTTATATCTTTGGAATAAGTAACAATGCTGATGTTTCCGTTACAGGAGAAACCTCAGCATTAGAGCACTTTCAGTCAAAATATTCTATGCTTCTAGGGTTTCAGGAAGAGGTTCTTTCACCACCTCATCTCTAAGCTTGAGCAATCTATTATTTTATTCATTCATTCATTCATTCATTCATTCATTCATTCATTCATTCAACTTGGATGGCCACCCAACTCACAGTGATTCTGGGCAGTGTACCAACAAATTAAAAACCATCATAAAAAGAAAATGTTATATATCAAAATAGCAGAATAAACTGGCAGCCAATATGCTATCATGTTTTCTAGAGATGGCTTCACTCAAACCTCTAGTCCACAGGCAGATCCGTTTAGAGCATATTGACTGTTATCAGTCAACCAGGACCCTGTCCCATGAAATCATCCATGGCATCCTTGGGGACATGGCCAAATAAAGTATTTCCAGGGCAGGAATCCTCCTGAACAATCTCAGGATTTCACAGCTTTGGAATTTAGGAAGGGCTGCTTTCCAAGGATATCTCTAAGTCTACCTGAAGGTTTTAAGCAGAAAGAAGGAAGAACACAAATATATCTCCAAAGATGATTATATACTTCTATTTCTGATCAGTGTCCTTGTGGATCCATGACCACAACATAACTCCCCATTGTTTGATAAGTTGCAAGCATCTACTATAGTTGTCCCATTATAGAAGAAAGAGCTCAGAGAATGTCAACATTGCTTTGTTGATATTTATTATTTATTTGTGTATTTAATTTATAACCCACCTTTCCTTCGCAAACTTCAAGTAGTCTATCTAGCATTTCCTTCTCCAATATTTATGTTCTTTAGGATAGAATAAAGTGTAGGGATGAGCCCCCTTGAAATCAGTTAGGGTTAATATGTTGTAGGGTTCAATATTAAGTAAGATATAGATTTTTTAAAAAGAACTCTTACCCATTTCCTTTAGTGGAAGCTTTCAACAGAGGTGTCCCTTCTGTAAAGCAGCTGTCTTCTGATCTTGTGTTGAAGAATTTGGGCAAAGTGTAGTGATACCTTTTTTAAAAAATTGTTAATTGTTAGGGCAATCACCTCCCCAAAGCAGTACAAGTGGTACATATGTAAGTGACAGTGGACAAACTAATTTAATATTAGATTAAGCAAATAAATTAATTTAAGGATTTATATTAGAACTGACAAGCAATATTATCTCAGTTTTTCATTTTCACTTCCTCTTGTAGTAATGGCACTGCTTTTCTTATGGATCATTTTTTTCCCAACAATCATCTGCCCATTTATCAAAATAATTTTTCCCAACTTCTGATCAAAGTAATCAAGGAAGCCACTATTCCACTTTACTTTCAATTTTCCCCAGCTATTTCCAAAATATATATTTACCTTCACTGTCCAGTAGCTGAAAAGTATTATTGATGTAAATGTTCCAATTGTTCTTCCTTTCTTCGTGCACCAACAACTCAGAATTCTATATCTCATATAAATATGACTCCAGCAGTAGCCCTGTATACAATCTTGAATAACTTTCTCTATAGCAGAGAACAGCTACTATTCTATCTGTGACAATCAGTATGGAATCAGTGTTGGTCTTGGGAAGATGTTTTCTTATAAATAAAAACATTCTCATACGTATTTGTTCAGGTTGATTGCTGGGTTCTCATAAAAAAAGACACACTGGGAAATTAAGGGTTTGTATAGAAGTTGCCATACTGAAACGTTGTAATATCAAGCAAAAGTGATTTTGGTTGGAATGTCTATTAATAATCTCTGGAAAGTTCAAGGCTACAGATGGTTTAGGAACAAGAGAGTAATGGTGTACAATCTCTTCCATAACATAATGAAAAACTATCTAAATCACCACAACTGTTTTTGTTTCTGTTTCTCAAACTTTATTTTTCTAAAATATAATCAAAAGGTAGTATTGTTTTCATATATTCTTCTGAAATTTTATATGGACCTTGATCTTGTGAGATATTTTTATATATATTTCCACTTGGCACATCTCTCACTTTGTCTACTAAATACCTTCCTTTTTAAATTCATTTATATTGTTAATGCTTCCAGCCATTTTAAATGTAATATATGTGGTCCTCATAGCTATAAACAACTACCTTTAGGTTTAGCTGCTGGGAGAGTTCTGGCATCTGTATTTCTAAAGCCTAAAATGGTGAAAGTTGCTCAAATGTACTGATAAAAGCAATACAATATGGTTTACTAAGTCTGTCTTGCCTTTCCAGCTGTAATAACGCAAGAAAACATTATTAGCTGCTACTGAAAAAAAAGTTTATTTTGTTAACCATCTTATTTATTGTTACTAGGGATGCTGAGGAAAAACGTTTCCTATAAATATGTACAGTGTGAAAAATGTACAGCATGAAAAAGAAGTTCTACTGTACTACCAATCATTTTTAGAATGGAAGCAATTATTAATCTTATGGTATTAAAACAGTACCAGATACTTTAGAAAATGAGAGTAATATGTTTTAACTTATAGCACCATCAATTAAAGATGAACCTCATTAGATTAAACAATTTTCTTCTGGCTTCGGCCCTAAGGTGGGACTAGAGCGCATGGCCTCCAGGCTGATGCCTTAACCACTACACCAAACTGGGTCTCAAACAGCTCTGTACCAAAGTCCAAATAAAGCTATTTGTTCCGTTGCCAAAAATTTTTTGTAAAAGATGGTAATTCATATTGCTGTTATTTGGTAGTTTGCCACCAAATTTCAGTAGTATGGTTTAGGGCAATCATGAACTGCAAAAATGAGATTCAAGTATGCAGTTAGATCTGGAAGAATGAATAGCTAGGTGTTTTAAAAAAAAAAGCAGGGAAGATTTATTTTCAAGTGAAATTGTATGATCCACCAAGGCAGAATCAGTTGTGGCACTTATGAATGTGCAGTTTGTAGAATCTGATATTATCAGCCTCAAAATGTTTGCCAATTAAAATGTTGCACACCAAAATACATATGCTTTGGAATGAAATGTAACAGTGTAGGTTTTGGAAAGTGTAGGTTTTTCAAAACTGTACAGAAATAAACATATTCTATATACTGTACATATATGGAAAAGCATATACCCAAAAGCATATGCTAGAGATGCTTTTGGGTGTATGATTTTCCATATATGTATATAAAATATGTTTATTTCTGTGCAGGTTTGAAGGCATATATTAGGGGAAATGGGATACAAATGGATGTATACACATATATGAGTGTGTGTGTGTATGTGTGTGTCCAAAAATTAATAGAATGGCTTAATTTTTTATCTCTGGTATAAACTGGATCTAGGCAAAGCCACACACCCTTAAGTATAGTCCATCTGAATATAACTATAATTTGTCAAGAATTTCTACTTTTATTGCTTTATATATTCAGAGCACATCTGCAACACAGATGACACTAGGCATTATGACCATGGGTTTTGCATAAAGAAATTGTAGTGTTAACCTTCTATTTCCTGTCCTCTCATACTTCATAGAATACTGGTCCTCTTTTTCTTAAACTTGCTATTGAACAACAAGATTTTGGAATCAAACTGATTGGACTGATCCAGTCACAAAAATCACACACAGCATATGGTCATTTGGAACTTCACTAAGGACTGGGTAAACTTCAGAATGTACTTTGCTTTTTACTGAAATCCTGATGTCCACAAGTCTGTGTCATGTGCAAAATAGTGGGCCAAGAGATGCAGGGGCATCACGGATAATTTGAATTAACGAAAAGGGTATCTTTAAGCACAAGTACATGTATTTTGAGTAGCAGACCTGAGGTCACAACACTAGTTCTTAGTTTCCAACACCACCCTAATTTAGAAGGGCAGGCATTTTTATTACTGCTTTCTTAAAACCCACCTGGCACACTCAGATATGCTGATTGGAGATTCTGAAATTTGAAATCAAAACACTTCTGGGAAAAGATTGAGACAAGCATTTGGCTACGCAAACCCTTTAAATACAAGCTATCCAGACTTACAGAACCTTCTCTCCTTGCTCTTGAGAGAAATAATCAGGTGAAAATGATCAGAGTGGAAAAACAGTAACATTCTCATATAATGAACTACAACTCCCATAAAATTAAAAGATCATCCGGAAGCTACCTTGTTTTGCAATTGAAAAATTACCCTAGTTTACCAATATTTTTCTTGCCTGAAACAGTTAAAGTAGAATACCCAAAAGTACCATAAATTGCCTGGTGCAGAAAAAAAAATGATGCCCATTTTGTCATTTCTTGTACTCTGGCAATATCAGGAGCTTAGTAACATAAGAACATTAATATTATCATGCTCTTTATTTACCAGTAAATTTCTATTCTCTTCCTTCTATTCCATAATACACAACAATCCAGTCTCACATGGAAGGAAAAAAAAGAAATAACATCATAAACTGCAGTCGTATGGCCTCTTCTAGGAAGCTTCCTGGAATTAGTGGAATACTGTATATATGATTTCTTCTCTGAGATCAAAGAGGGAATTCCAACCTGGGAAGGTAAAACGTCCCTCCTGCCCGAGACTGATTGGAGAGTTTGCAAGCAGGAAACAGAAACCACCCAGTAGTCTATCAAGACTGAGGAATCAAAGCCAAGAAGTCATGAATTAGGCAAATGGCACAAGATGCCACAAAATGTAAATCAGAAAACAAGTCAAACAGCAGCTGAAATGTCAAAAACCAATGAAACTGACATAATAGGAAGATGATTTATGAATTGTTTTCTTCACGCAGGCCTTGGCAAGGGAGACTGAGATCCTCACTTCATCACACTTGTCATCTTTTATCTTTATCTTTTATGTTTTATTGATTTTATTGTAATTCCTTTGTCTGACTGTTGTGAGCCACCCAGAGTTATTGAGAGTTGGATGGCATACAAGTTTAATAAATTATTATTATTATTATGGTTGGTCACATAGTCAGCCAGATGCTTAGACTGGATCTGGCATTTTTATCCACCTATCAAGTCCTTCCCAAGGACCTGGGATAGGCAGATGTTGTTTGATGGTGTTAGAGGTATTGTCGCAGGATATAAGCTGTTCCAAGTAAAGGAATTGCAATTGACTGATGGTGATTTGGTCAATGATGATCATGTTCAAGTGGTGCTCCAGATGTTTCGGGATTGCACCTAAGGCACCTATAACTATTGGTACTGTCTTTGCTTTCTTTTGCCATAATTGTTATACTTCTATTTGTAGGTCTTTATATTTTGTGATTTTCTTCAGTTCTTTCTCTTCTATTCTGCTGTCTCCAGGTATTGCAATCTCCGCTATTCAGACATTTTTGTCTTTCTTATCAACAGTTAAGTCTGGGGTGTTGTGTGGCAAGGGCTTGTCTGCTTGAATTCTAAGGTCCCAGAGCACTTTAGCTTCTTCATTTTCTATTACTTTGTCTGTTTTGTGGTCCCACCAGTTCTTGCTTGCGGGCAAATGGTATTTCTTACAGATATTCCAAGGCACCATTGTTGCTACTTTGTCAGGCCATTGCTTGTAATCAGTCTGTGAGATCTTCTTGCAGCAGCTAACTAGGTGGTCCACTGTTTCTTCAGCTTCTTTGCAGATGCAGCATTTGCTGTCTGTTGCTGTCTTCTCAATTCTGGCTTTGTATGCATTTGTTCTTAAGGCTTGGTCTTGCACAGCCAGAATTAGCCCCCTCTGTCTCTTTCTTAAACTTTCCTGCTCTTAGCCATTGCCAGGCCTTGTTGTTATCTGCTTTGCCTGATAGTTTTTTTGTGTACTGGCCATGTAATACTTTGCCTTGCCATGTCTCTTTTCTATTCTTCATTTGGTCTTTCTTGTAGGCCAGTTTGGTCTCTTCAGTATTCAGTAAGCCTTGATAGTGTACTAGCTTCAGTACATCTTCTTCACTGTCCTTCAGATAGTCTTCCAATGCCCTTTTTTCTTCTTCAACTGTTTGGTATACTTGCAACTTTCCACACCCACCTATGCTCCTTGGTAATAGAGTCTATCAACATCTCTACGTGGATGAAGGGCATGATTCATTGTCATTATTTTTCTGGTTTTCCTATCCAGGGCTTTTAATTCAGCTTGAGTCCAGTCCACTATTCCGGCTGGACTATCTAATGACTGGAATTGCCCAGATGTTAATCACCTTGATGATATTTCCACCACTGAGTTTAGACTTCAACATCTTCTTCATTCTTCTGATGTATTCACTACTAACCTTCTTCTTGACTTCAGTATGCTTGATATTGTCAGCCTGAAGGATGCCCAGCTATTTGTGAGCCACCCAGAGTTACTGAGAGTCAGGCAGCATGCAAGTTTAAATAATAATAATAATAATTATCATCATCATCATCATCATCATCATCATCATCATCATCATCATCAGTGAATCTGCTTTGACTGGAAGCATGTCCACTTGAGCATTTCTGTAGCCTTTCCTCTATGACAGGTTGATTCTGGGTAAGCTTAGAGTTTGTCAGTAATAGGTTTATGCTTTGCTCTCAGTCTTTTACACCTCTCTACCTTGCAGAGCCTCCTATACCTGTGAGGTAATGAGGGAAATCCAGAACGTTTGTCTGGGGAGAACTCATGCTGTGACAGCTAGAGACTTCCTCCAATTATACAAGTTCCTAAGCAGCTTACTTCTCTGGAGATGAGTAATAAGATTCATTTAAGATAATCTGACATAAGGTCCCTTCCCCCTGGTCTCTTTAGAAACACCTGTGGCCTTTCATTCCCAGATATCAAGAATTTCAACATTACATATGAGTAAAAGGGAGGTCTGGGATATGATCTGAAAGTAGGTCAGAGGAACAGTGAATCCAGAGAATTCCAAAAATTCTTCTATTCCTTTCAGCTCCACTAGGCAGACCAGACTAAGAAACCAATGCCATGTAGGTCAGGACTAATTTTATTGTTAACAGCTACAGTAACAGAATCTTGCAATTCTGAATGTCCTTCCCCCTCCCTCACTTTATCTTCATGTGAACTAAGAAGGGGCTTATCTGAGATGTTTTCTCAAGTTATTTTCTTGGCCAGGCTCAAACCTCTTTTCTGACCATTGCCTTGGGAGCAACTCTTCCTCCTGTCCTTCAAGGCAATTCCTTATTCCCTCTACCATTTCTGACCCAGGAGAAAATTTAGACCAATTTTTCAATGCGTGGATGGCATTTTTATAATATAACTATTATGGCAGAACATTTCTTCTCCATGGCTATTGTCCACCAGAATGTTATTAACAAGGCATTAGGAAACTGGAAGCTTTGCTATAGGAATGCTCAAAACTTCCAAGCAGGATTGTTCTTCCCATCTCTCCTAAGGATTACATGAATTCAACACATCTGGAAGGCAACAGGTAGGGAAAGTATGGTTGGGGCTTTTCTATGTGTGCATGTCATTTAGGGTGAAGGGGAGATGGAGAATGAGAAGACTGCTTCTCTTTCATAGCACTCCTCATTGTAATCATGCAATGCAACTTTAATTTAGAGCCCTTGAAAAAATGCTAGGTTAAGTTAACAATATCTAGCCCCCTCTCTCTTAATAATGGTTTGGTTACATTGTTTATTTTTCCATTTGCAGAAAACGTCTGCTGATATAGCTTGCTCATAAGAAAGCATTTAAATACAACTGAGGATACAAACTCACCTAATCATAAGCTGATTTTTTTAACCCTTAATAAATTAACTCAATATTCCTTACATGTCAGGTGCCAGCACTGAGAAATTGGGTGAATGTGAGCAAAAAATAAACTTGCTGTAAAACCCATTCCTTGTGTTTATATTTTCTTATAAAAAGCTAATTCAGTAAACTAGTTCAAGGATTTAGACAGAACTTTAATCAAATTGACAAACTTTGTTCCTAGGAGATGGATCCACAAGCATTTCATTAAATTCAAACTTGCTGGAGTGAAGGGAAAAAAGGAAATTCCCAACCTTAGCTAAGATTGACAAGCATCATCTGTGGAAGGTTTGATGGATCAAATGTTGTGCAGCTGAGCTGATATGGACCATTAATCCAGATTTATAAAGAATATTTTACTGGATGCTGAGATGCATAAAATATGCTATTACAACCCATAGAAGAAAATTATGTTGGATGCAAGGACAGCTAAACTAGTGGAAAGAAAAAATCAAGACAAAAACCATTTTCAAATTCTTCTGAGCCATCCTAAATTCTGCAAGCAGCCCTGGAATTGGGACCAAGGTATGAACTGCGAGTAGACAATTTAGAAACTTTGCTGGATATAAATGGCCCTTGGTCAGGCTATGTCTTTGCCTGTGCCTTCATACCTTGTGTCACATCATTATTTTATTTAACCACCCTTTATTAAATAAGTGAAACTAGCTGGGTTTAGACCTCATATAACATGTAATCATACTTTACTAACCACAAAGGGTGGGTTCACACAATAGGCACAACCAAAACGTTGACTGATTTTTATTTAGGGAAAGGCATAGACTCAGAAAGGAAAATGAAGCAGGCTTTGCAAAATTGACTAGTGAATGGGCCTTCTCTGGGAAATTAATGGAACTTGTAAACTGATTTGTATCTAGCTGCCTGGAGGCTGAGAGTGGTGAATCTTCTCTGTCTAAATTGGGATTTCCGGAGTATATCATCAAGATGGGAATAGACACCCATCTGATTTCTAAGCTTTATTTCTGTGCAGATTTGCATGACTGAGAGAATTAGCATATTTCTAAAAATATATGGGGCATAAGCAGAACCCTCTACTGTGATGCTCTAGATTGTGAAAAGCACTAACCTTTCTACCATCTACTTATTCTGCATTCTGTGCTTTGTGCTCATTTTAAACAGAACAGATATTGATTACACTGTATTTTTTGCAGTATATCTACTGCCTAGCAAGTCTATCATCACAGTGCTACATACACACAAAAGAGCTCCCCTGCGTATCTTGGCCTGCTTTGGGTCAGCAAAAACAGGTTATCAAGTGCTTGACAAGCATCACACACTCCTTGCAGAAGGTTTGGTGGGTCAAATGTTGCAGAGCTGAGCTGATGTGGGCCAACAGTCCAGATTTATGAGGAATGACTTACTGGATATTGGTTGGATGCTGAGATGCATAAATATGCAATTACTTTGCAGAACTTTAAAAGAGGATTTAAAAGTTGAATGTGAGACACACTGTTTCTTGAATAATTTGATGCCAACAATGATATGCTCAGAAAGGACACAAGATGTTGATCTAAATCACTGGTGACTGCTTTAATGTCATGTCTCCAGTATCAGTGACACGAATCTAATTAATATCTGAAAGCCCCTGAATAGTCAGCTAAAGAAGCCAAATAGAAAGGAAACTAAATACCAAATAGATTCAATATATTAGTCCCTAGTGTGTGGAGTTTATTTATAGAATAATAGGGAAGTTAGCCAAGCAAGGATTCGGTGTTATAAAATGTGACAACAAAAACAAAGAGGTTTTTGCTCCCAATTTTTTTTTTTTTACACCCACAATATCAGTTCCCCAATAGGACAACTGGATTTGCCACACTGACAGGTTTTCCGCCATTCTCTTTTCATGTTGGATTCCCTATAACATCTTTCAAAGAATGTAACACCATTCTTCCTCTTTTACCCTGCAGCTGATCTTCCAGATGTGTGTCTTTCTAATAGTCGTTCTATTGTTCTCTTTAAAGCAGCCATGAGGCCTAATCTGTGAAGGGACGAGAGTCATTGGTACATAAAGAAAGAAAGCTGAGCACAAGTAACCCATCTCTGTTACGAAGAATATCATCTCAAACTGAAGGAACTGAAAGCAAGGGAAACCCAACAAACTAGGTCCACCAAAACCATGAACTCCGAGGTGATTCTGCCTGAGTTCCCACCCCCAAAGTGTCATCAGTTAGTTGACAAAATAAATCAGGATATTATATATCAAATATATAGCTTTGGATCACTTCCTCATTAATTAAATGAGCAAGTATAAAGTTTTTGACTCATTTGTTTAATTGGATTCTCTTTATCTAGTTTTAGGACTCATGTGGAGAATAGGTCACATTTTAGGTCATATTTTTGCAGAAATATTGAAAAAAGGTTCAAAAACTTTTAAGCACCGCTCTATACGTGTGGAAGAATCATTGCCAGTCCATACAGTGTATTAACATTTCCTATATTTCTTGCTTTATGGATGCTGAAATACTTGGCTTTCAGACTAAATAGAATAGAGCCAATATATCTGGCTCCTTAATCCTCTCTATTATAACTTGAATAGAGTTGAAATGGCCTTCTTTCAGGATTTACCATTTTTTTGTTTTCCCCCATATATATCTAGTCAGATCTGGGGCATAGCTATTGCATTCCTCAGTGCAATGAAAACTGTGAGCAAACCCTAATAATTTTAAAAAAACAGAAAAATCCATCCTCTCCTTCATTGATTCCAGGCAAGGCATAGGAACAGTAAGTAAATCTTTTTAATTAGCCCAGCTTATTTGGTCAAACGTCAGCAAGCTTTTAACCCAGCTATTTTTAGATCAACCATGTACTATTTGTAATAAAAATAATGCAGCACTTGAAGAAAACCAACACTAATGCATTTTCAATATTGCAAGGCAATACCCTCTGCCAGTATGTAAAGCTTCCATTTTAAGAGAGATTGAAAAAAAATCCATAAGATTTGGTCCTTCTGATCAGATCTACATATTCTGAGTAACATGAAATCCAATACTAACATACAAATCCAATAAAACTAACATCAGTACAAGTAACAAGTGAAGTGAAACCCATTTTTCCAATTTTACTTCCTTACCTCCCACCCAATTTTGGCTTTATTGGTTCTATTATCAATCATAACAGTAATTAAAATCAGGTTCGTGCTATTCACTCTTAAGAAGGTTACACGATGAAACAGCTGTCAATAAAATCCTAAAAAGGATTGATGCTCACATCATGTTAGCAGCGTGATTGGATGAGATACTGTTGCTGCCTATATTCTTAGAAATATTAACTCCTCTATTTACTAGCTGAGGGTGAAGAGAAGGGAGGCAGTATTATTTTTAAAAAATTAAAATCACATATATATTAACAACAGAAGGTGCAGTGATCATCCTAGAACTTGGAAAGGATACAATAATTTACGGTGACATATTCTTTTAGGGGTATTGTACTATATAAAGCATACTGTGGAAACAACAGTAACAGTTTCCCTTATAGATGAAAATGGAGAGAGATGATTTCTGGAATATTTATATAAGTAATCTAATTGAGTGTTCAGATGTTAATGGGGCAAACAGCTATCTCTAGAGAGCTCACATGTAAAGTGGCTTGGTATCTAACCCTATTGTTTACCTCAGCATTCCACAATCATAAAACAATCATATTCAGTAGTAAGAGTAGTGATTTACACAGCACCACCAATGTGTGTGCCATTTGACACAAAGAACAACAACAAAAAAAGGAAATGAAAACAAGGGAAGGACATATGATAGGTACATTTCAATCTATTTACAGTGGGAAATACATGGGACCTAAGGAATTGTAACAAAGATTTAACCCAAAAAGGAATGGGCTGAAGAAGAATCTGAAAAAAAAAATTTAATGGCATGGTTTAAGTCATTTGGTAAAAATGACACCATCATAGACAAACAACTCTATGGCACATCAGAGACAGAAATACAGGGTCTTCTGAAGGAACAGAAAATCCTCATATGGACTGAGAGTGGCTTGATAGTCCTGGGCAAGAATATATTGGAAGTAACAATGGAAAGTTGTGCAATGCTTTTGAAAACTGCAAGTGTCATTATTATTTGCTTCCTTTTATTTGTTCTGAACTTTTTTGCAGAACTGATTCACAGTTTTGAAAGCTCTCAGCAATAATACCTTCATTAGGCTCTCTTTCTTCCTCTTCTTCAATACCCAATCACACATGCAGACTTTTTTACAGCCGCATATGACGTTATTCTTAAAGAAACAAAACTATCTGAGCTATTGTTATCCTTCCTTCCTTCCTTCCTTCCTTCCTTCCTTCCTTCCTTCCTTCCTTCCTTCCTTCCTTCCTTCCTTCCTTCCTGCCTGCCTGCCTGCCTGCCTGCCTGCCTGCCTGCCTGCTAAACTAAAGTGTAGCTGTAAAAGATCTCTTGAACTTCTTTGTTCAGCTGTGGATTTCAATTCTTTTGAAATAAACAGAAACCTGACAGCTATTCTATTGTGCAAACCTCTTTTTAAATGCACAGTAATTTTAATACTTTCCCTTTTTTTTAAGGAAAAAGCAAATAAGAAGTTTAGAAAATTAAGAGTGGCATGAAAAAAGCCAGTCTGGGAAATTATATACTCTCAAAATACTAGTGCATGGATAAGTGCATGAATGGCAGTGGCAATGATAGTATTAAGATTATCTGTCTTTTGACATCATCATCATTTGGTGTTCCAGAAATGATCAGTGTGACAACTGGATTGATCTCATTCAGTAAGGTCAGAACCACACTTAGCTCTTCATTCATCATCAGAAGTGGGTAGCAACCAGGGAAGGCAAACCCCAAAGCATGGTCCATTCCCTTTTCACTGCTCCACTTCCAAATAACATTTTTCCACCTTATGTTGCCTCAAGTGCTCCTCTCCATTTCGGTCACAGCACTTCAGTTCATCCTTTTCAGAGGAAGGACCATCTCCTCAACTGAACCAACAGGTCTCCAATAGGTTCCATGAATAAAGGATTTACCCTTACAGCAGAGGGAAGTGCTATCTGGGAGCTGAAAGAGAGATCCTTTTATCTCAGGTGAATGGAGAAATGGTACAACAGTAAAACTCTGGACTTATTTAAAAAAAAAAAAAAAGGAGAAAAAGGTACCTACTCCAGAAAAAATATTGTAAAATAATCTGGGGGCAAGTTTTCAATCAGCAACCTTCTCTGCGTTAAACAAAGTCCTTTCTATATTATCTGTAGTATTTAAACTTTAAAAAAACTTGCAATTAACATTTTTAAAGTTCACTGTATTATATTAAAACTAACTATCAATTTGATAATATAAATATATTAATATTTTATAATAAACTACAGTTTGGAATAAAGACTTAATGTACACTTATAAAAATAAAGTGAAGAAAATTAAACACTTAAAGATTGCGTTAAACTACTTAAAACGAAAACAACCCTCTCAAAGGTGAAAAAAAAAAAATCCTAAACTTAAAAAATGAGGATAACAGAGCAAAATACCTAAATATCTAACAATATCTTTTTCTAAGTATGTAGATGTATATATAAAATCCCATTTTGAAATAGATAGATATTGAAGAAGGGGGAGGGAAGTTGCCTCTTGTATCTATCTGCATTTAAATGCTTTAACCTTGTGAATATAAATTTAACTTAATGTTCTAAGCATATGTGTGGGTGTATTTTATGTATGTCCAGGAAGATCCACCTACAGCATTGAATAGAAAAGTGAGAGAACACAGCAGCAGGGGAATTATCCAAAGGAAGAATGTGGTAGCCAGACTGAAAATCTTGCAAACTGCTGCCAAGGCTTCTCAGTCCAGAGAGAATTTTCTTAAACTGGCTTACAAGCTTAGAGTCAAGATGGCATGAACACAGGACAGAAGCAGCTTACATTGTTAAATGTAGGTATGCGTTAAGTCTCCAAATATAGTGTTGTCCAAGTCAAGGTTCTCCAGATATCTTGGGATGAATGTTACTCCTGTACAGACTATTTTTAACCAAAATCATGATATCTAGGAATTGTGGGAGTTGTATCAGCTAGATAGCAATAATGAGATTGGGCAGAAGATGATCCAAATAATTTATTGTACATGGTGTTCGTGTTGGTCAAACATTCTTCTGTACTGTGTTGTGAAGACTGGAAGTCTTATCAAGAACTCAAAGTTATTCCATAACTTATTTCCCATACTTTGCTGAATAAACTGGTAATAATCTGTCTGATAACAGTGACTATAGTTCCTATTTTTCAATATTTATATTCTACAGTTCCTATCCTTCAATTATATACTACAGTTCCTATTCTTCAATATTTATATAATCATAATACTATTTCTTGTGACCAGTTAAAATTTAGAGATGATTCTGGATGTGGTCTTTGCAAATAAATTTAATAAATAATTCTATATTGTTTGTTATTTCGTCACTAAAGGAAATATTGAACAGTTGAAGGTGCTATATTAAAGCTAAGATAATAACAATTTGGTAGAAATTTCATTTGATGTCACAAATATTCACATTTCCATCTAAATTAATCTCACTGAGTAAATATGCTTCTTAGTAAGTATTTATATGTATACAAA
Organism: Python bivittatus; assembly: GCF_059951505.1. NCBI lineage: Eukaryota > Metazoa > Chordata > Lepidosauria > Squamata > Pythonidae > Python > Python bivittatus. The sequence continues at coordinate 41,285,080 of NW_028277074.1, read as the reverse complement.
GAAGAACAAGTCAGGTGCAAGGAACAAATAGGCTCGGCAAACAGATGAATCAGAGCAATAGAAAGTCCTCTCCAATGCCCCAAAAGCAAGCAATTTGTTTTTGTAAACTACCTAGAGATTATTATGTTCTTTTCTTTACAGATGCATGTTTGGAGCTCTTAAAATGGAATGCTGACAAAATCCAAATACACAAGCAAAGTAGACAACATGAGCAAGAGGTCAAATCAGAAAAACGTTCAGCAAATGCTATTCAAGAGAGTTGAGTATTTGCATGTAACCAGTTAAAAAGCCAATAATGCAGGGCAATGACACATGGGATTAGGGTCGAATTCCATTCAAGTGCTTCAAATGAAATATTTCATTTATTCAAAAGGAAGGTGACCTAAAATTTAAGACAAACCCTCCAAAACTAAAATCATAGATTGGAGTGGTGGGATTAAAGCCCTGTGCAAGATCTATCTTCCCTACTTGGTCAACCTAGAGTTGCCAGTTCTCACTGAAGCCAAGTCTGGAAATGTTTTATTCTGATAAACTTGAAGATACGGCACCCTTTTTTATATATGTGTTCATATGGTTATATTTGTAAATGCAAGCTAGCCAGAAGTGATGGCCAAAGCAAAATTAATATAATTACTAAGGTAATATAATCTACTGATTAAAATGAACTGCCTGAAATTCTTCTCCTTTAATTGAAATCTTTAGTTCTGTCTAGTGTCCAATTTTTTAAATGTTATTTTATTATGCTTTTTAAAAAAAATTCCAAACAAAAGCATTTTCCAACAGGAAGGATTCTTTATAATTAATTCCAAAATCTTATTTCAAATTTATCTGGACCATTAGTCCATTTATAGCTTTCTAAAATCAACCTTTTGCTATTTATTTCCAAAAAAAAATTTTTTTTTTTTAAGTTCTTAAACTTGTACTTAAAACTTTCTTTCAATAAGGATTGAAGGCAAATTCACCTGGTGCTTTCAAACTTGTCAATTCAAAGGTTTCTAATAGCTGAAAAGTAGTTAGTAAGCAATTTCCAAATGTGATTAGAAAAGGAAGTATGCAAATTTAGTGTCCTTTCAAAAGCGCCAACCATAGTTTGAGCAAGATGGCTATTCTCTCATCTCCCAGTGCTGAAAACCAGCCAGAGGCCACTGCCTTGCAGTCTTCTCACAAGAAGCAACTGTCTGTAGCTCTTGTGGGAGATCTCTGGTGCCCTCCTTTGTACGGAGAGGTTCGAAGAGCTGGTCTGCTCACCAGCTCTTCATTCTTTGCTGCAGTTGTCAGCTCCGCTTTTTGCAGAGCCATCTTCAGTCTGCCATTATCCCTCCAGAACTCCTCCCTTCCCTTTTTCCAGCAGAAAAAACAAAGAGGATGAATGTTTACACCTGACTACAGAGCGTGGAAAATGAGTAGTTGAACTGGGAAGGGAAGGGAAAGGTGAAATAAACTGGATAAAAATGAGACAGGTAGAAAAGGTAATTGGACAAGTGATTTGACTTCTGCCTTTAGATGCAGGAGAACCCATTTCCATGGCTGCTCCCATTTTGGAGAGTGAAAACTCTAAAAAAAAGTATGGAGTCCGAGGTAGGTGAGAGTTGTCATCAGGGTACAGGTTGGTTGGTTGAGCCAAATCCTTACTCTCAGGGAGGCTGAAACCATCTCTTTCTTTCCTAGGGATTCACAGAGAGATGATGCTTTCCATCCATGGATCCCATACCTATTTTTCTAGCACCCTCATTCCTAGTGTGGCAAAAGCAGCTCCTCGTTTTCATTCAGACTACTAGTAATGGGGAACAAAAAAAGCAAAGGATGCTCCAAAACAGAAGTCCCTTGATAAAGGCAGGCAAATAGATTGTGGCAGAATTTCCAGAAATGTAGTATCTGAGGAGCAACTTTATAAAATAAGAGGATACTTATAGCAGCTTAGTCTTTTTAAACACCAAAGGGGTTTCCTCTTGCATGTTCCTAACTGTTCCCTAAACAAATCTTCCCCTCTGTGAAACACTCTGCCCTGTGGAATAGAAATGGTGGAATCTGTATTGCATATTTGTTTATACTTCTCTTTTTACAGAGATGTCCATAAGGATAGAAACTATATTAGCTTCTGATGCTCTGCCCAACAAGGCAATATTAGACACAAGAGAAGGTAAGATAGGATGGAGAGAAAAAGAATGTTCTAAGAATAGGTAGAGTAATATTTTAGGATTTCGATATCTTAGTATTTTAGTGGTATACAATTTTAGTATTTTATAGTCTGATATTTTAGCATTTTATAATTTTACTATATTATTAATTTAGCAATTTTACTTGTATTTGAGCATTGTCAAGCACTGACAAGTATGTCAGTATTTTAACATTTTGGTATTGCTTTCATTTTGTTTTCTGGTTTACTTTATGTTAATTTCTGTATAATTTGCTTATTAATTTTTTTTTTCCTGTCTCATGTCTTCCAACTTATAAAATTTTGGGCAAGGACCACGATAAAGGATTTGAGATTCTCCCTTTTAGTGGCGTCTTGTATCTCTATTCTGAGAACATAAGATGGCCCCAATCCAACTTCAAAAGTATTTATTGGTACATGGGACACTCAGTATTTTCATCTCTCTAAATCAGCCTTCTCTTCTAGATGTGAATGGACTACAGTTTCCAGAATTCTCAGCCAGCACTGACCATATTTTTTAGAATTCCAGAGGTAGCCAACACAGGTTGGGGAAAGCTATTCTCAGTGATAGTCACCTTGAATGAGTAAAAGCATTTCTCCCTGTTAAAAACATAGTTCTTGCATCAGTTATGACTATCACAATCAGCAGGTCAGGAATTACAGTTTGTTCTCTTAGTTCAGATTTATGAAATTGTACTTCGTCAATTTATGTATGACTTTATTAGTACAAGACTATTTTTCCTGGACTTCGTGAGTACTATATTTAAATTAAAAAATCAATAAGGAAAATGGAAGATACAGCAGAAAACAAACATGTCCCCATAGCAACTATAACAAGAGATATACGTAGATACTGTGGAAGTTGCAGGTTGAGTATCTCTCCACAGGCTATTATCTATAGTGGCTTCCTAAGCATAAGCTTCATTCCCATTTCTCTTGTTACAGAAAGATATTAAATACATTGTTTATTGGTTACTGAATCAAAGGGATAAAACTAGCATCTGAAGGAACACACTTTGTTTACTGTTGGATTTAACTCTCTTACCTGACAAATGAATTTATTACATCATTCTACTCCCTTCAAGCTTTGGAAGCTAGTGGCAAAGGCCAAATCTTGTATAAGTAAATTCAATGAGTATATCATGCATTGAATAAAAGGTACACGTGTCAGACTATTTGGGGTTATTTAAACTGGCCTCATGGTCTAAGGCAGAGAAAGTTCTTTTATATCACCAATTATGTGACATCTCATGTGAAGATGTCAGAACTGAATGGAGACCATCTGCCTGGAAACCATATATTCATCATGCTGGTTTACGCCTGCAGTGGCCTTGTCTAAATCAGGATCCCCCCTTGGTGTACAATATCTCTTACGTCTCCTGCATCAGAGTAGCTTATCCCTTCTATTGCATGGTGTTAAGAATCCAGCTGAGATGGCTCTCTGCACCATTAGTGCCATGAGAAACCAAGGTCTGACTATAGAAGGCCCATGTCTTTCTTCTGCACCCAAACCAAATTTCCTTTTATTTCTATACTACACTTCTTCCCAACTAAGTACAGAACAGAAGAAAAATTGAGTGAAAATGGTCTATAACAAAAACAATAGCCAATGAAACAGGTCTATAAAAAAGAAAAGCATCGCATTAACTCTACAGTAGTAAAACGATTGTAAAAACTAAACGTTTTCACATGTTATCTTAACATACAAGTTAAGACTGGACTAAAGTCATCACAGACATGTCACACTATGTCATGCTTTGGGGTAATGCAACATGTGAGCCAGTATGGTATGGTGGGCAAAAGATTTTATGACTAAAAATATACAGGTTTAAATCTTTACCCATCATGGGACTTGGGGTAGTCGCTATCTCTTCGCCTAGTCTATTTCACAGCATTTTTGTTAAGATAAAATAGAGAGGGATTATGTATGCCCTAGAAATGAATTTATATTGATATTGTTAAACTCCAACTTCCAGAATCATTCATTGTTAGCAAAACCTGTAAGGTCACAAGTTCCCATGCCTGATGGATGCCATACTGAATGCCAGGAGAAAAAGCAAGACATAAATGCCATTATTCATTCATTCATTCATTCATTCATTCAATCAATCAATCAATCAATCAATCAATCAATCAATCAATATCTTTTCCATCTTATTGAATATGAAGACACAACAGTCATGAGTGGTCTTTTCTGGTGCTGCTTTCTGAAGCTTCCAGAAAAACTAAGCCTCAGGAAATCCTTCAAAAGTTGCCGTATACACCTGAGACCAATGCAATTAAGCAACAGTACAAGATCACAATAAAAACAATCCAGTATCCTACAACCAAAGCCTGCTAAAGCTAAAAGAGGCAGAAGCAAAGTGGTTTGGGATATTCTTGTTTATGTGTGTTTCTCGCTTGATGGCATCAAATTATTTTTTATGCACTCATCACTCCAACTAATGAAATAAATAATAAACAAACACTGTTATTAATATCATAACTGCAGCTTCATGCCTATTTTATCACCTGAACAATCACCCGTAATTACAGAACTGGGCCCTGTATAAACCTTCGATTTAACAATTATTAATAATTTTGGTATAATTTTATCTGTATAAAGGGTTTTTTTTGGTGTCCTATGAATGTTTTGTTTAAATAAAAAGCCAAGAAAGAGAAGAAGGTGTTTGAAAATAGAAGCACAAAAAGAGTTTGCTCACAGAGCTGCTATAAAAACATGTATTAGTTCTGAAACCTGCTGAGAGACCATCCCTTTGCAGCAATTGTCTGTTGCAGTTTCCCAACTAAGCTTTTTTCCCAGTCGCTATAATTGTAGGAAGATATTAAATAAAACATATGTGGATTGCTGAGTCAAAGAACAAATGTATCAGAAGGAAAAGAATATATTTAGTTTCCTCTTGGGTTTCTTACCTCTGTTGCATAGTAAGAGGGCTGAAATTTTTCCCCAAGGTAATACATTGGCCTGGCTCTTGCGCAACGCTTGAATAGGGCTGACATGACTTTCCCTGACCAATTACCATCTCCTTCAAGAGCTTCAGTTTGCTGACATTGCAAGAAATTGGCTCTGCTTCTCCATCTCCGAGCACATCCATGTGTTGGGAGTCCAGGGCTTGGGACAATGCCATATCTATTTTTCTGGCGATTGCACCATCATCTTTGTGGTCCAGGTACCAGATGAATCGTGTGCTCTGTCCTAAAAAAGGATGCAGACAAAATTAAACACTTCCATTTTCATCCCTTCTGGGCTAATTCAATGTGTTTTTTATTTTTAATAGAAAAAATGACCTACGTCCATATTCCATAAAAGTATCAGTACAACTGCTGGTTTGATCATTCCAAGGTTTCTTGGGATCCAAAGTATTATTTTAATAATACTCCATTGGTATGTTCAGTTAAAGTAATAAAAATGCATGATAGGTACAGTACATATTCAAAACTAATGTTTATAGGAATCATTGGAGCTTCCATTTTATACATTATATTTCTTTTACATAGACTGGTAAGCCATACGCTTAATATTATACGTTATACCTGTAAGCCACACTTTGCACAACTTTTCTGACTCAATGATCCCTTGCTAATTGACCAAAGTTTGTATGCATGTATGAATGTAAATTCTGGGAAGTTTTGTCTTGGTTTTTCTTTTGTTTTAAGTGAAAAAAAAATTGAACTTTGTAATGGGAAAATTGAAGACTCTGACTGACACTGACTGACACTGATACTGACTTCTTTCCCTTTTTCTCCAACCCACATAGTCAGGAAAGTAAAAAAGAGAAATGGCTATAGAGATGGATTGCTAGAGAAGGCCCATTTCAGGCATGGATATCTAAAAAGATAGTTACCCCATTTGTCACGAGGAGTCTGGTAGCACCTTTTCTAATACGTTTTATTAAAAGACATAATATTTTGTGAGCTCCAGCTCCTTACACCACTGCAATGGTACAGCTCACTTCATCAAATCTGTTAACTGAAAAAGGTGCTACCAGACTCCTCCTGATTTTTGGTGACCATAGACTAATAAGTCTCTCCTATAATTACCCCATTGGATAAATACATCATCACCCACTTTTAACATGAGGTTGTAAGGGAAGCTGAAAGTAATGCTGCTTGTACAACCAGGTAATCCTGTCTTACAAAGTTCCTAGCAGCCCTCTTCTCCCAGATTCAGCTCATATTTGTGGTTCTGATTCCCAAGTGAGCTCATTCACCCAGAGTACCCAGTCCTTAATCTCATGCTCCTCTCTCATTCAGTCCTCCATTTCATTACTTGGCAGCGGTCATCCATTTAGGACTCAGAAGCTGTAGATCAGAAACCAGAGCTGCAGAGAAGTCACAGGGAGTAGTCCTGCTTCTGCCTCCACTCTCTAATATAAGCCGCAGGTCCTCATTGTCCTATCCCCTTCATCCAAGGAAGAATCCAGGCAGAAGGATTACTATATCTCGAAGCAATGGAAAGAAGTGGGAAGGAAGAGGAGGGGAAGAGATCTAATCAAAACAACTAACTTTGGGCGAGAAGAAACTACAAAGGACAGAGTGAGTTTGGAAAGCATAGGCCAAGGCAATTATATGCCTGACATAAGTATGGAGTATTAAACAAAAAAGATCAGTGTCCCCATTCTCTGCAGCTAGAAGCACCTGAAAAAATCTCTACCTGTGCGACATATATTTCCTTTTCTTACATATATACATAATAACAGAAAAATATTGCTTTGGAAGATTTTGTGTTGCCTGATCTGTGTTTCGGCCTGAAATAGCATACTTCCTAGGTGTGCATGAGTTAGCAGCTGAACTGATCCCCATTGCTAAATAGTATTTGATTAACTTGTCCACTTTACAAAGCAGCATTATATACACCTTTAAGCAATGATCCACAACAAAGACCTCCAGTACAGTTCTGTTAAAGGCATGAAATGCTAAAAATATGAAATTTGTGATCTCTTTTACCTACATTACAGTGTCATCATCTGTAGCAATGTGAATTTTCACAAACAAATAAGCCTACACTGACCTCTTGTGGCAAGGATACCTCATTCTTAAGCTTTTCTTTTTTTTTTTGGTAAAAGAATTGGATAAATTGAATCTATGCAAAATGGATCCAATTACAATATGAATGGCACAAACGTCAACCAATTCCCACTATGTTTAACAGTGTTTACTTCTTAGAAAGTAATAAACCAACAGCTGTCCATGTTTAAGAACATTATTTATTTATCCAGCACCATCAGTGGCTGTAATACTCTCCTGGGAAACATCAGCAAATGTTAGGTTCCTACACTGAAAATTTCACTGTTTAAAAATCAATAGGAAATGCTGTGCATGTGCCTATATTGGCAGAAGATCGTTTGGATTAAGTAGTGGGGAGGCATCCCCCCCTCCCCGGTCAAGTCGTGAACAACTGTTGAATAAACTCATGAAAAAGAACAGACTCCCATATGCTGCTATCAGCTTTTCAGGGTGTGGGGAATTGAACTGCTAGGAATATGGGGTTGAGGAATCTCTTCTCGCTTGCTAAGTAGGGGACTTTGGACAGGAAGGAAGGAAGGAAGGAAGGAAGGAAGGAAGGAAGGAAGGAAGGAAGGAAGGAAGGAAGGGGGTGTTGTTAGTCAAATATACACAATTGTATATTCATAGGGCCATAGTCTTGCCTTAGAGAAAATCCATGCATTTTTTGTTTGCTCATTATTTTTGCTCTACCTGCATAAAGAGAAGTTATGGAAAAAACTTCCAAAACAGATTCTACAATCACCATGAAAGAGTACAAATAGTTTGAGGAAAAATATTAAAGAGGGAGAAATATTCCAAGAAAATGGTTAGGGAATTTATCATGTGCTGCATGAGTAATTCCATGTGGCACATTGTCCTGTATTAGCCATTCCTATAGAGAAGATTTGTCTGTATTATAGAAAGGTCACTGCTGCAGGTAGATTTAATCAACTGGAAGGACAGATTTTGCATTGCAGTTGTTCAGTGTACTTGTAAAATGTATAAAAAACTATATAGCAGAGCTGAAAAAAATCTCAACGTGGGACAGACTTCCACAATACAGGTTCTCCAAATGGGCTGAACTACGATGCTCAACATCCCATATATCATGTATTTGTGGATGAAAAATTATGAGCTCAGCCCATTTTTGGAATGTGACCGTCGACCCGATAGAAGTGATGTATCCATGCAATAGACCAACACTTCTGGAAAGTACCAAAAATTGGAGAAGGCCAGCCTAGAGAGAGAGAGAGAGAGAGAGAGAGAGAGACTCTAATTTCAAATCACGTCAAATAATTTTCCTTATTGGTTTCATCATTATTTGGGACTCTCATCTGATTGTTTAAAATACAATGAAGTGAAAGATGTAAAGTTTTAAAACACTTGTGGCTTACTTAAGGTTTTTTTATTATATTTATTGTTCACAGTCATAAATTCAGACTTTAATTTATAGCGGGACTAAATCCTGCCCTTAAGTACAAACAAATGAAATGGTTCTTAGCTGTAACAAACTGAATTTCTCTTTCCGCTGGGTTATTACACAGCATATCCAGACATCAGAAAGAGAGAGAAAGGCTTCCAGATGAAAAAGTATTATTATTGAATAGATTTGAGGCTTTGTCTCACTTCCTTTAGAGATTAAGCACTTTAAAATTATAAACTCCGTGCCAGCTTCACCAACCAGCCTGCCTGCCTGCCTGCCTGCCTGCCTTTTCTCTTAAAGGTTTTGAAAACAATACAAAACTGCAATGGTTCAAAAATCTGAAGCTACCCAGCAGTTTTTCATGCTGAGAAGTAAGCATGCCAAAATACATTTCAGGAAGGGGGAAAAAATGTTATTGTACTTAGAGTGACATCTCTGAATTATTGTTATTCTGCAGCGTCAATCTTCCTTAGGTTTCCCTTGACAAACGGCAGGTGTTTCAATTCTGCAGCTCTGCACTTGCATTCTAATGAAGCACCCACCCTCTTCAAATTGTGATGCACTTCTTCAACCCTGATTAGCCTAATTTTCCTTTGTAAAAAGGATGTTGGCAACTGTATTTCTCAATCCAGAAGTTTTTTCCCTTAGCCCTCTTTTTCTTGAGCCATCTGAGTTTTGAGTGACATATGGTGTTGCTGTATTGACAATGTGTTTCCATTCTGAACCTATAAGGGTATGAAACCAGGTAGAGAGTAATGGTGTGCATCTTGCCCTGTTTTGTCAACTTTGTCTTCTACTCACTCCAGCCTCCACATATTCAGTGGGAGGGCTGAATGGGAACTGTATTCATGTTTGTCTGAATAGCTCTCCATGTGATCTTGGAATCTCCTGGAGCACCTACAAAACTGTATGTGCATCCAGAGAAATGCAAATGCTCTTCCTCTTCAGGCCTCTTTGCTTAAAGCAAGGTAGTCAGGAAGAGCAAGGATGAAGTTAACTTGCATAGATGCATCTTTTACCCAGTTTGGAGCTGTTGTGTATCCAGAGCCTGAACAGGGCTGGAGTCAAAAGGTCACATGGTGGTGTGAGTAGCCCATAGATATTTCATCATTGCTGGACAGCCAGAGAGTTCCAGGACCACAGCACCACATATGTTTTATAACACTCTTCCTCTTTTGTCCTAGGTTGTGATTGCCTTTCTTTGTTTTCTTTTTTCAAAAAACTTTTTAATTCTAAGAATAGGTCAGATGGAGGAGGAAGCTAAAGACTGGTTCAAGTTCAAGACTGAGCCAGGAGCTCTTCAGGCACCTAAATACATGAAGTTGCCTCCCTTAAGGGGACCCGCTTCCTTCCAAATACCACCCAACCTCCTCTCTCTCCCTTCCATTACTATTCCCCAACTGAATAGAACTGCCAACTAAAGATTTTTTTTCTTCCTGTAGCTGGCTGTTGCACAAGATTGTTTTTCAACCATTCTATGCAGCCATTCATATCTGCTTTAGGTGTTCCTAAAACATCTGAACACTAACATTATCTAGGTTAACTTTAACTCATTTCAGTCTTCATTAAACTCACCAAGGCTGGGCAGCCAACAGCTGTTTTCTGAATTAAGCCAATGTGTTTTCCTATCGTGTTACGAATCTCCCTCCCCTTTGGCAATTTCAGGTGGTCTTTTTGGCGGGACACCACTCTTACATTGTATGAAGAACTGGGCCCCTAATTTACCCTCTTTCCCTCACATCCCCATCAATGAAGTTGTGATCTAATTTCCCTTTCCTTTTAAACCGTTAATACTATGCTGGGCATCTTCATTTCAGGGAGGGGATGATATTTGTTTAATACCAAAAAACAGGTCAGGTGCACATGAAGAAAGCTGAAGAACTGTACCTGGTGCTTCAATTTTCTAGGAGGGAGGGAGATTAGAGAAATTGAGGAGAAGCCCCAGAATTTGAGGGATAGTATACATCTGTTAAAAAGCATTGAGGATATACTGTATCTATAGCACTGTACCCTATTTCATTTATTTTCCACCCAGATTCGGTCAGAGTTATAACACAGTAAAAGTTGCCCATTTTAGACAAGCATGAAAATGACCAGATAATGACTGTCTGTTGGATCGGATTGCTTGCTTACCTAACCTTCCATTTCTTTCCGTTATTAGCAGGTAAATCAAATACCATGAAGGGAGTTATAAAGGTGACAGTTATTTCCTTTTCCCTTCATATGTCTTCTTCAAAGATGTCTCATTCCATTCCCCACTCCAGTTTTATTTTCTCCCTTTCCAGTGAACCAGCATTTCTGGGCTCACAGAACATGTTCAAACTTTAGGCTGGTTTTTGTTTGTTTATTTGTTTGTTTGTTTTTTGTTTTTAAAGGGAGTTTAGAGGGAAATTTTAATTTTCTAGAGAGATGCTTTTGATACTTCTGCAAATGTCCTTGTTCCCCTGGTATCTCCCTTTTCTGCATGCATAGATTTTGGCTACAAAACAACGGGTATTTCAGGAATGAGTCAGTTACTGACTGTATAGTATAGTAGCCTAGGCTCTCTTGCACAGAGCTCAATTCTTGGTGATTGTATGGATATGTTCACGTAGTTTCTTGGTAGTAGCAACATGAAAGTGGTTTGCCATTGCTTTCCTCCAGGTGATTCCCTGCCTGGTTTATAGCACTGGGACTTCCTCTTGGTCTCCCATCCAAATAGTGTGTTACTTTCAGGACCCTCAGCCAGGGTTAGCTAGATGCTGCCCCCTCCTGTGTCAGGCAAATGGCACAGGTTGGCTTGGCCTCCCTGAATCTTTACCACCCAACACGATCCACTGTGTGGAAAGTGGAGAAGGGACAATGAATCAATCCCTTGAGTTGGATTCAGTTTCTTTCTTCTGGAGTACTGGATAATGAAATATAAAACAACAACATTTTTATAAGTCAGAGGTTGCTCCAGACATTACAGATTCTTTCCCATATCCGGTACATCCTGGGAGATCTCCTTGGAGAAGCATCCTCTGTTAAAATCACCCACTAGGGATCTATACTAACACTTCTCAACCTTTTGGCTAAGATCAAATGTGTAGCACAGTAACACTTGGCCAGTCTCCATTTTGTCTGCCATGCTTATTTATTTATACCTCTATAAAGAATTTAGTCCCTACTCTTCAGAAAGGCAGGCTCCCTGTATGGCTTACAGATCAATAAAAAAAGCAGAAGGAAATACTTTTCCTTTGGTTAAAAATACAATCCAAGAAGAAAAAGAAAATCTCAGGTGCCAGTCTTTAATGTTACTCTGTAATAGCCAACTGGGATAGAAAGAGTTCAAAAGCAAGGCTCATCCCAGGCTCAAAAAATATCTATTGTCTTCAGCTTCCTCGCAATAGCTCTAATACAGCCAGAGGTTTCAGCTCCAAGGCAGTCTTTGGTGACGTTGGCCTTCTGGCGCTTTGCTTACATCTAGCATCTTGATACTTCTGTTTGCTGCTGTAAGGTTCAGGGACCCATATGACATCTTTTTTCCCATCCACCCCCACCCCCAAAGGCAGATCATGCCTGTTACTCTTCCTCACAGGGCAGTGGGTTCCAATGACCTGTGAGGAAAGGAGGAAGGAGGTAATAGAATTGGCATTTTAATGGCTAGCTTCTTCTTCTTGCAGGCAGTTCTGGTGGCCTCTGTGAGAGAAGGAAGGAAGGAAGGAAATGAGAAGATGGCAATTCCTTCTTCCTCTTGCTTCTCTACCTACATAGCTGCACACAACTATAGAGAGAACAGAGGCAAAAATAACACGTTCAGCATATCGTTTGGAGTGCCTACTTATCTGTTCAAAGAATACAAATGAAGTCCACATTGATTTCAGCACCATGGCTGTCATCACTGGGGATATTGGACAGAGTAGATGTCACTTTTTCCATTGCTAACTGCCTCACCCCACTCTGGAGTATCTCAATCCTGGAACAGCAGGTATTTCTCATGTCACTCATGCCTTAGTCACCTTTTGATTGGATTATTGTAAAGTGCTCTACATGGGGCTGCCCCTGAAGAGCATTTGGAAATGCAGCTGATCCTGAACACAGCAGCTCAGGTAGCGATGAATGCTTATTGATGCACCCCTATAACATTTTACTTTGAGACATGTAATGGTTGCCAGTTGCTGGTTGTTACTTTGGAAGCCCTTCATGGTTTGGGGGCTGGGTTTCTGCAGGACCATCTTCTCCCAGTAACAACTACCTGCCTGATAAGGCCTACCAAGGCAGACTCATTACATATCCCCTTAGTTAAAGGCTGACATCTTTTGAGGCCATGTAAGCACCCCTTTCCAGTCACTAACTCCCTCTTCTGGAATAGTACTCCACTTGAGATCTGATCATTCCCTTCTCTGGCTTTCAGGGATGTGCCAATGGCCTCTTCGTTGGGACAGCAGGCCTCTTTTTATTAGTATTAATGGTTTTATTTGCAAACCCCAGTTCCCTAAGGATGTTTCTACCTGTTGTTTTTAACTGATTGTAGGATTTTAACCCTAATTACATGTTGGAGAGTTGAATGCCGCTCAGAATGGTCTGTAAGCCCTGAAACTAAATAAATAAATGCTGCATTTAATCATTGCTGATTGTACAGCAACTGTTGCTGATATGGACCTTTGCATATAGATATTTTAAGGGGCAGGATGCTTTTGAATTACTAACACTGAATAGTGACAGTGGATAAAGAGAGATAGAAGATGGCAGGTTTAGTCATCTGGAAGGGGCTTCAGCAAAATAAAATCAGTCTAGAGAATTTAAATTAAAGCAAGCTGGAAAAGAAAGCCTGACATGGAGCTTTGACAGTAGACTAGATACTGCATTTTGCCTCCCACCCCCACCCCCACCCCCACCCCCACCCCCACCCCCATGTCTTTCAGCTGACTGGCTTGAGGCTCAAGTAAAATTGGCAGAGGTTTAATGAGACTTTCTAGATCATTCTGAATAACAGCTGGATGCTCAAAAAGGGTTAAGAAGGCTGACTTGTGTTCACATGTCTCCTCAGATATTTTTTCCGCTAGCGCTGTGTACTTCTAAAAAGGCAGGCCTATCACATGAAGAGTCATCCCAAAAGAGTCAATCTTGCCAACATTTCAGAGAAAAGCAAATTGTTTGTCTTCACATTCACTTCAGATTTTTCTCTTCCCACACTTAGCTTCTTTGTTTTAATTTGCCACAGAAAATGATTTGCACCAGAAAATTGTATCTGTGGCATAAAAACACACACCAGTTACCAAGCATGATATTGTAAAGCCAACTAGTTTGGATTAAAAAAAATGCAAGAGAATGGCTTTCTCAATTATGCTAATGAATTGTTTAGGCTGCTTCAAATTAGAAAGCAAAATGCACTAGGAAGCTTGAAGCAAGGCTAATCAAATGTTTAATGTATTATTTAAAACATCAATGATTTTAGATTAAAAAAATAGTAAAACCCAGTTTGGGTGGTTATCGTACTTTAAAAATGCCACTAAATATATTATATGAATAAGGCAAATGGAAGACCTAGTAACATTCATAGAGGAGCAGGGAAGCCGATGCTAACATTCACAAGCATACTAATTTGAAATATGTTCCAAGTGGATTAAAAAAGAGTTTGTAGTTTGAAAGAAATGTCTTTATTTGGTATAAAAGTGCCCCTTTACACCACCCATTGTTTAAAGAAATATGAAGAGTGTGAATGGGAAGTGTGAGCATGGCATGTTAGTGGAAGTATGCCTGCAACATGTTGACAAACTTATACTTGTCTTGTCTCATGTGGCTCATTAAAACTACCTCATTCAACTGTATGAAGCTCGTGCTTGAGGCAAAAGCTTTCAGGAGTGTTATGAAAGGGCAACAAACTGGTTCTTTCTTAAATTATTATTATTGTACTTTTACTGTCTGGGATGGAGAAAGGTGCTTGTGGAATAATATGTCCCATGTACCAAAATAACTTTTGGTGCCTTTGATTAGCACTGGTTCTCCAGATTCAGGTGTTAGGTTGTTGGTATTTTTTCACATCCTTCTAATTGGAGGTATCAGGGGATGAATAAGAATTTTCCACCATCTGTTGCTGCACTCTGACCCTATCACCTTAGAAGAATCTCTGAGATGCCTAGTTGAAACTATCTGTATTTTTGTCTTTTGGAGCAATTTGAAGCTTGGAATAGAAAGCTTTTAAAACAGTATCAAGCAATATAGTAGTCCAGGCCACAAATGTAATTAATTTTTAACAGTTTTTCTTCTGCAAAGCTAAAAGGGCAAGCATAAACACTAGACTTTCCAGGTAAAACTGTTCTCAAAATCACACTACTCATATCTGATTGACCCAACAAGTTGGCAGGAGCCTTCTTTTGCTGTCACTGAAAAATATGCATAGGTAAAAGTCAAGGGAAAGGTGAAATTATATGCTCTGAAAACATTAATTTATTTGCCATTGTTCCTATACTGCAAATCTATAATTGTAAGTGAAATTGATCATACAGTTCTACATACCTGCCAACTTAAAGTAATACCCATATATCTGTTGAAGTGGATTCTAGACCTTGATAGTGTCATGATAAATGTTAACATTAAGCCAAACTTAATTTAGCCAGGGAGGGAGGGAGGGAGGGAGGAAGTCTATGTCCATAGTATTTCCTCCAAATATTTAAAAAGATTAAAAAGTTCAACTTCAGATGTATTCATGGACACATCCCATAGTTTGCTTTTGGATACTCTAATTTCTAGTGTGCTTTTAGTCTTATCTACAGCCCAATATTCCCTAGAGATCTTCCATTTAACTCCTAACTAGCCCAATCCTACTTAATTTATGAGCCCCAGTAAGTAGACTAGGTGATATGACCCACTGAGTTTAAATATTTCCATTTAATAAAAACACCAATAAAATTGAATTGTCAGCACACAAGAGACATCCCATTGATATCTGTGGAAGCTTTTACACAAATTGAAAGCAAGTATCTGCCCTTAATTTACTAACATTGTAACTTAGTCACAAGGTTCCAGTTGAATTAATTAATTAATCAATTAAATGAAATATTTCTACTTAGAAAGCGTTTAAAGTGCCAGTTAATTAAACTAAGCACTCTCAACATTTAGAACCTAAATTACCCTCATTGCTATAATCAAAAAGTTCAAAGAGAAGGAGAAACATTTGCATTTGAATTTTTTTCTTGGCATCTGGCAAAGGCTTCTTAATAAGGGAGCAGTGATTATCACACAATAATTTGTGTTATACAGTGAATGAATTTGGATGTATCATTACTGTGATGTTTTGCTGATATATCAGTGGTGAAGATTGTGTGTGAAGATTGCCTGCTTGTAGGCTAAAATGCCTATGATTTACCACTAAGAACAATTTTGTTGTTCTTCTACAATGGTGGTCCATGAACCATGGAAATTGATAACCCATAAGACCTTGGAAGATCTTAAAAAAAACTAAGGGTCAGGTCCAGTAAGTACCTGGATAATAGGCTCAATTATCCTGGAAAAAGACAAATGGCAAACTACTACTATCTTATTGCCCCAGACTATGTGAATATTGTCCACAAAGTCCCCAAGATTCAAATCAGACTCAAATGATCCCAATTTACATTTGATTCAAGCCCTAGAGCAAAACTGTCCATCTTTTCCATTTGCTAACAGTGTTTCTGGAGGCCACATGAGGAGAAAAAGTAAGCTTCAAAATAAAAATAGTCCTGGAGGCTGACAATACAGTTTGTAACAAGCTAGCATTCTAAAATTTAAACATCAAGATGGGCAGCAATTTGGGCACACTTACAAAGGGAACTGTTTGTGAGTACCACAATAGAAGCCCCAGTTTGAGTAGATGGAAAGTAATTCAAACTTGAATTTCATCTAATTCATCTAATCCCAATCTGTTTGGGCCTTTGTTGGATGTGCATATATCACATCCAGAAAAATTGCTGTGGCTCTTAAGCATATTAACGAAATAGCATTTTAAAAGTGGGAATTAGGGATAGTTAAATCAAGAATGAAATCCTACGTAAATAAAGGAGGTGAGGCCCCTTGAATATAAACAATTGCACTTGAAGAAAATAGAAAGTTGACATGTGGAGAGTAATTAACAATATCCTATATTATCTAGTGTTCTTGGACAAAATATGACATGTTAAGGAATGGAATCCATTAGAACTACAAAAGATCTCCACTCTTCCTCAGTAACATGTTGAGTGTCATCCAACTGGAGGGAACCTGTCATACAACAGTATATTGTCAAACACTTTATATTGTATATCCATGTGGTTTTCTTGTAAATGAAGGAACGGCTTACCCCTGCACAGTATGAAATGATTCCTTTGCTGTTGTCACTGAAGTGATCATCCAGTATCTTCCTATATCACTACTGCTGAATAAAGATGCCGGTTTGATGTATCAGGGCAGCAGGGAGCACCTTTACACTGAGTGCCCCTGCTGGGATTATACACTCTTGACATACACTCCTGGCATTCTTCACTAACGTCTGCCAAGAACACACTCCCCACACCCTGCCCTGCCATGATGAGGTGGCATACCAGGATTTGAGGGGAAATGGAATAATTAGCAAATAGCAAAACAGTGTTTGTGCCCCTTAGCTGTAGTATTCAACTAATTTCAGTTTTATATCATGCCTAATTCACTTATTTGGCCTCACATTTTATATTCCAATCAGTGTTAGAGCTGTGCAACATCCCTGAGAATGGCTGCAGTTTTTCTTAACCAATGGTTGCAGTGTGAAACAGATATTTTTCATCTTCAGGATTAACACTAACTGTTTTCTGCTCTTAAAGGGATTTAACAATAACTTCTCATTGGTGGCTATGAGTTAATCCCTTAGATCTCAAAAGGCTTGCTAAAGCATTCCATTTAGAACATATTTTCCCCACCTCTTCTTTCTATACATTCCATACACACTCCATGATGTTAACATGAAGATTTTCTGACAGAAGTTCACAAGCATCTTACTAAACCAGACTTCTCCAACCCGGTGTCCTTCAAAAGAATGTAACTACTAGAATTCCCAGTGGCCATGCTTGACCATACTAGATGGGAAATCTGGAAACTACATTCTCAACATATATGCAGGAGAAGATGTACAAGTCAGGGAAAATTCTAATAAGCAATACTTTAGATCCATTCCTATTCTGTATCGCTTTTGCACGTGCCGATTCATCAACCTATTTCCACCCAGATCCTACATTAATCTGCAGATTTAATCTTTTAAAATCTACATAAAATTTGGAGTTTAAATATTTTTAAATATTTAATTTAAACATGTATCTAAATATATCTGTTCTAAAGTGGAACCACACTGCAAAATTTAGAAAAGTGTCACATCAGAAAACTGCACTTGCAGGGACATGGAACCCTTTGCCAAATGTTCCTCTTCTACAAGACTTCTTGGAATGTCCATGTGAATCATATACAATCATTCGGGCATTCCAGGAGAAGCTTCAGAAGTCAAAGTGCTCTAGCTTTTAAAGAACCCAAAAAGAAAACAAAAACAAAACCCTACTTGCATACTGAATAAAGTAAATCTAATCTCCCACCTCCTCCTGCTGCAAGTTCCCCACTTTTTTTAATGCTGTCTGAAGAGTTTTTTAATCTGTGGGCCAAACACTAACATTTAGTTCGAGCAGAATCTGTGGTAGAAGACTATAAAAACCTAAATCACACTATAATCATCTCTTGGAATTACTGACTTTGAAAATCGTCAATGAAATTGTATTCGTTGTAATTCCTGTTAGCAGCATGTAAGTATTGGCTATGACTTATCACGGGACAATGGCTGGGTTGATAACTCACGGCTGAAAATATGAATTCCCTTCACTAAAAGTTACTGAGCATGAAGAGGTGTCTGAGATGCCCGCATGTAAATATGTATGTTTTTATTGATATATAGTACCATTCCTATTTCTGCAGAACTAGGCAACCTATTCCTGAGGGACGCATGTGGCCCCTAAATTCCTTTTATGTGTGATGGGTAACAGAGAGCTTTATATAATGGAATGAACACATGGCCAGAGAAACACTAACATTAGGAGTTAACATTTATAAGAATGTATTTTTTGAGGCTTGTATTTGCATGAAAGAAAAACAAAGATAAGCTTCATTTAGAAAAATAAGGAGATAAGAAAGCTCAAATTACTTAAACCTAAATCTCAATTGAGTATTCAGCAGACTACAATGAAATCAAAAGACAAGTCAACAGAGCAAGATCTACTATGGGCAAATCAAGGAAAATACTGACAGAACAGCACTAATTATCACCATTATTAGGCCACTCCAATGTATCATCAATAAGCTGTACTCTATACTGGACAACAACACTGGGCTTTCACAGCACAGATGTAAGACCTGAATTTGCCTTCAGACAACCCCCCAATTTAAAATAGCCTCTCACTAATAAGAGACAACAAGGCAACACAAACATGGGAGCCAAATCCTACAACAAACCTAGATACCAACTCTGTCCCATAATTATGCCAACACTACCACCACAAGCCCCAACAATGTCATCTACACTCTTAGAGGCACCTTCACGTGCTCATCCTCCTTCACAGTGTTTTTCAACCTTGAGAACTTTAAGATGTGTGGAATTGAACTCTCAGAATTCCCCAGCCAGCCAGTATGAAGTCTGCACGTCTTAAAGTTGCCAAGGTTGAAAAACACTGCTCTAACATGATATATGTCATCATCTGCCAACAATGCTCCTGTAGATTTTACGCTGGAGAAACTAGCCAGACTCTGTGCAACAGAATAACTAAACATAAATTGGACTTCAAAGTTCCAAAGAGGGGTACAACATTTCAGCCTCCGGGGATACTCCATGACTGACCTCAAGTGGCTCAACAGAGAAACTTCACCACCACTCCACAAACCAAATTACAATAGATTAAAAAAAAAAAATCCAATCCATTAAAGAAAACCTGAACAGCAACAATGAGTTCTTAGCCCATTATGCATAAAATAATACTCAGCCTCTTCCTCTCAGTCTCCACTATTACGTAAACCCGTTAACCTCTCAACTTGTTTTTCTCACTGCTTCCCCCTCTTCTACTCTGTGTTTAAAATCCTATAATAGCAAATCAATTCTATGCATTTAATAAAGTGAACTGTTGCTCATAAAAGTTAATGCCCTAATATGTTGGTTAGACTAGAAAATGCTCCCAGACTCTGTATCTGCTAAGTTACTTAAGTCTATCTGTCCTGTCTATGTCCTTACTGAGATATGCTAACCAAATCATTGTCTTAAAGACAAATGTGAAATGGGAGTTGGGTTCCTCTGCCTTCTCTTGGTCATCTGTTAAGATTTCTCCATTTGGAGTAAGTAGTGAATTTACTACCTCCTTTGTTTTCTTCTTACTGTTGGCATATTCGAAGAAAACCCTCTTGCTGGATGTTGCTGTCCTGCAAGCCTTAGCTCATTTTCCACCTTTGCCTTCCTAGACTTAATCCTTTATTTTTGAGCCAAAATTTCAAAGATTTTGTGGGTAAAAAGTAGCTCTAATTTTCATTTTCAATAAACATCCCTCTTTAGTCTCAATTCTATTGGGAGCTGCCTAGTCAATCACATTGCTTCTTCAGATGTCTCCTAATTTTCTTCCTCAGTGGTATTGTTTGATACTCTGCTACCTTTAATTCCCCTTTCAAGAAGACCTCACCAACCACACCATCTTTGCCTTTGTTTCTTCCCTTGACATACTCCTTATTATTTCCCTCAATTAATGAAAATCAGCCTTTCAAAAATTGATGGTTTGATTTTTTACCTTTTGTTAAAATCAATAACTCTAACAATGCATGGTCACTAGCACCCAAAGTGCAAGGAGTAATACAGAACAATTATGAAACAAAATCAAATAAAGGTAGCATTTATGGAAACAGCAAACACAATGGGTGTTTGTTTTGGGCAGTTTTGTTTTACCCAAAACTGTCATTTCTTTGGATTGCTTTCACACACCGCACCCTCCATTTATATCCTGGTCCTTTGATTAATTTTGCTGATTATAACTTTTTGATGTCCTTCTTGTTCTTGGACATAAGGTGTTTCCTTCCACTGAAATAATGAATGTCAGCAAATGGGACACGATCTCCAGGATGGTTATCCAAAATCTCTGAGAGTTTCTGGAATTTGAACTTGATTCATTTGCTAAAGATAACCTCCAGCAAAAAAATTTTACCTCATTCTTATCCTTCTCTACCGCAAAATTGTAATAATTCCCTTTGTATCAACACACTTTTCCAAAATGTTTTGTTTTTTATGTACTGATGGCTATAAAAAATAAGCAGCCCAAGAGGCAAGATCTTGAAAGTGACCTGTGTTGTTGTCTGTCTTCCACGCAGGCCTAAATTCAAAAGCTTGTAGTAAGCAAATAGTCCCAGTGCTTACATTGGTTAAAATCAAGGCAAATAATCACACTTTGTGTAAAATTATTAAAAAATAAAAATAAATCTATTTTCTTTTTTAAAAAATACAAATGCTTTATTTTGAACTACCATATTTCATTCTTTTTAAGGAAAGTTCACAAGGGGGTTGAAATGCTTTGTGTTTATCAAAATGGGGAATGGGTTAAAAAGGTTTGGAACTTTATGGAAAAAATCCTTCTATGTGAATAATTCTCCTATGACTGGAGATTGTCATTGTTTCTTTAATAGTTCGGAAACCATATTTACTCTTTTAGATAAAAGTGCTGGAATGGGTTTATTTTCAAACCTTCTCCTAATTATTCTCTTTTGCAAATATTGGTATCAAGGACTATCCAAACTTTGCTGAATGTTTCATATTCAAAACACGTGACAGTTTCATCCAATTAAATGTAATTTCAACATTTGATCTCATTGTTATTTCATGTGCAGTCATATGGAGCAGATGACAGGATGAATATGCAGTAACAATAGCCAGTTTTCAAACTTAAGATTTTACAGAAAAAAATAGAAAATACTTTCCATACCAGCATCTGCAAAAAAGCTTCTGTTTCTCTTCTAAGCTCCATTGTCACCAACCCTGTGACAAATTTTACAGTTGTCTGAATTTTAACAACTCATTAACACTTCAGGTGAAAAGCATTTGTCACTAGGATAGGTTATATCTAGGGTAATTCAAGTAACTATTTGGAAACATTGAACAAAAATAGAGCCACTGTAATATGCTTACTGTTTCATATAACTTATTCAGCCATCTTATTTACTTAGCCATCTTATTCAGAAATAGCCCTCGATCATAAGGGCTCCAAAGCAGCTGATGTAATATTAGAAACAATAATGACAAAGGCCAGTAATACAATGGGAATGTATTCGTGCTGCTGAATACATATCTTATTTTCTTTATCAAATAAAGTAATGCAGATTGACTATATTTGTATCTGTTTTGCATTGCTTCCTTTCTGAAACTGGAATTCTATTAAGCTGCACACAAATTAAGATCTAAAATAGAATATAAAGGTAGATTGGTTCAAATACTAATGTTGGAAAAGAAGTTAATTTCTTAAATATGAATCAGCACAGCGTAATAATTGATTTTTACTATTTGGCAATGTCATTTGCAGAAGTTGCCAAAGTGTTACACAACAAATTGACCAATGAAAGAACACTGTTAATATATATAAAGAAATATAAATTGATCCTAAAACATTAAAACCAAATTTCATTTATAAATGGAAGTTATAAATGGAGTTCCAATAATCAAAGTGAAATAATAACCATGAAATAATTGATTAGGGCAAATTATATCCTTGAGTCTTGGTTTCAAATATTTTAATCATACACTTTCAAGAATTTGTCACCCATGTAGCAGATGACAAAAAATATTTCTATGGGAAAAACATTTTACCTGGTCTTGCAGATTTCCCAGTGTCTTCTTCAAGTCCACAAAATCAAATAGAGTATGTACAAGCACAATCAGGCGTTTGCAGTACTTCTGTAAAGATCTAAGCTGTTAGCATTTTCCTGAAGGGAAACTTTAGGGTTCTAAATGAATAGATCACAGAGAAAATGAGCTCAGCATCTACAGATCTACAAGTGCCCATTGCATTCTTGACACACATAAATGAAGCAAAAATTCTTAGGTCAATCCTCATGTGATACCACCAACTTGGATGCCGGTGCTCATTTGACAGCCACTAGCAATTTTCTGTGCCTTCACAAAGCCGTTTCTAATCATCCTGCGGTTCTTAACAAAGTGCAGGAAAGGAGGGAAGGGGAAGAAAGGAAAATGGATCACGCACCCACCCTTATATCATGATGTGTCCAGATTATAAATGGGGAAAGTGTATTGAAGACCACAGGGAGAGCCTTAAAGTATTTATAGATCACTATCAAATTATGGAGAAAGGTTTTTTTTTCCCAACCTTAACTATTCATAAAACAGAAAAGCCAGTGAATGAATATTAAACTTCCTGTGTTCACATCGCATTCTTCATTTTGTAAATGATCTGTGTGCACATATTAAAACATCAAGGCTAAGAAGATGCTTTTTCAAAGAAGAAAATTGTGTTTGTAATATTGGATCTTGAGTAAAATGTATAACTTTTTCAAACTAGGTCTGACACTCTGGCAAGGAACCTCCATATCTAAGTCTTAGGCCGGCAGGTTGTGGGGAGGCCCAGTTCAAGATCTCAGAGTCTTAACATTCAGTTGCTGAAACTGAGACCTGCATCTGGAGCCTGAAGTTCAATTCTGTTGCCCAGCTGTCTTTCAAGCAAATGAAAGAAAGAAAAAAAGTTAGCCTACTAAGGATTAGCCTACAAGCTTTTACATGAGTTTAATTTTGCTGGGGATTGGGTTAGGTTGTGGGGGGGTGTTTTTGATTGCATAGTGTGTTGTCCAAAACAATAATTTCTTTAGATTATGGTTCAACGTATTGTGTGAATTAAGAAAATGGATTAAATAACCAAGTTAAGAGGCAATGTAAACCCAGCTATAATGTAAGCCCCATCTGAAGCTACTGTAAGAATGAAATTCCGTGGAGGGCAGTTCACCCTTCTAGGAAGAATGTTAGACATCAAAGCTTTGATGGTCCTACTATCTTTTTTTGTTTCTTTACAATTGGCTCGTATCCTGTTAATTAGCCAGTCCTGTGGGAATTCAGGCTTGACCTACAATGTCTCTATCATAACTTACATCCTCCTTTTATAGAAAGCTAAAGTCACACTGGCTGGGAATTTAGGAGTTTATCTCTTTAATCCAATTCTATGCAGCCTGCCAAACTATCACATTTTAAAGCAGTTTATAATGTAAGTTGATTGGTTGCATTTAATGATTTCATTCAGGAGCACCAAGTGGTATGTAGTGTGTTCTCTCCTCCTGGTTTTCCCCACAACAATGTGACATAAGTTGAGCTGCAAGAAAGCCAGAGTCACTCAGTGAGCTTCTGTGGTTGAGGGTGGATTAGAAATTAGGTCTCCCTGCTCCTAGTCCGGCGTTTCAGCCACTATATCACTCTGGATCCACAAGTTGTATTCACGGCATTACTAAGCCATCAGGTTGGGGAAAGCTCTTCTGTTGGCATACAATCCTATAGAGAAGGAAGACAATACAGGAACCAGAGTTCTATGCTGACAGAAGGCATATTTCAGACATTCAGCTGTGAGTTGGAAACTGCTCTTGGCTGGATTTGCAAGGCTGGGGGTTGTTTGAAATGCTGAAGAGCAACAACCATCAGCAAGAAAGATGAGGGGGCCGCATGTTAGTTCCTGGCCTCCCACTCAGAAGGTTCTATCTTATGACAAGCATGTGAAGGTGAAGAGGGTAAATACAAAATAGTTTGTCTGCATTCTTGGCAGACTTTGAGTTCAGTGCAATGAATCAGAAGGGATAAACTGGAGGAAAGAAAGGGAAAAAACTACTCTGGGCCTCTGCCACATTTGCATTTTTCCAGTAACTTCAAGAAAGCAATACACACAATAGCTACTCCAGAGGATGTATGTCAGTAGGACAGTCATCCAAGGTACAACTCAATGAATGAAAGCTAAACTAAAATTTGCATTCTTCTTTTCTTCTGTGACATCGAATTCATGAAGATCTCATGTTCAATCCCAAGCAAATTTAGTGAATCAAATCATTGGTTAAGCCCCAGATTGTTCTTTTTCTTTTAAAGGAAGCTCAAAAGTAAGAGAACAGAAAATACCCCTTTAAAGTATTTGAGAGCAAACAACAGCAGCCGTTCAGTATAAATATTATAAGAAAGCATTAAAAACTGTGAACTTATGCAGACTATGAATGGTAGCTTCTCCAGGGTTATATTGACTATGGATGATAAGGGCTGAATTCAAACACATATGGAGAACTCTCCCTGAGCTTACATATATTCTTCAATACAGCAACGAAGCATGGATGTAAAATGCTTCAGAATGAATATAAGTGGGAGAAATTCATATTTAGGCAAACCTCCACCAAAACAACTTTTTTCTGCATGAAAGCCTACAAGTCAAGGCTGGTAGGACAAACTGCTGTATATAAACAGTTAACAAACCTCATTTCCCCATATCAGAGCACTGATGATGTTACCTACAGCGATAATGAAATATCTGCAAGAAGAAAACCAAGCTCAGAGAACACCAAGAACCTAACTGAGTTTAACAGGACTCACTTTTGAGTATAAAACTGTCCTGTATATTAGTTTCTGAGTTCTAATTTAAATCTGGGGCTTAACTAATAATTAATTTGATTCACTAAATTTGGTGTGGTCTAAGTTCAAGATCAACCCCAAGGCCATAGATAGTATTAATGCCCTTAGTTCATTAAACATACTCATACTCACCATCTCTTAAATATCAGCTTCTCTCAAACTCCTCGGGCAGGTACATTTTATGGGTATCAGCTGCATCATCCACAGACTGCATCTGATAAGGTGAGATAACCTTGATCTGGAAGGAGCCAGCATGAGGATTATCCTACCTAATATCAAAGATTCTTAGAGACAAATGAGCTACAAATGCTAGCACTTCCCACCATAATCCAAGGGGAGGTAGTGCTAGACCAGCATCAGATCAAACCTTGCCTGCCCCAACACTTGATTCCTCAGAATGTTCTTACTTCAAAGAATCCACTTAGTTGCTTTTTAAGTGACTGCATAATACATGGCAAGACACTTGCCTTTGAATTCTTCTTCACGATTAACTTCTGAAAAGCAGAGACCATTATGCTAAACCAAATTTTATCCTTGTGTTTTGTTTTAGGAAAGATCTTAGATGAACAGAAGGACATCAGAGCCTTAGAAGCTCACTTTCCCACTGGAGTTGTACACCAGTTAAAGACTGTGGTTACATGCTGGAGAATTTCATTCATGTTTGCCAGCATGTGTGACTCAAGGATAAAAGGTAGAAAGAACATCGAAATGCAAAAGTGGGCCAGACACAGAAGAAAAGACTAGGCCACTTGCACAAGAAAGGATCTAGGCCATCCAGCAGATACAGCAGTAGCAATAAGAGTTCTGACCTGAGTTATCTACCTAACCAGGACTACTAAAAATGTGTTTGGCCTAAGGATAATAAGATAATTAGAAGGGATTGAAACTATACCTTGTTGACGATGGAAATGGAGAAACCTGAATTAAGGGCCTCAGAAATTAAGGAACTTGTCCTTCAGAAGCGAGGAGTGTGTAGTAGGACCTCTAACCCTACTAATCGAATCAGTAAACCAATCAGTGAAAATCAAATATAACATAGGTCCATAAACTTCATTGTCTATACATTCATGCTCCAGAGTATGGGAAGTACGGAGAATGAGCTTGAGCTCTTAGCACAGAAAGGCAAACAGGATTCAGTAAGCATAATAGAGACCAGGCAAGATGATTCTTATGACAGGAATACATCTATTAAAGGATATCATTTGTTCAAAAGGAACAGACACAAGAAGAGTTCAGTGCCATCCATTCATTTATACAGGATGGTAGAAACCAGACATAAGGCTTTCATTACAAAAAGTGCTTTATTGTTCAATTAGATACAAAATATACTGAGTTAAACATTATATTCAACATGGTGATTTCTTATTTGTGTTTTAAAATATTTATGTTTTAAAACTTCTTCTATGTTTCTAAGGAATGTTGTCCTTATGTTGTCCTTTCTATGTTACACTAACATAATTTCCTATAGGTTTCCATTTTAAGCCTTGAACTTTATACAGTACTAGACAACCTGTGACCCGCTGGGTCATCATTTCAGAGATATTTCCTTACTTAAATCGAGAAAAAGAATGACCAAGGGCAAAAAAGCAGTGGGAGTGTGAGCAACTTGCTGCCAGCTTCCCCACTGACTTTGCTTGTGAGAAGCTGGCAGGGAGCATCAGAAATCTTCCTTCTTTCCCTCCCTCCCTTCCTTCCTACATATAATATAGGCTTGTGCCATTTGCCGTCCCCTCACAACCCTCAGGAGTGCCCCTGTGAAGCCTCCTCCCCCGCAGCTGACCAATGGAACTGCCTGCCACTTTGCTGGGGGGAAATGGAACAAAAGGAGCCACAGTCTGTGAGGAATACTGCACCCCTGGTCCCCATGCTGGTACGTCCCCAAGGGCCCCCTCTCTCAAGGGAGGAAGAGGGCTCACCTGTCAACCACCAGGGTCCCCCAGCCAGCCCTACCTCGCCAGCCACCTCAAGTCACTCCCTCATCCTTCCCTCAGTGCCTACAGCTGTTAAAAAAATTCAGATGTTGGCCTCAGTTCCAAAGCAGCCAATCTCCACTAGCCTGTTGGGACTTGCCACCAGCGAATTGGGCACAGGGGCCAGATGGAGATGGGAAAGGGATTGGGGATTCCTTCCTGCCTGCCTGCCTCCCTCCCTCTCTCTCATTTCCACATATAATATAGGCTTGTACCATTTGCCGTCCCCTCACAACCCTCAGGAGTGCCCCTATGAAGCCTCCTCCCCCTCAGCTGATCAATGGAACTGCCTGCCACTTTGCTGGGGGGAGGTGGAACAAAAAGAACCACAGTCTGTGAGGAATACTGCACCCCTGGTCCCCATGCTGGTACGTCCCCAAGGGGCCCCTCCCTCAAGGGAGGAAGAGAGCTCACCTGTCGACCACCAGAGTCCCCCAGCCAGCCCTACCTCACCAGCAGGCATCCAAGTCATTTCCTCATCCTTCCCTCAACACCCACCACCATTAAATGATTTCAAATTTTGGCCTTGGTTCCAAAGCAGCCAATAGCCACTCGCCCATCAGGACTTACCTCCAGCCAATTGGGCACAGAGGCTAGATGGAAGTAGGAAAGAGATTGGGGATTCCTTCCTTCCTTCCTACATCGAATATAGGCTTGCACCATTCGCCCTCCCTTCACAACCCTCAGGCAAGCCCTGGTGAAGCCTCCACCACCGCCGCCCCCTCCTCCTCCTCCTCAGCTGACCAGTGGAACTGCCTGCCACTTTGCTGGGGGGAGGTGGAACAAAGGGAGCCATGGACCATGAGGAAAACTGCACCCCTGCTCCCCATTCTGGCATGTCCCCAAGGGCCTCCTCCCTTGAGGAAGAGGGCTCACCCATCGACCACTGGCAACCCCCAGCTAGCCCTACCTTGCCAGCAGACATCCAAGTCACTCCCTCATCCTTCCCTCAGCACCCACAGCTGATTGGGCGCAGGGGATCCAAATTTCTGCCTCGATTCCAAAGCAGCCAATTGCCACACACCCTTCAGGCTTTGCCACCAGCTGATTGGGCGCAGGGGACAGACGGAGGCAGGAAAGAGGTCAGGGATGCACCCATGACAATCACATGACCTAGGCTAATGACAGTGGCACAGTAGCATAACAGTGCTGAAGGAGCCACAAATTTCTCAAATTTCAATTCCACGGGAGTAATGGGTCCTGGATTTTGGACACATTCTGTAAGTTAGCCCATTTGAGGTACCTTGGTTCAAAAATTGTTGCCCTATGACGCACTGTTTTGCCCAAAGTTTACAGACACAAGAGTTTTAGTAGTATATAGATATTATTTTCTCCACCTGAACATTAAGCTCTTCATTTCACCTCTCCTGTTCTCACTCCTTGATTTACTGCATTAATACTTTACCATTTTATTGTTTTACAGCTTAATTCTGACACTTTATGACTTTACTATTTCTCTTCTCCCCTTGAAGATGGACTTTAAGGGCAGCCCCCATGTGGAGTGTGTTGCAGGAAAAATGACAGGATATCCTCGCCCCCCCTCCTCTTCTGTCCTAGATCAGCCTTACGGGGTACTCCAGAAAGGAAGTACACCCAGATGAATTAATGCAACTTTATTGTAAGGTTACATTAACAGAATCTTGCAAGTCTGAAAGCACATTTCTCCCCCATCCCCTTTACAACCCAAGAAACTATGGAGAGTCCCTTCTGGGATGTTTGCCATACCCACATTCCTTCTGCAGTCTAAGCTGCCTCTTATCCAACCATCCCCCTGGCTGTGGCTCTTCCCTCTGCCTTCCAAGGTCATTCCCACATACCATTACAGCCTGGGACTTCTGAGGCTTTCTGGTCAGCTGGACTAATTACAGCTTCTCCACTCCCATCTTATCTATTCATATCCACAGTTGCAAAACAATCTCTCTTTCTCATCTCTCCTTGGAACATCTTCTGAGCCTTGAAG
This sequence comes from Python bivittatus, assembly GCF_059951505.1. Lineage (NCBI taxonomy): Eukaryota > Metazoa > Chordata > Lepidosauria > Squamata > Pythonidae > Python > Python bivittatus. The sequence goes on along the minus strand of NW_028277074.1, from coordinate 41,255,977 downwards.
TGCACATTTTCTATGGGCTTTGTGTTTTCTGGTTTTCTTCTCCTTTTCTTCGCCATCCTGCCATTTTGACATTCTCGCGAACGGCATCCCTTCTTTAATACAACAGCTCATCTCAACTGCTAACTCTCAATTGACCCTATGTAATATTTCTCAGCCTCACTTCCCCCATTCCAGAGAGGTACTGAAAGTATAATTACAAACCTTTCCAGAGGAAAAAACAACAACAGAGAACAGCAGAACAAGTCACTGTGGCTGCACAGAAAGCTTAATAAAATGAAAAAGTGTAAGAAATGAAAAAAGATTATCAGAAAAGGAGATTATATATATACCAGAATTGAAGAAATTGTGACAGAAAGGTTAAAGCTCACAGGGAGTCAAGATTGGCAAAGAACACTAAGAACAACTAAAAGGGCATCTTGTATGTTCAAAATAAAAAGGAAAAAGAATCAGGATACCAGCTGCTCAGTGAAGATGGCAAATACAAACTGGGTACAAAGAAAATACAGAGCTACTCACCTTCTATTTTGGTACAACAAAAAAGTATATACAGTATCCCATCAGAGTTCCTCCAGTACTAAAGGAGCTAGCTGATGAACTGCACAACCTTCATGTATTCCCTTTGAGAAGTCTGCAGGCTAATGAAATGGCAGGATGGATGGAGAGCAAATACAGCTAGTCCTTGTTTAGAGACCACAATTGGGACCAGCAACCTGGTTGTTAAGCAAAGCAGTCACTAAGTGAAACATCACAATTGTACAACATTACTTCAGTTTTCCTTTGCTTTACAGACATGCAAAGGTTGCAAATGCAGAGACTGGTCACAAAGTTACTTTTTCAACATCTTTGTAACTGTGAACAGTTGCTAAACACTAAATGAGGCAGTTGCTAAATGAGGACTGCCTGTATTGCCCTATCTTCAAAATGGGGGGGGGGAGGAAGCTCCAGCAAACAAGCCAATCTAACATCAACGTCGTGAAGATTCTAGACCGTGATGCAGACTTCTTTATGATGTAATCTCTAAGCACTTGAAAGCAATGCAGGAATAACCAGGAGTCAACAAGGATTTGTCAGACTAATGTATCTCATATTTTGATTGGGGAATTTCATTTATAGTTTATGGAAATCCTGTAGACATGATGTCTTCAGCAAAACATTAGGCAACTAAGGCAATGTTTATTAAGTGGCTTACTTTAAAACATTTTGAAAGAAGTTCATTTGAATTAATGAATTAACTGTTTTTTTCTTTTTTCTTTCCAGCTGTGTGACTTTCAGGCAGCTTGCCCTGGAGGAAGTAATTGATTTGAAAGTAATGTGGGAGAGATTAGTATGTTCTTTTAAAAAGAACACAAAGTCTAGTTTCTCTTTGCATTCCTTTCGATTAGAATACTTTAAAGGAAAAAGAAGAACATCTGAGTGCCAGAATAGAAGGAAAGAAATCATTTCCATACAGTTTTTATGATGGGAGTTTCCAAAAGTTTTAAACATAATCTCTTTGGCCAATTTTTCTGAAAGTTGGTTGGTAGCATTAAGCATAGACAGCCACTCTAGCTATTCTTGGGATCCTGGGGTGAAAAACAATGGAGGCTTTTTTGACTTCCAGTTTCTCCCATGGCAATACTTCAAATTTTGTTCCAAATATGGAACACTTGAGCTGTTTAAATTCTGTTCTGTTGATGCAGTCATCTCAGAATATTCCAGTGGAATATTCCTGGTAAAGCTGTTTTGTTCTTAATTAGAAGCAAAATACATTTTCTATTTCAAGCATATCCTTGACAATAGTGACATTGTGTTTCTGATCCCTCTCTGTTATCTGCATACCAGATTTCTGCATTATCTTTTTTTTTTAATCTAAAGTTAACACTTCCAGGGTGACAAAGTCATCTTGAGGACTATCTATATGTTGTGTCCAAAAAAAAAAAAAAGCCCCCTGAAAAGAGAAAAACCTGAATTGAACTATGCTCAACCTGAATCTACACTCCAATTTCCAAATCAAACAATGTGGTTAGCCCCCTAGCTGGACATCAGATTTTAACCAAAAGTATAGCCACATTCAGCAAGCAGTAGTTCAAAACACCTGACAGGCAGCAGGTAGTAGTATCCTAGTAAAGCAATATAGCATTTGTAACTGAATCATTGTTAATGTTTAAGCAGGATACAGAGAAAGAAAGACATATAAAATTTTCCAAGGTTTCAGACCTGTTTCTTCATATCACCTGAGGCTAGCATTTTCACCAGTGAGCTAATATGTACGAATTAGTTGCCCTCAGACACAAAAAGAAATTCACACATTTGTAAGACTGTACCTTGGTAAGATCTGTTCTTTTGCCCTTCTGTGGGGAGTAACAATACATTCAACCTGAAGCATTTAGAGTCTTCAGGGACAGTCTCCAAATGAAGCTCAAACCTACATCCTCAAACTCACAAGCCATGTAATTAGCTACCTGGAATAGCAGGGAAGTCAAGTCATAAAACAGCTGTCTGAATTCTAAACACATTTCTGGCCATAGCTTGATCCAGACATCATGGTAACCAATAGAATGGCTGCATGATCTAGTTTCTAATCATTAATCTAAATAGAATTCCTACAATGGACTTCTCTTACAGGACTGTGAGTAGAAACTTGTTAAGTGCTTTATATAAAGGGTCATGAAATTTTATCTTCACATTATTTTATCCATGCTTCTGTGGAGTAAAGCATGTGATTTTTCATTCAAAGCTCATCCCATTAAAATGATTGGCAATGCAAGACAGACAAAAGCAACTATACTGATTCCAGTTACAACATCTCATTTGGCGTGCTAGTACCAAATTTTCAATTCTGTATGATCGGTTATATAAAAAATCCGTTGCCATGTGACTTTTGATCAAAATGTAAGAGAAAGGGAGTTTCTTTGCAAGTCAGAAACTGAGCCGGCATTGTTTTTAAAAAAGTTAATGCAATAGCAAAGCCAAAGGAATTTGCCCTTTCAATGAACACTGAGGTCTCACACTGCTTAGTGAAATAGAAAAATACGAAACACAATGTGATAATCTAAGATTGTTAATGAAAACTTTATTGTAGGGGCTCAATTAGTTTTGAAAAAACTGGACCTAGTTTTGTAAAATAATCCTATAGAAAGACAAGTCAAGGAATAGGCAGAGATTAGCAAGGTTTAAAGGAGCTTTTAGGAAACCAAATGTCAAGTGCCAGAGCAAAACAAGGAAAGTATTATTAAGGCAGAAATTTGTCAATGGACCTAACTTCTGGCTTAACATTTTGGAACATAATAAAGAATTGCCCTGAGATTAAGCAAATTCTACTACTAAAAACAATCAAGGGGTGATTTTCATTTTCCAGCTACTGTATGCTGAGTTCTAACTGACCCAAGACTAAGTTTCTTTCAAAGTATAATAGATAAAATATATAATCATGACTGACAGAAAACTGTCAAACTGTGTTAGGCAGTATCTATGTGTGTACCCAGAATTCATGTCAATCCCTTAAGACGACTGAATATACATTGCATTTTAAAGTACTTTTTCAAAATCATTTAACATATGTTACTTATTCAGGGACCTGATCTAAATTTTTGTTGGCGGTTTCAGAATTAGAAAAATATGCTACTAACTAAATGAAACAGTTGTTCACTTCATCAGAATAACCAGAAATTTAAAATGAAAAGGAATGATTTCTGAAAATGATAATTAAGAAACAAAATATATGTTTGGAGGTTCTAAGAATATCAGAAACAGAGGCTCTTCCAGGAATATTTTGAAATGGGATGGGTGGGACAGAAAGTGAGAGAAAAATAAAGATGAAGCAGTGATTTTGCCATGTGACCATGATGTGGCAGATTGAATATATATAAGATCAGATCTTACTCATCTCAAAAAGTCTTGGTGAAGTATTGTTAGGATGAATTTGGAAGTATAAATGTTCTTAAAGGAGGCTGCCTTAGGAATAAGAATGGCAAATTATTTAGATGCATAAAAACAGCTGCTGCAACCGTAGGTGGGAATAAGGTGGGAAATTTCCTGATTCATAGCTAAAACCCCAAGTTTAAAAGCTAAGTAGCATCAGGCCTGGCATTATGAGAAATCCAGGGCTCTGGCAATTTAGGAAGTTAAAAATATACCCAGGAACAAAGCAATGGCAAATCAGTTCTGTAGCATGCCAAGAAAACTGCACAGGTGTGTCCACAGAAGCCACCAGGAATCAAACTTCACTCAAAGGTGACTTTTTTTCTTTTTAAAAGTAATTCAGATATAAACTTTGGACTATCTAAGCCTTGAAATTTTAGCAGAGCAACATCACTTCTTTACTGCAGCTACAATGATGTTTAAGAAGTTGGAAGTCATTGGGAAGATTTCTCACCATGAAAAGTCCTATTAAGCTGTTAGTGGGTAGTGATGGCTATTTTATTTAGAGAGAAATGATAATTTGGCATAGTCGTGGCACAATTAGATTTTGTATCTCACATTAAGCAGTCCTGTTACTGAGAGAGGAGGAGGGAGGACAGGAGATGACATTGGAAGATGGTAAGCTTAATGAGATGTTGGCTAGTTAGTCAGCCAGCTAGTTGGCTAGAATATAATGAATACTGATAACTGAGTGTTCAAAAAAGTTTTTAATAACCAAAACAACTATTAAAGTTAATTGAAATATTTATAATACTATTCAGTAATTGCACAGTAGTTCCAATATACAATCAAGAAGATGCAAATAACACAACACTTAATTTGAAAAAAAAATCTATTGCACTGACAATTTAAAATATTTCAGTTTTTTAAATTCCACACTACCAATGTTTTATAAACATTTACAACACATCAGTAAACACCAAGTTCTATCTGCAGTGCAGCATAAAGGGGGTGAAGGGAATCTCCAGCCATCAAAACAGAAGTTCAATGCCCATGTACGGCACCCACTTATGCTAGAGAAAGTTATTTCCATTATCTGCCATTATTCCTACAATGAGTAGCACAAACTCCTTGTTTAGTAATGATTAGTAGCTCTCTAGTTGCACGCCTTTGGACTGTGATCTTGAAATGACTGGTTGCATAAACGCTACTTTGTGGCACTTTGTTCAGGGGCTGTAGCATTGTCTCTAACAAGAGGCCTCCCTTCTCAGTGGCCAGTTAAATAGTCTTGTGTGGAATCAGAAGCAAAGGAGTCAGCATCTTCATTGTCAGAATCATCAGTGCTATCATCAGCAGTTGGCTCTCCTGTCAATGCTATCCGAGCATAGTCGTCTGTGTCTATAGATTTACAGAAATGGATGGCATACTTAAGTTTTTCTTCTAGCACCTGTTTGCAAGAATACCTAGGAAGCTTCAGCAGAAAAAAACATGTGTACGACTCAGGAAGGAAATGGTCTGGAGGATTGTATTTATCCAGAACCTGTGAGGGAAAAAAAAATAACAATTTTACTGAATGCCATTTGTACAGCACAATGTATTATAAAATTCAAAGTAGTCACCTATCCATGCTTATTGAAAAAAAATGTGTGGCTCCAAGAAGGCTTATCTCCAGGTAAGAGGGTCAGGGTCCTGGTCCTAGGAAAGGGTCGGGGAAGATATCTGTCACCTTCTTTTGCTTTCTTCCAAGTCAAATAGCAACTAATTTTGAAGTTGTATCTGAAGTTGCTATACATGTAATAGTAGTCTAATGGAAGAAACATTGTGCAAGGGAGATAGGTAGATGTTCCACTGTGCCGGCAGCCATGCAAGCTTTAGTTAAGTTTTTTGTACATTTGTGCTAGTGCTTGTTGCAACCAATTACATACTGGTAGCTCTCTTGGACTGACCATTGGGTTGTTACGGTTAGTGCTGGAAGAAGAAACTTGTGCCCCTGGAACGTCACCAATGTGTTTTACAGTAAAACTCAATTTTATGCATGAATTGTGGGGAAGAGATGTCAAAGCCAAATATCATTAAATTCAAATTGCATAATTGAAGTAACTAATACAATTTGTAGCAATTTATGCCCATTTACCTAATTACACAAATGACATAAATGACGCTAATTATGCTCATTACTTCAATTGTCAGGACTTCTTTGGAAACAAAGAACCTTGTCTGTTATTTGGGAGTGAAGCCTGAACTAAAATTTTGTTTGTTGCATCTGAAGTCTGCTGAATGGGTGTCTGTAAAATCAAAGTGTTACTGTCTTCCTTAAAAATCCACAGCACATTTTATACAAGTTTCTTGCTGAGGAATATTAAGTCTTTTCTTACCCAACCTATCTCACAATTTGTTATAGGCTGATTTAAGTCATTAACATTAAAATAAAAATACCATCATTAAGGGTTTTTTAATCTACCTGAAAAGAGGCAACTATTTCTTATTGGAAGTACCTCACTATTCAGCAGAATAATCATGGGATCAAGAAAAATCTTCACAAATAATACACTGTATACTACTTTTGGAACCATTTTGGTTGCATCCAAAAAACAACATAGGTGAAGGAGAAATCATGGCAAGAAAAATCAAGAAATGGAAATAGTCAGAGAAACTCCTAACAACAAGCATTTAGTTGTGAGCTTCCTGTTTTCTTTGAATAGTCCATACATACATAAACGTTTCCTACACTGCATGAGATAGGTGGACTTTGGTCTCCTGAACTCTCCAAATCTTACCTGAATGACAAAGTCCCTGCCTCTGAAATCTGCAATTGTTCTGGGAAGCCTGGTCCTGCCCCATACGAAGCGCAAAAACAGAGATCGTTCTGTGTTGGAGAAGGATTCCATCACTTCCCAGAACCACTGAATGAGAGAAGCACTGGGCTCAATCCCTTTGTAAGTAGCCACAGATTTCAAAAGGTGGAGAGGGATATCTGGACTCCCACACACCTGAAGGGGGAAAAATGGAAACAATCTTAGTTTAGCTTTTATTCTCATGATAGCTTGAAAAATAGTCCTTAGTAGGAGTGTATTTTAAAAATGCTACTATTAGAGATTCCTGAGTGCTCAGGTACACTTTGATATATGATGTTCTTTACATATTAAACCAGAGATGCTAATGTCCTCTCGCTTTGTTCCCTCATGTGAGTATTAATTCTCTCTCAATAGCTACAAAAATTCAGATCCAATGTTTCAAAATGGGCAGGGAATCATTTGACCAGAGGATGGAAAAACCATCATAACTTAGCCACCAAAACCCAAAATAATTCTGCGCAAGAAAACAACAGGAGAAAAGGCAACTAAAAGACAGCTGGTTAAAAAAAATAATAAAAGTCATATCTCTCACTCTTTCATGTGCGAGAGACAGACAGACAAAAGAATGTGAATACACACAGCAGATATAATGAAATAACTGTGAATCTACACCCTGGTGTTTATATGGGAGCAGAATCAAAGGAAATATGGGGAGGGGAGGGGCATAATTTCATTTCAAGAATTATTTAACTCATAGTTGTTGTAGTAGTAGTTTTATTTATTATGCTCCTATAACTAAGTGCAGTACAAAGAATAAAACTACTGATACAAAAACATTACAAAAACTTATAGCATCGTAAAATAAAATAAGAAGCCTCTAAACTAAAAGATCCACGACATAAACAATATAAACCTCTACATAATCAAAATAATGGGCAAGATATATTTATTTGTTTGAAGCAATTTTACAGGGGCTCATGAAGTACATTTAGTGCTTTTTTTAACATTAAGCGATCTGATTCATAGTAGAATTGATTGGAATCTATTCCAAAAACAACAGAGCTAGGTGAGAAGCTCTCAACTATGATAGGGTCATTTTAGTATGTGGTAGGTACAAATGAATCTGCCACAATAATCAGATTAAGCACATAGATACGTGGCCACCAGTATGTATGTCAAATAACTGGGTGTGCCCATATGCAGGTCGTGTATCTGCAGAAAACAAAAAAGATCTTGAGTCTTCTGCTTTCTAAGGCGGCAACAGACATTAGGCCCAGTAAGTCTGATACCATCAGAACTTAAAGATCAGAGCATGAAGTGTTCTAGGAAGATATTGAACCGTCTTTCCCAATGCGGGCATCACATTGTGTTAACTCCAATTTCCAGAATTCTCAGCAGGCAAAGCCACTACTTAGAATTCTGGAAATTTAAGTCTGCACATCTGGAGGACATCCAAGTTACAGAACACTGACCTAGCCTAAAAAATCTTTGAATTCTTCTTGATCCTTGGGTGTTAATTTTCACTTTAAGGGCCAGTAACTGGGAAACATTAACAATGTTTTGTTGCTGTTATTTCTAGCAATTTCTTAATTTTCTCTGCCAGTAAATTCACTGTTATCAAACAAAGAAAGCTATCTTTAAGGTTCACATAGGTGCTGCAAAGGAGGGACCTGGCTCTACAGGTTCTAGGACAACTAGAAGTGAGGTGGGCTGATTTTATGACTGCAAAATCTACTTCATCTAAGTGTTTTTACTTGAGTCTAAGATCTATCCATTAGAGATCTAAAATAAAATTGCCTGAGCCCCAGAGCTTAGACTGAATAGAGTCTTTACAGTCTTCCTATACAAAAGATCCACTGATTACCCCAAGATTTTTTTTAACTTGATCAGAACTATTTAAGGTGGGGATAAGTCATTGTTGCTATTAATAAAATATCAGCATATCTATCTTCCATCAACATCTGGACAGAAAACAAAGAAAATAAAGTATTCCTTATCACTCTCAATGGTAATTTTTCACATATCTTCCTATTATACAGAAGTAGCTGAACGTGGTTTCCCATATCAGTTCAAATTGTAAATTTACAATTTAAATATTTTTAAAGCACAAAGCAGCTGCCTTACTTCTTTTGCATTGTTCAGTTATGTAACTAGCTAAACCTAACCTTTCGCAAGTAATGAGGCATCACCTACTATAATGTTTCTATTATAAATAGTTATAAACCTTTTAAGTACAAATATATATTCTGATTTTTATTAAGTTGGACAACAACAACTGTATATACACACCATTGTTTCCAGTTCATATCCTGTGAAAAGTGAAAGAAGAGGAACAGGGACAACCCGGGCCATCCCTTCTCGAACAGCAGCAACTTGTTCATCAAATTCATGTAATCTGCCAAAAAAACCCCCGTATATTTGTCAGTAAGAGGAATATAATTACTTCACAATCATATGGGTAGACAGCAAGAGATATTTGTATTGTGGAGTCCTTGGAGTTCTCTGAGCTTGGTTATTTTCTTGCAGACATTTCATTATCCGACTAGGTAACTTCCTCAGTGCTTATATGCAAAGATATCTGTATATCTTCTAGAATTTGCTTACAAAGCCTGAAGAAAGTCCTTATAATAAATAGATGAATGAACACAAGATCACTGATACTGAAGACAATACAAAGTAGTACTGAGTTTTTCAGTTCTTTCAGATAAACTGAATTGAACTCCTAACCATGATCATTCTGTCATTTTCTGTGTCACACTCTATGCTCTCTTTGCTTGATTTCATCTCAACGCCCACAGATATTACTGCACAGATTCAACAGTGGACTAGTTACAGGGCCGCTTATCACAAAGATTTTATCATAAATTTGACTATTTCACAAACCTGTAGTTTATTGCAAGTCTCACATATTCTGCTCGATTATCCAGCGTAATATGGGTATATTTGGAACTGAGTTGAATATCTTGGCCACTGGCATTTGGCACAGTAAATGGCAAGCTCATGGCTTCAAATTCTTCTGAGGTAGCTTCGTTGTCTCGGATGTACATAAGTCCAGGAATAAAATCTTTATCAACCTTTCAAATATAAAACAGAACCAAGTGAAGCCTTTTCCACAGAATGTTTATCAGTAAATTATATGGCTAATTCATTAATTCACATTATGATCCTGCAAGCAAATAAAAACACATGCTTAAGGTTGGAGATACTAACTGGAGATCCACTTGATTCTAAACTCTTAGAGAGGAACAATTAGAACGGGGAATGTCAATGAGCTATGGAAGAATAATATAAATACCTCAAAACCCATTTTCAAGCCTGGGGAAGCTATCATATAATTTTTGGAAAGTGTGGTAAACAGGAGAATCAATATACTTGAGGAAAGGGAGTAGCAAGCTGAACATTTCCCAAATTAAGTATTTTCCATACAATATCAGTTTGTCTGTCCACTAATGCAGAAAGATACTAATACCAGAACCATTAGCAGAAATACTTGATTTTGACTATCCAAATCAGGTTGATTAAGGGTTCTCTGGAGCCCCGAGGTAGGGTGGAAATAAATAAACAGACAAACAAACCACTAAGACTATACTTAATTACAGCAGGGCTGGCAATGTTTTGGAACCAGCCCTCCAAGAACTGTACAAATGTGTGAGACTGGAGGGTGGGAGCCACGACACACAAGCATTCCATATTCCTCTCTCTGTTTTTCTCAGACACAGAGATGCACACACAGAGATACACCTGTATTCTTGGGAGAGAAATTCAAGTATGACTCTTCCAATATTCCTAACATCAATCACCTGCCTTAGGTGATGGGGGAGAGGCTTTAATCTCCTCCTACGATCCAGATATAGGCTGGATCATTATTTTCTCCCTGGGTGGACATACTTACAGCCCATTTACTTCCCTAAAATTTGAAAGTATATTTTCCACTAAACAAGCTTAGGGTTGTATTATTATCAATTAAGCAGACATTGCCCATTTGCTTTAAGAAAAGAGTGTGCCTTTGACTCTCACATACAAATGCTTCCTTTCTTTTGTTTTCTCATCTCATCCCTCACCACAGATGGAATGCAACATTTTACCCTGCCAAATACAAAACGTGTATGTCATACAAAAAGCATAGCCTTCTAGCAGTAGTAGGATGTGACCATAACCAGACAAAATCTTACACTAACAATATTATATAGATGAACATAAGCTTTTTCTTGCCTCACTGAGATCAGCAATTGTTAAATTCATTCCTGCCAGTTGTTTCCATACAGGTTCTGCCAGATTAAGACTCAGGGGACTCCCAGTCCGAATAGCTATCCCCAACATAACTCCTAGGTAATTAAAAAAACGGGGGGGGGGGAGTAAAAAACAAATTTAGAATATACACATATTGCATGATCAAAGCTTCACCCAAATTTTAAGTAATGCTGCAGCACAATTTACCTAGGAAACGAAACATGTTCATGTGCAACAAAGACTTTGCTGCAGGATTTAGGAGAAAGCAGTCTCTGTTTGCTCCTGATTCATCCCTTCCATTAGGAGTCACAATCAGAAGTGGGGTCAGTCCATTCTGAAGTTCTTCACACATTTCTGCTATTGATTCACTGTAGCCCCCACCACAGTCATCCACAGACTCACCTAAGAGAAAGAAAAAATTACTTTGTGGAACTGCTGTATTAGTAGTTTAAAGCTACTTACTGCCATTTTTGTAATAAACATTAGATGCAAAGAAAAGGAATACTTGTTGAATGCCCTCATTTTGCATTCAGTTAATCCCAGGCATAATAGGACACACATTTCAAAACATGTATTGGTCTTTAAAAACATGCTTGATCTGTAAATGTGCATTCAGACACTACAGGAACAGCCAATTAGTGCCCTCAATATGGTCCATCAAAAACAACACATCTTCCCTTAGTCCAGTGTTGTCCAAACTTGGCCACTTTAAGATGAGTGAACTTCAACTCCCAGAATTCCCCAGCCAGCCATGCTGGCTGGGAAATTCTGGGAGTTGAAGTCCACTCATCTTAAAGTGGCCAAGTTTGGACAACACTGCCTTAGTCCCTCTTAAGGTTCTATATATTTATTCTAAATTTCATAAACATTTATTTACTTGTATAAGTAAAAGAAATACCAAGGAAAAAAATATCCAGCAAGCAACATGTAACAGAAATTTCTTTAAGTATTTTTTTAGCCAAGGTACCTTTTTGATTGAGAATGACAAGAGTGCAGTCAATTTGGGTTGAGAACAAGTTGACAACATTTAATACTAAGGAAAAATTATGGCTGACATTTCTTCTTTTTAATACTTATTGTAATATATATTATGTAAGGGAAAAGGGAAAGTACTGTAAACTTAGATTAAGTGAAAAGAAATCCTACCAACAAACTTGACTTTCCAAACACGATGAGGTAGGAGAAGACTATCTGGACTGAATGAACTCATTTTGGCACACATCTGTCCAAATACAGATTTTGTGCCATCAGGACCAGCTAATCCTCCTTTGCTTCTAGATCGCTTTACCTGATCACAAAACATAAGCAACCCTAATTAGAATCTAACTGTAGCAAACTTAAAAGCTTAGAGCATTTTACTAATGCAAAAACACATACTCAAATGAACAGTCCTGGTAATACATTTCAGCAGCTGTTTTTGAAGTACATACACAAAACTGGATGAATGTCAGAGAAAAAGATGAGGTACTTGAAAGTTAAACAGGGACACAATTCTGAATTTGTTTTTTACTTAATCCCTCCTACTCTTAACACTGATTTTCCTTTAAAGAGATACAGTAATATACTTTCTATTATTCCAAAACACACATGTAATGTCTTTCGTATGTTTTGCTCAATGAAATAAAACAATAAACAGTATTCAATATACAATATTCAGCCTCTGAAGACATTTCTCTTGAAAACATACATCTGGCCTAAGGCCTGACATTAGATGTGTTCACGTCATTGCCATTTTTATGATAACCACTTCCTTCCATGAAGTGACCACATGTGATGCCTATTTCCTGAACTTTAATGATGCCTGAAGGCTTTCTGAACAACATCAAGTTATAGAAGTAAAGACGAGTAAAACAATAACAACAATGTGAGATGTTCTGTGTAGAGAAGCATTATGTTTTTGTGATTTGAGCCTTGTCCAGATTCTGACACAGGCAACAAAGACTTCAGAGTGTCTTAGTACAGTCTTAATGATCTGAGTTAGCATAAATCACATCCTGATGACTCTGAGTTTCTCCTATGCCACCCCCCTCCGCAGGGAGGCAGGACCCATACGATTGGTCCACCCCCGGTGCCTGATGGACCCGTCAGGGTTTCAGAGGGAGCTGGGGGATATTCCCGTGGACCTGCTGCACGATCCAGCGGAGGCCTTGGCTGCTGCCTGGAATAGGGAGGCAGCTGGGGCCTTGGACAGGATCGCGCCTATGCGACCTCTCTTGCCACATCGGCCCCGACACTCCATGTGGTTTACAGAGGAGTTGAGGGTGCTGAAGAGGGTTAAGAGACGTCTAGAGCGCCGCTGGAGAAAGACAAAGACTGAATCCGACCAAACACAGGTTAGAGCCGCTGTTAAGGCCTACATTGTGGCAATAAGGGGGGCAAAGCGTCAATACTTTTCCACCCTTATTGTGTCCGCAGAATGCTGCCCGGCGGTCCTGCTTAGGATCACTAGGTCCCTCCTTGGCAAGGGGGATGTGGGGGTTCATTTGCAGGGCCGTGCAGAGGAATTTTCAGGGCATCTGCAGGACAAAGTCGCTCGGATTTATTCCAAGTTAGACTCCGAGCATGGGGCAGGGTCTGGGGAGATACCGGGGGACCGTTCTTACTCAGTTATCTGGGAACAGTTTAATCCTGTTGCTCCTGAGGAAGTGGACAGGGTCCTGGGGACTGTGAAGGCCACCACTTGCCATCTTGACCCATGCCCCTCCTGGCTGGTGAAAGCAGCTCAGGAGGTGACATGTGGTTGGATCTAGGTGATGGTTACTACATCCTTGCAGGAGGGGGTGTTTCCGGCTGCCTTCAAGGAGGCGTTGGTGCACCCCCTCAAGAAACCCTCCCTGGATCCCACCGTACTGGACAATTTTCGTCCAGTCTCCCACCTCCCCTTTTTGGGGAAGGTGGTTGAGAAAGTGGTGGCTTCACAGCTCCAAAGGGTTCTGGAGGAAACGGATTATCTGGACCCTTTCCAGTCAGGTTTCAGGCCCGGTTATGGGACAGAAACGGCATCGGTCGCGCTTATGGATGATCTCTGGCAGGAGCGGGATGGTGGAAGTGCGACCATCCTTGCTCTCCTTGATCTCTCAGTGCCTTTTGATACCATCGACCACGGTATCCTGTTGGGACGGCTCAGGGAGTTGGGAGTGGGCGACACAGTCTTGTGCTGGTTCACCTCCTTTCTTCAGGGCCGACCCCAATCGGTGTTGATAGGGGGCGAGAGGTCCCATCCTCAGCCCCTCCTTTGTGGGGTGCCACAGGGTTCAGTTCTCTCTCTGCTCCTTTTCAACATCTACATGAAACTGCTGGGTGAGATCATCCGTCACCATGGGATGAGGTATCATCAGTATGCTGATGATACACAATTATACATCTCCATCCCAGGTGAGGTTAGTGATGCCGTGACTACCCTTTCTCGGTGTCTGGAGGCTGTAAGCGTCTGGATGGGGAACAACAGGCTTCGGCTAAACCCTGGTAAGACGGAGTGGCTGTGGGTTAATGGATCCTCTGTATCTGGGACTTTGTCATCTTTGGTGCTGGATGGGGTGGCACTACCCCAGATAGACCCAGTGCGTAATCTGGGGGTCCTCCTAGACTCACAGCTCCTGCTTGAAGAGCAGGTGGCAGCCATGGCTGGGAGGGCCTTTGCACAGCTTCGGGTTGTGCATCAGTTACGCCCTTTCCTGGATCGGGATGCCCTTCGAACAGTCACTCATGCCCTTGTTATCTCCCAGATAGACTACTGCAATGCGCTCTACATGGGGCTACCCTTGAAGACTATCCGGAAGCTACAGCTGGTCCAGAATGCGGCTGCGCGGGCTATTTTTGGAGCCCCAAGAAGGGCCCATGTAACACAGTTGCTCCGCGAGCTGCATTGGGTACCAGTTTGCTTCCAGGTCCAATTCAAGGTGTTGGTTATCACCTTTAAAGCCCTACATGGCATGGGACCAGGTTACCTAAGGGACCACCTCTCCCCTATGTCTTCAACCCGTCCCATCCGATCGCACAGAGAGGGCATGCTTTGGACCCCCTCAGTAAAAGAATTCCATCTAGCGGGGTCCAGAAGGCGGGCCTTCTCTGTGGTAGCCCCCGCTCTTTGGAACATTCTGCCCCCAGAGGTGTGATTGGTCCCCTCACTCCTGGCCTTCCGAAGGGCCTTGAAGACCTGGTTCTGCCACTTGGCCTGGGGTGGGGAGGGAATACTTCAAGCAGGGGGATGGCTAGCCCCATAGTGGCCAGCTCTCCGCAGCCTGATTTGCCATCTGCTTGGATCTTCCTTTCTTTAGTATTGTTTTAAATTTTGGATGTTTTATGTGTTTTAGATGTATTTATAGTTTTAATGTTTTTTGTAAGTCGCCCAGAGTCCCCTATTGTGGGGGAGATGGGCGGGGGAGAAATCCAATCAATCAATCAATCAATCAATCAGTAAGTAAGTAAGTAAATAAGTAAGTATTTGCTATCTCTTTATCAGTGTCATGGTTATTAATATAACAAAAAGAAAAGTGTTCATGCCTTGTTTCTACTAGCAGCTGTTTGTGTTCCCAAAAAGCCTTTCTGGAAAGCTTAGACATGACATTCATCAGGAAAAGAATCACTCAAAATTAAGCAGGGCTCTGCTCAGTTCAGTTCTTTCCTCTCTCAGCCAACATGCCCACCATCTATTCCACACTGTTCAGGATGGCCCTGTTTGTTTCCAGAAAGGCTCTTGACAAGGAACATGTGGATGCAGGGAGAGTGGGTAACAAATGGAAACTCCTTCCATTCACGGAACCTATATACAGTAGAAGATCCGAATACACATGCCTATCAGAGTGCAATTGTGTGCACACAGTCCACACAATTGTGAATGGTTTCGCCAAAGCAGACTGGACCTTTATAGAGTAATGTTTTATTTACATATACCTTTATCTATCACAGAACCACAAAAACTTCACAGATGTCTCATGGCTACTAAAATGTTTTATTTCTTATCTATCAAATAATGCAGAGCTTTTAAAAGTAGCAAATCAATCAGCAGCAATCAATCAGAATTAGAAAGAAATGGCAAAAATTTTATCAGTACTACAAGTTGTCCTTCCCATTCTCTAATCCTCAATTTCAAACACAAAACTTTGGCCATAAATCTCACATTTAACACATATTATGACATTCTTACTTGTATTCTGTTGAGTTCTACAACTGGCCCATGCTGACGATCTCTCACCATAGTTGCTTGTACAACCTTTCTAAAAGCTGCCTCCTAAAAAGAGAAAACAAGGGGTTTGGAACATAACTCTATATTTTAAGCATAAAATACAATTTTTGCTTGAATATTTGAATTATTCACTTTTCACTTAAAATACAAAGTCTTATATTATCAGAAATACATCAGTAGAAATCTTATTGTAATTCTTGAATACTTGAATTCCATGTATCTCATGCCATATTCTTCATATACTGTAAATCTTATACCTTGGATGAGATTTTAACAATGTGCACACTTTAAACATTATGACAGTAACTAGTAAGTAATTATTAGTAGAAAGTTTTGAGATACATGCCTTTCCTTGTGATATCAAAATTCCTCGTAATGCATCAAACCCCACTGAGGGACCCTGGCCAGTCTCATCAAGGCGTCCCTCAAGATCAAACATGGGAATACAAGGGCAAAAGAGTTCTGAGATGTGATGCAGTAACAACAATCTGTTTCTTAAGGCAATGATAGGAATTTCCTGTAGATGATTGTATTCCATAGGAACCTACAAAATTCACATCATTAGATTTTCATGTGCATTGTACGAGTGATCTGTCATGTAAGATAATATAAGACCAAAAGTCAATTAATTAGGTACCCTATCTATTAAGTATTGCCTTTATGAGTTTTTTATTGTATTTACATGTATAGATCCATACACAGGGCTGAACACAGTGAAGAGGACTGGCCCCAAACTACCCGCTATATTTTATAAATTTTTGCTGGAAACATTAAAACAAACATATATTTTGTTTTTCTAACTTTTTAGCAGTAATAAGAAGTACAGACAATTCATTTACATGACTCCTTCCCCACTTCAATTGGGCATCCCAACTTCATTTGTCCCTGCAAAGTCATGTTTAATTGCATGGCATGTGACAATTTCCTATTAGATACATGTTCTGCCAATCAATGAAGCACTTCCTCCCTTTCCATGACCTCATTTCCCCTCAATGATAATATAGCCAAATCCATTATCTATATCTTTAGCTGTTTTTATCTCTTTTTAGCTCTGTGCGCTGACCAGAGTTCATTGGAACTAGGCAGCCAAAAAATTTAATAATAATAATAATAATAATAATAATAATAATAATACACAGTATTCTGTGATTAAACCCATTAAAAATGTAGTTTGCCATTTGCCAACTTTAGCCATGCAGTTCACACAAAGGAATGGTACTGAAACAGCAGATATAGGAGGAGGGGGGTAAAGAATGCAAGCAATCAAGATTTTTAAAAGTTCATAAATTTCATAAGGAGTCTGGGAAAACAATATATCTTTCTTATCAAAACATTCCTTTTGGCCCCAAGCCTAACAAGTTGTAGCATGACATGATCAACGCATAAATAGAGAAAAAGCGAAGAGCAATGGTTCTATACTTGCGGCTACTATATTCTGATTTTACAGTTTACCAACAGATTAAAAACATAAGTTAAAAGAAATATTTTTTTACCTGGGAAGGGAGCTTGCCTGCATTAGCAGGCTTACTAGTAGACCAGGCTAAAGTATGTGCTGAACCACAAGCTACTCTGTTGATCTTTTTACCCTGAAGTGCTGCAACCAGACGTGGCCTCTGGATGGCATTAGTTGTCCCATCTCCGAGCTGCCCTTCATCATTATCTCCCCAAGTATAGACTTCACCTGTATCATTCAAAGTGATTATTTTACCACTCAAACAAATCAATTGGTTGCAATAATGGCTTAGAAATATTAAGTCATTTCAAAACCATAGATTTCAACAATAATGACTATTAATGAGAAAAAGGAATAATTGGCACACAACAGTAAAAACATTTAATATTATTTATATTTTTATTCATATATATATTACAGTTAGAAGGATACTATTTCAGCAGTCTCAGCAGACATAGGTATTTCCTTTAATTCATTTAGTATCGGTTTTGCAATAAAAGGGAAAAAAGGAGGTGATTCAGGAACTGTCACCTCTCCGAGAACTGCTGATGATAGAGGAGAAACTTCCAACTCTGGCTAACTGACTTGGAGGAAGATGTATTCTCTAAATGCCTGAGGCTGAAAATATATGCTTCTCAGAAGTCAGAGGCATAGCCTCTACATTAAGCACAAAGGAAAAACGGCCTAGATTCTTGATCCTGAATTACAATTTGGAAGGGAGAGGGGAGGGAAGGCACAGGTAAGTTATTAATATTTCTGGGACAATTACATTCATTTGCTGAAATCAATTGTCACAACTCTTGCTTTTGAAAATCTGAATATTCAGGATAATATTCTAGTACAGTGGAACCTCGGTTTACGAACTTAATTTGTTCCATGACTCTGGTCGCGACCCAAATTGGTCGCGACCCGAAGCAAATTTTCCCATAAGGTTCAATGTAATTACCGTTAATCCATTCTGGCATGGAGGACCGGGAGGCGGCTATTGCTTGGAGGGAGAGTCCCCCTCCCTACGACCACGTGTCAGGGGTGGAAAATGGCTGCGGATCACGTGTCAGGGGCGGAAAAATGGCCGCGGATCACGTGTCAGGGGCGGAAAAATGGCCGCGGATCACGTGTCAGGGGCGTAAAAATGGCCGCGGACCATGTGTCAGGGGCGGAAAATGGCCGCGGACCACGTGTCACGGGCGGGAAAATGGCCGCGGACCACGTGTCACGGGCGGGAAAATGGCCGCGGACCGGGTCACGGGCGGGAAAATGGCCGCGGACCGGGTCACGGGCGGGAAAATGGCCGCGGACCGGGTCACGGGCGGGAAAATGGCCGCAGATCCTGTTCGTAACCCGAGGCGGAGTTCGCAAACCGAAGCAAAATTTTGCAGCCGGAGCTGGTCATCACCCGAAAAGTTCGTGAACAGAAACGTTCGTAACCCGAGGTTCCACTGTATTATCTTCTAACATCCTGAATTTTGAACTATACTATCACCTATACTTCTAATTTTCTTGGCTGTATTGTGAAATTTCCACTTCACTGACTATTACATGCCGCTTCTATTGCTTCATTACAGCTTCTGGCAGAGGCATTCAGCCTTGGGTAGAACACTGAGTTACATGTGCAATGCAAATTATACCATATAGATATCTTTTAAAAGTTTACCACTTTGTCCTGTTCTGCACAAATTGAACACAGGGCAAAGATTTTGAAAGATTTTCTTCAGAAATACTGAAAGGACACATTTCAAAAAACTGAAGGCTAACTGGCATTTGCAGTACAGGTAGTCCTCGCTTAACGACCATTCATTTAGTGACAATTCAAAGTTATGACGGTGCTAAAGCTTCTTATGACCATCCCTCACGCTTACGACCATCACAACACCCCCAGTCACATGATCGCAATCCGGGTGCTTGGCAACCAGCTCGCGCTTACGATTGCCACATCCTGCAGTCACATGATTGTCATTTGCAACCTTCCCACAGCTGGCTTCTGGCAAGCAAAATCAATGGGAATCTGTGTGATTCGCTTAATGACCATGCAATTCACTTAATGACCATGGTGATTCACTTAACGACCACCGCAAAAAAGTCATAAAATTGGGTGCAGTCATGTGATGCCTTGCTTAATGATGAATTTTCTGGTCCCTTTTGTTGGTTGTTAATGAGGACTATCTGTAAACACACAGCAGTATATCAAAAGACCAGGGATAAAATTACAGCCTTCTATAATGTGTTCACTTTGGGAGTTTAAGGCTGCTGTTTTGTTTTAATGATGCAAGTTATTCCACATACCATCTTCAGTACAGCACACACAGTGTAAAGAGCCTGTTGCTATGGCAATTACTTTTTTTCCTTGTAAACCCTGGACTTGTCGAGGTCTCCGAACATGGTCATCTGATCCATGACCTAATCGATGGTAATCTCCTTTGCCCCTA
This sequence comes from Python bivittatus, assembly GCF_059951505.1. NCBI lineage: Eukaryota > Metazoa > Chordata > Lepidosauria > Squamata > Pythonidae > Python > Python bivittatus. Next base: position 41,236,048 of record NW_028277074.1, on the reverse strand, counting down.
GATCCAAAACATATATTACAATTAACACATCCATTTTCTCTTTAATTGTTCCTAATTATGCAGGCGTGACTTAAGTAAATTAGGAGAATATAGATTTTGATATAATTCTGTTCCCTATGTTTAAAAAAGCAGATGCTTCGAAAAACAGACTTGTGATCTTCCTAGATTCCATTACAGAAACAGTTTTACTAAAGGGATACCTTACATCTGTTTGTAACAATTGCCTGTATTACATTTTTTAACCTCAAGCTTCCCTGATCATGTTTTTTGTTTAAAAGAAAAGAAAATCACTAAGAATTGTACTACATTTTTTGTAAGAATAAATGCACTTACCAGGTATATACTGCTCCAGATTTGGTAAGGGCCACTGAAAATTGTGAGCCACATTCGACTTTAACTACACCAACACCTGTGAGAGAATCAATCTAGGGGAAAAAAAAGTTTGAACACAGCTCAACAGAGAAGGTAACTCAAGAACATGGAGCACGTCGAGGTATCTTAAAAGTAAAGCTCTACTCTACCCAAAAAGAGAATTACTAAATCCAACTTTCTTTATTTAAAGAAATAATTTAAAATATTCTGATCTCACTCTCTTTTCTTTATATCTCTCTTTAATCAAGCTATAACCCATTCCCCCAGAGAAACTGGAAAACTAGAAAAAATAAATTGGAATAAACCGGAAAAAATGAAAGCTACATCTGAACCAACAATATATTGATACATGTTGCTTTCATCCCCATGAAAGCAGATGATAGTATAGTCTCACAAAGAGTAAAACAATTGTTAAAAAGAGCCTTGAAAATTCAGAAAATATTTTTTTATAAGAGAATGCTTTCATCCATACCAATCTGACCAACTACTATTACCATCAAAAGATGTGGCCCACATCTTTTGCATAGTCACATTTGGTATCACTCAAGAAGAGGGCACTTCTGTTATGGTCCCTGCTGTGTAGAATACCAACCCCCTAAATGTAAACCATTCACTCATCTTTTCAAATGTTGCAAATACTTTTTTAATGACTTCTGCACCTGACTGGTATCACTTCACAATGGTACTGCTCAGTTATTCATGGCTAATGGTTTATACATACTAAGATATTTCCATGATTATTACTTTATAATGTTATTGGATTTTAACACTGTACACTAGCTGGAGGTGACACAGCACAACAGGTAGAGTAGAAAAGAATCTGAAATTTTTTCCTGCTTTTTCAATGTTGATTTAAATTTCTGAAAATGGAAGTACAAGCCAAAGGGACCAATATTTCCAGTCACAGGAGAAATCAGAATCTTCTGCAGTCTTCTATAACTTGTTGGATTTTCTTCAAGCTAGTTTGAAATGCATTTGTTAAGTCTAAGAAATTATTGAAATGAACAGATTTGAGTACAAATGTTTCCCTGATAAAAATAAGAGCTAATCCTTCTTGGACTCTCTCTAATACATTAAAAAAATGAAGCTAAACATCCTGGTAACTATGCCAAAATTAACTATATATTATATTCAACTTTTTAAGACATTTGCTTAACTTTGCATACCTTAATGATTGTTTATACCTAGCAAGTTAACAGCAACCATAAGTTTATAGTTATGGTCCATTTTGAACTGTATGGTACATTCATTCAAATCCATATAATTTTTGAAAAGTGACCAAAAAGAATGATTCAGCTCTACATATAAAGCTCATGTTATTCAACATTATTTCTAAATCCAATTGATATAGCTAAATATTTTTCAAGTACAGAAATATGGTACGCATTTTTTTGCGTTTTTCTAAAGTACGAGTGAAGTACCTTCATCGGCACTTTGCAGCCATCACTCCCACCTCTCCCAAGCTTTCCATAGTCTCCATCTCCCCAGGACCAGACAATATCATCATCCGTCAAACAAAGTGTCTGTGCATCTCCACTGCCACAGGCGATGTCAATCACACGGTAGCCCTGGAGTGCTTCAACCTGCAAAACAGGCAGTTTATTGACAAATAACTCAAATGATCAGAGCTTTAAAAAGTTAATTAGTAGAATCACACACACTCATGTAGGTCTTCTCTTCAGTGGTACGACATTACATTGAGGAATTATATTACACACCATTCTGAAAGGTTTGAGCATTTGCATGGATTTCATGAAACAGGAACATGGCATATTAGAGTAACTTTTAGATGTAGTATTCATTTCATTGAATGAATATATGCTTGTATCTTGATTTGCATGCACATTCTGCTGTTGTGTTTTACAGTTTTAAGATTTTCTGGTAAAATGAAATAAAAAGTAAGTAAAAATAAAAAATGAATTCAAACTCAAGCAATGTTTTATAATCTTCATTTTTACAAGTTAAGCTTAGTAAAGATCAGCATGATAATCTGAAACCAAAGTTAAATACTGCTGATTGCACTGACTTTATTACATTTATCATAACTGTCTTAATAATGCAATTTTCAATATGAATTATTCAATGTTAATAGCTACATAACAAAATTATCTATAGATTGAATTGACCACAATGGGCACACTTCATTAATATTGTATTGAATCTATTGTACTGATTGCACCTACCCACTGAATGTGATTTTGTTTTATACGTAGTTAGGTTTTTAATAGTGGTTTTAGAATGGCTGTATATTTGATGTTTTTATGTGTATTTTTAAATTATTTTTGTTGTTTAAGATGGCCGGCTATATGAATGAATGAATGAATACCTCCAAAAATAAGTCTGGCAAAATAGGAGGTACAAAGTTGTTTGTTTGTTTGACTTCCCTTAAATCTTTTGGGACTTACTCCAAAGTTAGCATGAAATTTGGCATAACAAGGTAACATATTACAAAGTGAATTTATAAATGCTTTTTTAGTTAAAAAAGGCAGTTGAAACATGCAACACAGACACCATCTTACCAGCTTGGGTTTCAACTGATCCTCGCTGTCCCCATGACCAAGACGTCCATATCTTCCCTTGCCCCATGTATAAAGATCTCCTGCAGCAGTAATGCATGCACTATGTGCTCCACCAGCCGCAATATCAACAACTTCTACGCCCCGCAAAGATTCAATTACTCGAGGACGATCACAGGGGCTAAACACAATAATTTTAAAGCATAAAGCAACATACTTCCGTAAATACATTGTAGATTGCAAGCTGACTTCATTGTATAACAGAAGTTAATAGGAACAGTTAAAACATAGCTTGAAACTTTTCAGGATAAATAACCTTTACACACGTTTTGCTGGCTGATTGTAGGATTGTACAGAGGTCTAATATTTTGTTCCATTCCAAACTTATGGAAAGAATCCAGGGATAAGCCATGACAATAGTTTTACCTCTCAATTTCCCTCTTTCTCTCAAATAACTACACAATATTCTGAAGTCTGTCAAGAACAAGAGGAATTATGCCTGCTACCTCAAAATCTCTGGCACTGATTAATAGTCAGTGCAACTCAAAACAGCATCATGCACCAATGTCTAACCCAATTGGGGGATTACATTTTTCCATTTCTTGTTAAATCACTCTTTGGTGGGTTATAAACTCGGCAGCTCCTCTGCTATGTTGTTATGGTCCATCAAGTCTATTCTGGTTCCTGGTGGCCACAGAAACAAGTCCTTGCAGTATTTTTGGCAACATTTTCGGAAACAATTGCTGAAGTACTTTCTTCCTAGAGTGACTGCTCCTAAATTATCCAACTGGCTTTCATGCCTAAGGCAGGGCTAGAACCCGGTCTCCAGGCTTCTAAGCCAGCACTTTTAATTACTACACCAAGATGCTTTAAGAGTTTACACACCTATAGACCATATATGATATTAGTTATAAAATTAATGTGCTACCTCCGGTTGCCATGGCCCAGTTTGCCATCTTCTGCCTCACCCCAGGAATAAACTTCTCCTTCTGAAGACAATGCTAGACAATGTTTTCCTCCAGAATTCACAGCAACTTTCTTGATAAACACATGCTGAATGGATTCTAGTAATGTTGGAGTAGAAACAGACTCTGTCCCCCCAATTCCAAGCCTTCCACCTGCACCATATCCTGTGGCATAGAGCTAAAATAAAAAAGGATGTGTTATTTGTATGAATTTCTCACACATGAATACTATTAAATTCTATTAAGAACAGTATTGCTATCTAAAATAAGATTTTGCTTTTTCTTACTGATTCCATTTGCTTCACCAAAAAGCATTTCCTCTGCATATTTTAGGCTGATAATCATGCTCGCTTTGGTAGATTTGCTTGCATTTCTACAAATATTGGTGTTATCATCCATGTGCCACACATTTATCCATGTACAGTGCATTTGGAAAGTATTCAGACCCCCTTCACTTTTTTCAATTTTGTTATGTTGCAGCCTGATACTACAAGTGTTCAAATTCATTTTTTTCTCATTAATCTACACTCAGTACCCCATAATGACAAAGTGAAAACAGAATTTTAGAAATGTTTGCAAATGTATGAAAAAGGAAAAACTGAAATACCACATTGGCATAAGTATTCAGACCCTTTACTCGGTACTTTGTTGAATCACCTTTGGCAGCAATTACAGCTTCGAGTCTTTTTCAGTATGACGTGACAAGCTTTGCACACCTGGATTTTCTGTCATTCTTTGCAAATCCTCTCAAGCTCAATCAGGTTGGATGGGGACCGTCGGTGGACAGCCATTTTCAGGTCTCTCCAGAGATGTTCAATAGGGTTCAAGTCAGGGCTCTGGCTGGGTCACTCTAGGACATTCACAGAGTTGTCCCTAAGTCATACCTGTGTTGTCTTGGCTGTGTGCTTAGGATCATTGTCATGTTGGAAGGTGAACCTTCAGCCCAGTCTGAGGTCCTGAGCGCTGTGGAACAGGTTTTCATTGAGGATATCTTTGTCCTTTGCTCCATTCAGCTTTCCCTCAACCCTGACCAGTCTCCCAGTCCCTGCTGCTGAAATACACCCCCACAGCATGATGCTGCCACCACACTTCACTGTTGGGATGGTATTGGGCAGGTGATGAGCAGTGCCTGGTTTCCTCCAGACATAACATTTAGAATTGAGGCCAAACAGTTCAATCTTGGTTTCATCAGACCAGAGAATCTTGTTCCTCACAGTCTGAGAGTCCTTCAGGTGCTTTTTTGCAAACTCCAAGCGGGCTTTCATGTGTTTTGCACTGAGGAGAGGCTTCCGTCTAGCCATTGCCAGAAAGCCCAGATTGGTGGAGGGCTGCAGTGATGGTTGTCCTTCTGGAACTTTGTCCCATCTCCACACAGGATCTCTGAAGCTCAGTCAGAGTGACCACTGGGTTCTTGGTCACCTCTCTTACTATGGCTCTTCTCCCCTGATTGCTCAGGTTGGCCAGGCAACTAGCTCTTGGAAGAGTCCTGGTTGTGCCCAACTTCTTCCATTTGAGAATTATGGAGGCCACTATGCCCTTGAGTACAACAGAAATGTTTTTATAGCCTTCCCCAGATCTGTGCCTTGCAATAATCCTGTCTCTGAGCTCTGCAGGCAGTTCCTTGAACCTCATTGCTTTTGCTCTGATACAGGATGCATTGTCAGCTGTGAGGCCTTCTATAGAGAGGTGTGTGCCTTTCCAAATCATGTCCAATCAATTTAATTGACCACAGGTGGACTCCAATCAAGGTTTAGAAACAGCTCAGCAACAATCAAGAGAAATTGGAGGCACCTGAGCTAAATTTCAAGTGTTGTTGCAAAGGGTCTGAATACTTATGCCAATGTGGTATTTCAGTTTTTCCTTTTTCATACATTTGCAAACATTTCTAAAATTCTGTTTTCACTTTATCATTATGGGGTATTTAGTGTAGATTAATGAGGAAAAAAATGAATTTGAATAATTGTAGTATCAGGCTGCAACATAACAAAATTGAAAAAAGTGAAAGGGGTCTGAATACTTTCCAAATGCACTGTATGCCTGCTAGAAAGCTCAGCTAGAGAATGTTTCAAAACACTGCAATCCACTGTTTTGGCTGCAGGTCCTTAAAATTCAGAAGTGATTGTAAATGAATACTATGTAGCATCTGGTCTGACTTCTAATATCACAGCAGTAGATAATCAGTACTACTTTTCCCATGATTGTCACTAGCAAGGCTGTTCTGATATCATGGAAGGCCTGGTCAGTTGCCATGTAGAAATTTCAATTCCAACATTCATAACCCACTACTGCAATAACTCTTTTTGAAAGACCCTTTTGGGCTGAAAGTCTGGTAAGTGATCTTCCAGGAATGGTAAGTGATGTTCCAGAAATGAGGCACTATGTATAAAATATACAATATATACCACACATTATAGCAGTTAATTCACTGGATCATTTTTAAAAGTCCATCAATTATTTTTAATAAGACAATAATTTTCCTTCAACAGTGAGTAAAACTTTGGTATTCATTCACACTATCTCCCACTTCACAGACTCCTTGGGATCTTCCTGATATCTCCACATTTGGCATATTTATTGTTTAACTGGTTTTATTGAATGTTTCAATCCCTGGTTTTACTGTACACCACCCAGAGTCACTTTGTGTGAGATGGACAAACATATAAATTAGACACACAGACAGATAAATGTTTTATATATAAATATGCTCCTTACCTTCCCATCAGCAGTCACTGCAAAAAGTGTCTGTTCACCACCTATTAACTGTACTGGTCTAAGTGTAGCAAGGGCTTCACATGGTGTAGGAACCTTGACTTTTGCTCCTTCTATACCTCCAAGCTGTCCTCTGTGATTATGGCCCCAGCCATATATTGTTCCACTGCCTCCTGCAGAAAGTGTCCAATCATCTGGTCTCCTGTTGAAGGAAAGGGCAAGTGACAGTGTAAAATTCCCTAAAACCCCAGTTTTTCACATATTTATTGAAATATTGTTTATCAAAAGGTGTCCCCACAACCCACAAAAAATATAGCTCCAAAGAACCTGTTCATCCACTGTACAAGCTGTTCATCTTGTTCTCTTTTAAAAACTTCATGGCTCTCATGCAGGATATCAATATTTTCATGATCTGCCATTAATTCTTGAATTTTCTTGGCCACCTACAATATAAATTATGGTACTTTGTGATCAGTTGAACTTCAGCATTGTTTGAACTGTTGAGTGTATAATGAGTCATTAGGATCCCATTATGAAATAGGGCAAGTTATGGCAAGGAGACCAATGCTGACAGACTCCAAACTACATATATCCTCATAGTCTTTATCCAATATAATGTGGGCAACTGATTTAAATGTTCATTTGCTAACAGCCTTTTGTGCATTGTTTTAAGAACTAACATTTAAATATCCTACTAAACAAGCATTATGTTAAACCAGTACCTCATCAAGAAAGAGGCGAGGCAGTGGTGTTCTTTTATCAAGGGCTACAGCAACTCTGGAAGCCATGCAGTATCTTCTAAACCAAGCCCATTTGTGTGTCTCTGCACAGCAGGGAAGGGTATCCAATTCCAGATCACAAGCAAGGGCTACAAGCACCTATACAAAGAAAAACAATTGGGTTCAAAAGCACAAGCTTTCAGTTGGATACATCAGATGGTGATATTATTATCTTCCAAAAATTCTTTTCTTTTAAATTTTAAAAGAATTCATGGGATTCTTCTAAAGCCCATGGCTAGCTTTGTCCCCTCTTATTCTTAATTTTAATCCAAGTAATTCTATTAGAATTCAGATGAACTTTCAGGCTGACCACTCAGATTTGCTTACAAGCAATGTTAAAGGGTTCTCATTTCTGACTTTTAAATCTTTCACATCTTTTGCACCCAATGTTATATTACCTTAAAGAAAGGACTATGAAGTAGTTGTTTGCCACCTCTGACAATGGGATCTTCATAATCAAACTGCCGCTGTAAAGCCTCAGGAAGGCCTTTAACTAGAGCAGCTAAGGCACTGCCAGTGAAACTCTGACCCAAAAAAAAAAAAAATCATAAACAGTGATAGTTTTTGAATGTTGCATATTAGCTGTATCTTACAGCCAAGAGATAGTTATTTAGACTGAAAATATTATCCAACATAACTTTCCATAACTGATAACAAGAATTGGAAACATACAAGGCATTTTTGACAAAGCTAGTATCCAATTACAATTTGTCAACCTAAATGGAATCAATCAATCAACTATCCAGATGATCCCACAAACATTCTGGAACCAAAACATTGCTCAATTGTACAGCTTAAGAAAGTCTCCAAAGATAGATAGATACAGAGACAGAGAGAGGGATTTAGGATTTCAACCTATATCTATATCTATAGGACTTAAGCCAGCATGACAGCAATTACTAGAATTTATGATACTGTTGAAAGGCTTGATATTTTTACCATAGTTCGTGCTTCACCATCATTATCTCCCAGGATTCGATTGATATTAATTGATTGGCCAAACTCGGTAGTTAGTAACTTTCGTAGTCTCTGTAAAGCCCACATTCGGTGGCCAGCAGCTAAAAGATATATAAAAAAAATGGACACTAGCTTAAGAAACAATTTTTCAGTATTAGAAATCAGAAATTTGTTAGAAACCTGAACTTACCTAGAGCACTCAGCTGAGCACATGCTGCTAATGAAGCTGCTAAGCGAGGAACTATGCTCCTGTTTGAAGCAAAATTTAAACGGAAATCCAGTAAACATGTTACCAAATCCATTGACGGGCAAGAAAGAATACAGCGATCTGAAAGAAGATCTTTTGGACCTGTAGGAAAAATTCAATAATATTAGTCATTTATGCTCTGATTTAAAGAAATAAGACAAAACACAACTTAATTGTGTTGGGAAAATGAAATGAGAGATTTACTTATATACTATAGTTTAATCAAAACATGGTAACAGCAACTTAACAGTTCATGTGAACTACTACTATTCCTACGATGATTGCAATTCTCATTCAATGTTTTATTTGTATCTAAGAAATAGAGTCTTTTATCACAGGCATTTGGCTGCCATCAATGGATGAAAAGCTGACACTGGTTTAGTTTATCATTTTATGAATTAGATACCAACCATAATATTTCTAACACAGGAGTACTGAAGCTCTCTCTTTTCTGCTATGTAAGCTGCTTGCTAATAACTCATAAAACAAAAAGAACAAATATGCCAGTTCAGAGAAATATTTCTGTCCTGAAACAATACATGGGATTCACCTGCAGCTGGCATGATGGGATAAACCGTGAAGCGCCAGCCCCATCCATTCACAGAGCCATCACTGATAAATTTCCATTTTAATTCATCACCTGGAATGCGCAGTTCACTAGACCAGTCAGACCATTCACGACCTGAAATATTTAGATAAAGCAGTCAATTTAATCTTTGACCTGTTCAGGAAGGGAATCTAATATTTTTGCTTCACCACCTAAAATAGCATGATACATAATGATGATACTCCAGTCACAACATTCTAACTTCACTGAAGATCATGACTACAGCTGCAAGCAGATCATTAGGAGTATATTAAGAATCCAATCAGACTGGATTTTTTTTCCCTGAGACACTGAGGAGCAACATTAAAATGCCTAGAAGGGATGCTTAGGCCCAAATGATTATTTGGTGTTTCAAATAATAAAATTTCAAATAATAAATAATAAATTTCAAATAATAAATAATAAAAAAATAAAAATAAATTTCAGAACGTCCTCCCCAAATACAAGTTTTGCAAAGCATAATTAGAGAACAAACAGCAAAATTAAAAATTTGGAACAACAAAATTAGGTGCTTCAAGAAATTAATAATAACAGAAAGAATGCCATAAAGTACAATGTACAGTTACAGTAATATGAGGATTGGAGGAAGGAGGTGAATGTTTAATTATTATTTCCAATTTATGAAATGTATCTGAATTGATTAATTAATTAATTAATTAATTGAAGAAGCTGAAGTTGACCACTTCTATGAAGACCTACAACACCTTCTAGAACTAGCACCAAAAAAAGATGTCCTTTTCATCATAGGGGATTGGAATGCTAAAGTAGGAAGTCAAGGAGTAATCGGAATAACAGGCAAGTTTGGCCTTGGAGTACAAAATGAAGCAGGGCAAAGGCTAATAGAGTTCTGTCAAGAGAACAAGCTAGTCATAACAAACACTCTTTTCCAACAACACAAGAGACGACTCTACACATGGACATCACTAGATGGTCAATACCGAAACCAGATTGATTATATACTTTGCAGCCAAAGATGGAGAAACTCTATACAGACAGCAAAAACAAGACCAGGAGCTGACTGTGGCTCAGATCATGAGCTTCTTACTGCAAAATTTAGGCTTAAATTGAAGAATGTAGGGGAAACCACTAGACCACTCAGGTATGACTTAGATCATATTCCTTGTGAGTACACAGTGAAGCTGATGAATAGATTTAGAGGATTAGATTTGGTAGACAGAGTGCCTGAAGAACTATGGACGGAGGTCCGTAACATTGTACAGGAGGCAGCAACTAAAACCATCCCAAAGAAAAAGAAATGCAAGAAAGCAAAATGGCTGTCTGATGAGGCTTTACAAATAACTGTGGAAAGAAGGAATGCAAAAAGCAAGGGTGAAAGGGAAAGATATAAGCAACTGAATGCAGATTTCCAGAGAATAGCAAAAAGAGATAAGAAGGCCTTCTTAAATGAACAATGCAAAGAAATCGAGGAAAACAATAGAATGGGGAAGACTAGAGATCTCTACAAGAAAATTGGAGATATAAAAGGAACATTTAGTGCAAAGATGGGCATGATAAAGGACAAAAAAGGCAGGGACCTAACAGAAGCAGAAGAGATTAAGAAGAGGTGGCAAGAATACACAGAAGAACTATACAAGAAAGATCTTAATGTCCCTGATGTCCACGCTGGTGTGATCACTGACCTTGAGCCAGACATCCTAGAGAGTGAAGTCAAGTGGGCCTTAGGAAGCATTGCTAACAACAAAGCTAGTGGAGATGACAGTATTCCAGCTGAGTTATTTAAAATACTAAAAGACGATGGTGTTAAAGTGCTGCACTCAATATGCCAGCAAGTTTGGAAAACGCAACAGTGGCCACGGGATTGGAAAAGGTCAGTTTATGTTCCAATTCCAAAGAAGGGCAATGCCAAAGAATGCTCAAACTATCGCACAATTGCACTCATTTCACATGCTAGCAAGGTTATGCTCAAAATCCTACAAGCTAGGCTTCAGCAATACATGAACCGAGAACTACCAGATGTACAAGCTGGGTTTCGAAGAGGCAGAGGAACTAGAGATCAAATCGCCAACATTCGCTGGATCATGGAGAAAGCACGAGAGTTCCAGAAAAATATCTACTTCTGCTTCATTGACTATGCAAAAGCCTTTGATTGTGTGGATCACAACAAACTCTGGCAAATTCTTAAAGAGATGGGAGTACCAGACCACCTTACCTGTCTCCTGAGAAATCTGTATGTGGGCCAAGAAGCAACAGTTAGAACCGGTCATGGAACAACCGATTGGTTCAAAATAGAGAAAGGTGTACGACAAGGCTGTATACTGTCACCCTGCTTATTTAACCTATATGCAGAGTACATCATGAGAAATGCCAGGCTGGAAGAATCACAAGCCGGAATTAAGATTGCAGGGAGAATCATCAACAACCTCAGATATGCAGACGATACCACCCTAATGGCAGAAAGTGAAGAAGAACTAAAGATGAGGGTGAAAGAGGAGAGTGCAAAAGCTGGCTTGAAACTCAACATTAAAAAAACTAAGATCATGGCATCTGGACCCATCAATTCCTGGCAAATAGAAGGGGTAGAAATGGAAGCAGTAACAGACTTCATTTATTTGGGCTCCAAGATCACCGCAGACGGAGATTGCAGCCATGAAATTAAAAGACGCTTGCTCCTTGGGAGGAAAGCTATGGCAAGCCTAGATAGCATATTAAAAAGCAGAGACGTCACCTTGCCGACAAAGATCTGCATAGTCAAAGCTATGGTTTTTCTGGTAGTAATGTATGGCTGTGAGAGCTGGACCATAAAGAAGGCTGAGCGCCGAAGAATTGATGCCTTTGAACTGTGGTGCTGGAGAAGACTCTTGAGAGTCCCCTGGACTGCTAGGAGGTCAAACCAGTCAATCTTAAAGGAAATCAACCCTGATTGCTCATTGGAAGGATTGATAATGAAGCTCAAGCTCAGATACTTTGGTCACCTAATGCAAAGAGAGATCTCTTTGGAGAAGACCCTGATACTGGGAAAGATTGAAGGCAAAAGAAGAAGAGGACGGCAGAGGATGAGATGGTTAGATAGCATCACTGAAGCAATGAGCATGAAACTGAGCAAACTCAGGGAGGCAGTGAAGGACGGGAAGGCCTGGCGCGATGTGGTTCATGGGGTCATGAAGAGTTGGACACGACTTAACGACTAAACAACAACAACAACAATCTGAATTAAACATTTTAATTTAATTATAATTCTGTTAAATTTCCGTTTACAACTCTCCAACATACTGAAATTCATCCACAAAGAAAAACTTTCCTTATCTAAAATGTTACCTGATCTCACAGAAACTATCCGGTTAACTCCATCCATGACAGTGAGAGGGTCATGGCGTCGTTCTGTGGAGCACTGGCGGTCAAATTCTACTCTAAGACCTTCAGCACCTGAAGAATGAATGCCACAAAAGTACAATCAAGACTCAGAAGAAGGAGGAGGAAAAGGAAGAAGATAAGTTTGTTTTCTTTAAATTTTGTATTTAATGTTTAGTTGGATTTCATGATCTTTCCAGGCAGGATAATTAAGCCTTGCATGCTGAATATCTGAAATCTAATTGCACAATATTAACTGAAGTGCACACAATTTAGAAGGACTGCTCCAATCTTGAACCTAAATTCTAAAAGGTTCCTTAACTGTGCTGTTAATAATCAGTAATATGATTTTATTAAACCAAGACATCTGAAATGATTTTAATAGATGATACAGGCACACTGCTTCTAAATTAATCTATCACTGCAGCAATACCATTATGGTGCAATATAAGAATCATTGTATTGCATAACATTAGTGAAACAATGAAAAAGCATGCCCTTTTGCTATCTCACTATTAGAACTGTGGCCCCAGGGCTGATCAAGTATTCATTATATGATCTTAACAACAGTTTAGACATTTTGGGTCACTTTCATCAAAGCTGAAACCACTATATATTTCCAGTATAACCTACAATGGCGGTATGTATCCTATTTCTGATTTTCAGGATACCCTGTATCAAAATTTAGTACCTGGTATTTTAACAGTGCCACTGGTAGAAGTATCATCAGTATATGGATGACTACTTTCTACCACCACTGGCTGAGAAGACAGACGACCACTTTGTGAATCAGTTGCCACATCTTCCAACTCAGTAACACATAGTTCCAACAACATATCAGCCACCTGAAAATATACATATATAATTTAAAGCATTTTTACTCTAATCTTTAGACAAAATGACTTACAAAGTATCAATCATTAAAAACTTTTATCATTTTATCATTTAATTAATTATTTATATCCTGCCTTTCTGCCTATTGGACAGCTAAAAAAACCCAACAAACTGTTAAAAAAAATAAAAAACTACTATTAAAATTAAATGAAAATGCCTGGCTGAAAAGGAAAGACATTCTCTTTTTCTTAAAAGCAGAAAACTCTTATTCTTAAAAGCAGAAAGACTAGGGATTGGGTGCAAATCTCTTTTGCTTGGAACAAGATAGAAGATGGCCCTCTCCTGTATTCCTGTCAAGCAGATGTCAAAAAGTGAGATCTTTAAAAAGGCTTCTACTGACCTTAGTGTCTTGATAGGCTTCTATCAAGATGGGTGGTCCGTTAAATAATAAGGTCCTAGAAAGGCTAAGGCTTTAAATGTTTTTTTACACCTTAAGTTGTGCTTTGGAAACAACTGGAAACCAACACATATCTTTCATCATGAATATAATATATTCCTGATACTGGACACAAATTAGTTCACCAGCTGCTGCAATGCAATCTGCACAAATGCAAACTTCTGGATGCTCAAAGGTAGCTGCACACAAAGTATGCTCAAGGCTGGATGTAATCAATGCATGGCTAACTGTTGACAAATGCAACTAGTTGCAAAATTCTGCAAATGAAGTCTTTGCTACATCACCACCTGAGAATCCAGGGCTCAAGGAGCTCCCCCAAAACATGGTACAACTTCATCTGGAACAGAATGAAACATATCCTAGAACCTGGTTTTCTATTGATTAAGAACACTTCCAGATTGTCTGATTTTAATTTCAGCTTGTTCACCCCCACTGAATGTAAGCACCAGTCATGCAAATCTACTGCTTCCTTGGAGAAAGATGGTAAGGAACAATGAAGCTTGATTTTATCAGATGAATAATGGTCCTTCACTCCAAAGCCCGATAACTTCTCAGCCTTTTCATATAAATACTAAACAGCATAGTAGATAACAATAGATATTTAAAACATTGAGTTCATCCCTGTATTCAGTGCAAGAATCCAATTTAAAGAATTTGCCCCAAACCATCCAGCTTCTGCATGAACACATCCAGTGATGTGCAGCCTATCATTTCATTAGGCAATTGGTTCTACTTATCACCAGAAGGTTTTTCCTAACATTAAACCAGAACCTTACTTCCTCAAAATTAACCCCATTATACCATGGCCTGTAATCTAGAATAATCAAGATCAGGTCAGGACTTTTTTCTGTGTGACACTCTTCAGGTATTGGAGAAGTACTATCATACTCCTCTTCAGTCATCTTTCTCAAGACTAAAATGTCATGTTCTCTCAATCTCTCCTTGTAAGACTTAGCTTTCAGGCCACTGATTATCCATACCATTATTCTCTGAACCTACACCAAATAGTTTTTCCAAATATTTCCAAAGCATAGATAGAAGTTGAACAGCTCTGCTTTGTTATCAATTTGCATTCCACTGAGCAGCTGGTATACGGCTCTTTTCTCTTTATTTTATTGTGAACACAACTGAAGAAGCCCTTGTTAGTCTTACATTGCACCTCAGCTGCTGCCATGGAATCCCACTTATCATTGCTTTAAACTTATATATAATATGCTGTCTTGGTCCAGGGCATGTGTTTGCATCCAGTTTTAGTTTCCTTAATAGTAAAAAATACAATACTATAGTATTTCCTATTGATTAGGATCAAACCCAGAATAGTGGATTCCCTTGTGTCTTTCTCTACCCTCTAAAGGAAAAGGTTTTGAGCAAACATGTCAGGAATAGCCTTGATGTTGAACAACAGTTCCCCACTATAATCTTCCAGACAAAACCCAACAGAAAAGATCAACCATATAAAACAATGCCGCCAAGACCCAACTCTGCTAGGAGATCAACAAGGATATCATGATTGATGGTATCAAAAGTCACTGAGAAGTCCAAGAAAATAAATAGTTCTGCATTCCTCTTATCTAGTTACTGGTGTAGATCATCCATAACAAAGAAACTAAAGCAATCTCAATTTCATATCCTGGTTGAAAGCCCAACTGAAATGGATCAAGATGATCAGAATTCTCAAGGATATTAGAGTTGCAGAGCCATTATGTGCAATTCTCTGCCCAACAATGGAGTCTAACTTGAAGCAGATACAAGTGACTTTATCAATAAAGAATACTGCAAACTCTTCACAGCTTGCCACCAAGCTGCTGTACAGTCTATTACTCTAGCCACAAATGGTAAGCTTGAAACTGGTTGACAGTTACCCAATTCAAAATTTTCTGACATAATGATCTTATCTTTGCTTTCTTTAAGCAGGTAGAGATGCTTTCAAGGTAGCATTAACTACTTCCCTTAATTATAACATCAGTTATTTGTGGTCAGCCTCAAAGGAAGGAACAAGTAAACTGCTCTGGTGGTAATCTTCACCTTTCCAGAGATCCTGTTTCTAGAGTTTCACAAACTGGAAAGAATTGAAAACAAGAGGTCTGAAGTTTCAGCATAATTCTCTGTCTAACACTGGAGTCTAACCTGAAGCAGATACAAGTGACTTTATCAGTAAAGAATACTGCAAACTCTTCACAGCTTGCCACCAAGCTGCTGGGGTTCCTCTCTCCAGCATCAAGGAGAAGGGGGATGAGATGCCACACACAGTATGGAAAAGCAATACCAGTCTGTTCTGAGCAAAGACAGAGAACAGTTCTTTGCTGCTTCCACCAAAAGAATACAACTCCAAATAGCCTTCACCTGTGACCGATTTGATTCATCCTGAGATTTGTTTAATTTGTGCTGAAGTTGTTGTTCTTTCCGCTTCATCACTTTCAGGGGAGCAGGGGACAATTTGGCTACAGTGCCAAACAAGCAACAGTACAAACAAGCAACAGTGTTTATCATCTGGATCATTTCCATATTCCAGGGATCAGCCAGGAACATTTAATAATATCACCAACAGATATTATTCAGAAAACTATTTGGATCTATCAGGTACTTTGAGAGGACCATATCTTTTATAATCTAAAAGGGGTGAAAAGCTTAATAGTATTTGATTAATCACCAAGATGAATGGGAACAGATCAGCCTGATGCCTTCGAGCATAAACAATACCCAGGAATTACAGTGATTGCAATTCAAACCATTTTGAAGGCACTGATTGCCTATCCCTTGGATATATTACAGATCCAACCATTCTCTGTTCTCCACCTGGGCTGGCCTATTCTTATTTTTTCTTTTCCCTTTCTATTTCTCTACTCCTTTTACTTTGGTTCATCAATCCTCAAATTTTCAAGAGGGATTTAATAATTAGACATTAGAGGCACTGAGTAATCAATTCAGCACATTTCAGAGCAACTAATATAGCAACTGGTACAGAATAAATAATGCCGCAACAATTTAACTTACCTGAGGATAAGCAGTACCCATGCCAGACAGCACAGCGGAAAGAACGTCTTTCCCCTTCTCTCCAGCACGTCCTGATACAGCCAACTTCAATAGGTCAACCATGACTCGGGTATCATCTGGTACCAAGAGACTGGTGAATTCATCCAGGTACTGAGGCTCTGGCCCAGAGACCTTACTTTGGTTTTCCACATCCTTCAGGATAAAATGGAAGACAAGGTGGTGTACCATAATGATATGAAAAGACAGAAATCAAATTACCCAATAAAGTGTTATATTTACACCTTTGGATTATATAGTTTAGAGGCTTATTTCCTATTTAACTACCAAACTTTTAGCACTTCAAAATACACAGGAATTTTCTATAGAAGCCAAATTTTTAATAGGAAATACTTTATCTGAAGCTGTATTTTTATTACTGAAAGACCCCAAAAGCAATTTATTACTTGACAGCTCTACAAAATTTTATTAATTCACTTTAAGTTAAATGTAACTACTTTTTGTTATAATTACAGAAGAACAGAATCTTCCATATCTGGCCATCTTGCAGCCCAGTGTGCATATGACACATCTTATTAGATACTCACCACCAATCTCTCCATCCTCATCTATCATTTTTTGAAGAAAATCTAGTTAAGTGTGTAATCAGTACAAATGAGGACCTTACTTCTTTGGTTTTGGTCATTGTCTCTGCTATTATACTGGCTGCTCCAGGGTCATCTGTGACAGGAATGAAAGGACGAGATGAGGCTGCTGCAGCAGAGGGCGTCACAGCAGAGGGAGTCAAGGCATCTTCCGCAGAAGCCACCTAGATAAGCAGAACAGCATGAGACTAATAAAAGAGAGCTTAGTAAGGCAGATAGAGTGGGACTTTGAAAATCCCCAACTGAGAAATTAAGGTCTTGCATTAGTACTTAATGATTACCTAGAGCTTCTTTTCTGGGCCCCCAAAAACAAAACGAAACATAACTACAGTGACCAGCCACCAACCAGAGCACGTTTAATTGCCTTACTTATTTTTTTTAATATTATCCCCTTATTTTATAATAATAACAAAAATGAGAAAAAGAAAAAGGAACAAAACACAAAGATACATACATTATCCAAAAAAAAAACACCCCCAATTACATCACAAGTGCTTAAAAATAAGTAGAAAAAATACAACAGAAAAATAATAAAAAAGAAAATATAAAGTATATGTCATTACAACAATAAAGTTATAATTGTATATATAGTTATCTAATACAAATAGTATGTGAGTATACAGGTGAAACTCGAAAAATTAGAATTTTATTTTATTTATTTATGTTCACTTATGTCAGTAAGGCAACTCAAAAGGTGAAACCAATATATGAGATAGACGCATTACATGCAAAGCGAGATATGTCAAGCCTTACTTTGGTATAATTGTGATGATTATGGCGTACAGCTTATGAAAACCCCAAATTCACAATCTCAGAAAATTAGAATATTACATGACATCAATAACACAAGGATTGGAAATAGAACAATATTGGACCTCTGCAAAGTATAAGCATGCATATGTACTCAGTACTTGGTTTGGGCTCCTTTTGCAGCAATGACTGCCGCAATGCGGCGTGGCATGGATGCTATCAGCCTGTGCCACTGCTGAGGTGTTATGGAAGACCAGGATGCTTCAATAGCGGCCTTCAGCTCCGCTGCATTGTTCGGTCTCATGTCCCTCATCTTTCTCTTGGCAATGCCCCACAGATTCTCTATGGGGTTCAGGTCAGGCGAGTTTGCTGGCCAGTCAAGCACAGTAATCCCATGGTCATTGAACCAGGTTTTGGTACTTTTGGCAGTGTGGGCAGGTGCTAAGTCCTGCTGGAAAATGAAGTCAGCATCCCCATAAAGCTCGTCTGCGGAAGGAAGCATGAAGTGCTCCAAAATCTCCTGGTAGACGGCTGCGTTGACCCTGGACTTCATGAAGCACAGTGGACCAACACCAGCAGATGACATGGCTCCCCAAATCAACACAGACTGTGGAAACTTCACACTGGACTTCAAGCATCGTGCATTGTGCGCCTCTCCATTCTTCCTCCAGACTCTGGGTCCTTGGTTCCCAAATGAGATGCAAAAGTTGCTCTCATCAGAAAAGAGGACTTTGGACCACTGGGCAACAGACCAGTTCTTTTTTTCTGTAGCCCAGGTAAGACACTTCTGACGTTGTTTGTTGTTCAGGAGCGGCTTGACAAGAGGAATACGACATTTGAAGCCCATGTCCAGGATCCGTCTGTGTGTGGTGGCTCTTGATGCACTAACTCCAGCCTCAGTCCACTCCTTGTGAAAGTCCCCAACACTTTTGAATGGCCTTTTCCTGACAATCCTCTCCAGGCTGCGGTCATCCCTGCTGCTTGTGCACCTTTTTCTACCACACTTTTCCCTTCCACATAACCTTCTATTGATGTGCTTTGATACAGCACTTTGGGGACATCCAACTTCTTTTGCAATTACCTTTTGGGGCTTTCCCTCCTTATGGAGGGTGTCAATGATGGTTTTCTGCACAACTGTCAGGTCAGCAGTCTTTCCCATGTGGTTCCTACTGAACCAGCCTGAGAGACCATTTAAAGGCTCAGGAACCCTTTGCAGGTGTTACGGATTCATTAGCTGATTAGAGTGGGACACTTTGAGCCTAGAATATTGAACCTTTTCACACTATTCTAATTTTCTGAGATTGTGAATTTGAGGTTTTCATAAGCTGTACGCCATAACCATCACAATTATACCAAAGTAAGGCTTGACATACCTCGCTTTGCATGTAATGCGTCTATCTCATATCTTGGTTTCACCTTTTGAGTTGCCTTACTGACATAAATGAACATTTGCACGATATTCTAATTTTTCAAGTTTTACCTGTATACGTATTTATTTCTAATACAATTATATAACTATCGTCCTTTTTCCTAACCTACTGTATTTTGTATAAATGAGTTCCATATTTCATTATACTTGTCCATACAAAGTCTACGTCTATAGGCAATCTGCTCGTAGGTGACAAGTGTAATGAGGTCTTCAATCCATTGAGTGAATGGGACATATATATATCTTTCCAGTGTTGTAACATCAGTCTTTTGGCCATAGTAAGGGCATGGAGAATCCATTTACACTGTCCAGTTGTCAAATTCCATATACAGTGGTACCTCGGGATACGAACGCCTCTACTAATGAACTTTTCAGGTTATGAACAGCTCCGGCCGCAAAAATTTACCTCGATGTGCGAACTCCACCTCGGGGTACGGTCATTTTTCCGCCCTGACACATGGTCCGCAGCCATTTTTCCGCCCCTGACACGTGGTCCACTGTACTAGGTATGTAATTTTTCCGCCCCTGACATGTGGTCCGCGGCCGTTTTCCCGCCGCACCACGCCCGGCCGTTTTCCCGCCCCTGACGTGTGGTCCGCGGATGCCAGAACGGATTAACGGTAATTACATTGAACCTTATGGGAAAATTTGCTTCGGGGTGCGACCAAATTCGGGCGGAGGGCAGAACGGATTAACCGTATTTACATTGAACCCTATGGGGAAATTTCCTTCGGGTTACGACCAACTCGGGATACGCCCAGAGTCACGGAACGGATTAAGTTCGTATCCCGAGGTACCACTGTACTAGGTATGTAATTCAACAGAATATTATCCTCTGAAAATTTTTGCCTTTGTCACACAGTCATGTTTATATGATCCACTACTTTCTCCCAAAACTTAGTAAGTACAGGACATTGTAAAAACATGTGTTTTAAAGAAGCATTACCCTTGTTACATCTCCAACAAAATGCTTTATTAGACAGTCCGTTTCTATTCAAACGTAATGGAGTCCAATAAATTCTATTTTTAATAGAGGTGAATATGTGTAGCTCAGGGTTGAACTGTGGAGTCCTTGGGGTTCTCTGAGCTTGGTTCTTTTCTTGCAAACGTTTCATTACCCAGCTAGGTAACATCTTCAGTGCTAAAATGGGATGGGGTTTGCTCTCTATTTATGTGCTGTGGCCTGCTTTGCCAGTGCTGGTAAGGGTGGGGGTTTTGTTTTGCTCTTCTGGTAGTTCTTTGATTAGCACAAGTTTGCTGCTTGATTGTGTGCCTGGTGGTAACCTCTGCTTATCTGGGTGATGATTGCCGGTGATGATTGCTGGTGATTGATTAAAAAAAACTCTATTTTTTTTTTATAAGTTGTAGTTTAAGGTCCCCTGACACTCTTGCTAGAAGACAATTGTTTAGGTAATATAAACAGCTCTAATTCTTTATTCCACTCATCTCTTAACATCTGCATGTCAAAGTGATTTATTGATAGCAAATATCTATAAAAGCTAAAACTAGGTTTTTTAGTTTAAAAGGATTTAACAAATTGTTCTAGTATCTCAGGTATCTCAGAAGCTGAAAATTCTGCTGGTCCAAACAATGTTGTTAACAAATGTTGCAGCTGTAAATATTACCATTGGGTTATATTTGCTAGATGATATTTATCTCCTAACAGTGCATACGTTAAAAATTCATCTTCGTCATCGATCAATTCCAAAGTCAATATCCCTGCTTCCATCCAATTTTTCCATATCACCATCTTTTTCCCAATTTTTAATGTTGGGTTCCCCCATAAAGTCATTTAGCATGGGAAAAAGGATCAAATCTTTTTTTATTAGACATTCCATTCCATAGCTTTCTAACTGACATAATCATTTCCAGAGATATTAGAGTTCTATTGCATTTAGATCCTAATACCGTCCGTCCAACCAAAGGTGCTATATATCTATATTCCAATGTTGCCGAAATCGGAAAATTAACACCAACTGTTGGCTTCCAGTATTTAATACTTGACAATAGGTAAGCCTGATGATATAAGATTCAGAAAACCGAATCCTCCCTCATTCATTGGTAAATTGCATTTTCTGTAAAGATATTCTCGGAATCGAAGAATCCCATAAAAAATTTCTAAACAAAGAATGTATTTTCTGAAAATATTTTCCAGATATTTGAACTGGAATTCCTTTCAGAATATAAATTAACCTGAGAATAATATTCATTTTGAAAGCATTCACCTTTCCCCAAAGAGTGAGTTTTAATGACTCTCATCTATCCATATCTGAAGAAACTTCTTTATATATTTTATTTATGTGTTATTAACTGAGTTATATCTTTTGATATACACATACCTAAATATTTAATGGATTCAGTACAAATACAGAATTGATATTCCTTAAATGGATGGGTAACCAAATTTTCACCTACTGGCATCAATTCCAATTTGGACTGGTTAATAGAATATCTTGCTATTTTACTAAAGGCATCTATCATTTGCATCAACACTGGAATAGTAGTATGAGGTTTAGAAATAAACAGAAGGATATCATCTGCAAATAAAACCAATTTGTGTTCAACTGAATTATGTACTACTCTGTAAATTTCCCTATGTTGTCTAACAGCATAAGCCAAGGGTTCCACACAAACATTAAAAAGCAAGGGTGAAACACTCTTGTCTAGTTCCTCTAAATAATGGGAACGTAGCAGAAAAAAATAACATTAACCATTACTTTAGATGTGGGTGCCTCATATAGTATCTTAATCCATTTTATACATTTCCAAGGAAATCCAAATCTGTTTAGTACAGCAAACATGGACTGTTTATATATTTTGTCAAAAGCTTTTTCAGCATCTAATGATAAAATTACAAATTGGTCTTTATTTTTATTCATGTCTATTAAATCTACAACTAACCTAATGTTGTCTACTGTTTGCCTAGTTTTTATAAACCCTGCTTGATCATTCTTAATAACGAATGGTAGCACTTGCTGTAGTCTATTTGCTAGCACTGCTGTTAAGATCTTTGTATCGACATTAATCAGTGGAACTGGACAATAATTAGCACAATGAGTATGATCTTTACCTGGTTTTGGTATAATTGCAATATAAGCCTGATTAAATGCCTCTGATAATATTCCCTTATCAATTTTCTCATGATGCAATTGACAGAGTTTTGGCACCAAAAGATCTGTAAATGCTTTATACCACTCTATAGGAAATCCATCCAATTCTGGTGTTTTACCACTTGCCTTTTTAAAAATTATTTGTTTAATCTCAACCTCAGACAATGGAGCAACAAAAGTTGTTTTTGTGCATCATCTAAGTGTGATAGGTTTGTATTATTTAGAAAGGCCTCTATAACCTCATTCGATATATTCTCTGGTTTGCTATATGATTCTGAACAGAATTTTAAAAATTGACAATTTATTTCCTTTGAAGTTTTATATATTTCATCTCTTTCACTCCTAATAATTAGAATAATTGCCCTATCTTTCTTTTGTTTTAAGCGGTTAGCCAAAATTTTACTGGATTGCTTTTTCCCAATATTTCTGTCGTAAACATGTTAACATGAATTCTGTTTGCTGTGATATTATAGTATTTAATTCATATTTCTTGTTCTGTATTTCAGTAGATGGGCATCTAACCATCTGTGCCCATAAATGTTTCAATTCATCTTTCAAATTGTTTTCCCTTTTATTTTTAATCTTATTTTTATATGATGCATAAGCAATAACTGGACCTTGGATATAAGGTTTATATGCTTCCCATTCAAAAATTCAAGTACCTGATTTTCTGAATTCAAATCAAAGTATTATTACAAAATCTCTACCCACATTTGTTCTACAAATTCTTTATCATTCAACAAGGAGACACTGAAATACCAATTTCTCGATTACCTTGACTGGTTTCTGAAACATACAATTCAAAATAATTGCACTATGGTCTGATACAGAACAAACATCAATATTATTTTCTTGAATCTGATAATATAGAGTAGATGATATTAAAAAATAATCAAGCCTAAAAAAATGTTGGTGCACACTTGAATAAAATGTATATTCTCTTTTAGTTGGGTACCTCAAACACCAAGGGTCTATTAAATTCAATTCTTCCATATAGACCTTAATTGTTTCCCTCACTAATGATTGTTTTTCCCCTACTGATGTATTTATAACAAGCTCAGGATCCAATATTTCATTAAAATCTCCTCCTATTATCTCTTCATCATAAGCCCTGTTACTTATTTTACTGGCCTTTTCAAATCAGATT
Organism: Python bivittatus; assembly: GCF_059951505.1. Lineage (NCBI taxonomy): Eukaryota > Metazoa > Chordata > Lepidosauria > Squamata > Pythonidae > Python > Python bivittatus. The sequence continues at coordinate 41,212,225 of NW_028277074.1, read as the reverse complement.
CAATTTTTGAACCTTTCTCTCCTAGATATTTAAACTAAAAACATAACTAGGAAATTTTAAAATGTATATTTCTTAAATGGTTGGGAATTGATTATTTTAGTAAATTTATCCTACACAACTGTTTTTAAAACTTACAGGCTGGATTGCAATGACACCACATTACTTTCAGTAGTGTCTTTCCCATACTTTTATCTGGGAAAAGATTACCTCTGCCCTCCTGTCTTGCCAAGGTGTTGGGCTCTGTCTCTCCTCTGCATCAATTCCGATCATGCTTTCATCCATACTAGGAGCACTGCCTATGGAAGCAAGGTCTGGAGGGGGTGCAGGAGATGAGGACAAACACTCCACTGGTGCAATCATACTTGCAGGCATCAGTGCTCCAACCACTGCATCTCTAAATCAAAAGAAAAATATTCAACAGATTCCTCCATTGCATTGTGCAGGTGTCTTATATGGCAGAAGAGATGCTAACTTTACTATTTTACCTATTATTCTTTTTTTTTATTACATTTGATGTAGTAGTTTGGAATCATGACAATTTAACAGCAAAATACATACACACGCACACAAAGAAGGTTCTCATTCCACACATTTCCAATAGAAAAGTTCAATACATAAGAATTTAGCCTATCATTTCTTTTCCAAAATTTTATTATTTGAAACACAGCAGAGCAGAGTTTTGAAAATATTTTCGAGCTCAAACCTTAAATGATTCATCAACACTTTCAACAGCACAAGCTCAGTTATGATTTTCGAAACATCAGACCCAAAAGTCAGACAACAGGAACTATATACACAATTCTGCAATCCACAGAAGCAGCAAAGGCAGGCTATTTTTACACAAACACAGAAAAAGGTATAGGAAAAAGACTTCCTAATAAACCTCAAAATATGTAATTTGTTATTAAATAAGTTTTGCTTCAGAACTTTCTACATGTAGTTAGACAATCAAAGCTAACATCCCTGAGCAATTTGATAATTTGTAAATGCATTTAAATATATATTTTTATATATATGCTTACCTAGCATACATGATCTGTAATGCTGTCAGTATATGAGATAATGACTGCTGCTTGGCAAGATTTCCATCTAATGACAAAAGGATCTTAGCAAGTGAAGGTCGGTTAGATTTAGAGCTGTTTATACCATTGATTTTATTACTAGAAGCAGAAGAATCAGCATCTGATGGAACACCTGCAGAATACAAAAGATCTTCAAGCTCAACAATTCTGGAAGATGATTTATTACAGAATGAAACAAATCTTAAAGGCTGAATTCTCCTTCCTGTCAATTGTTTTTCTGCTAAATATCATCAGATTTTATATCCTTACAAAGTATATGGAGTTGACTTTCTATATTATAACAGCTGGCAGAATGTTTTATGCCTCTTACTGGAATCACATATAATTATTTATCTAGAAGAATGGCAGACTGAGTTGTGGAAGTATGCATCAACATCAAAAATAACTTTGTATTTGAAAAACAAGTCCAATACAAAAATTAGGTTAATTTGAAAACCATTTATGGATTACATTTCTGCTATGGACTTGTGCTGAATTCAAAGTTTGGGTTTCTCTTATTACAGGGCTTTAAAATATTAAATCTTGCTTGTCCTCTTAGATTCATCCTGACTGATGATTCTTATTGTACTGGCTGTTTTTGTTAATTATTGATCTGCTTTTATTAATGATTTTGAAGTGCCAAATTTATATAAGATTATTTTTATATGCAGTATTAACTTATTTAAAAAAAAAATTATTCAATTTTATACAGCTTGTAAATCTCTACTTCTTTTTGCTTTTTTATTTCTTTTTCTGCTCTTTTTCTTGGTTGTGCTTTCAAACATCTATTAAATTTAAAATTAAATTAAATTTTAATTTTAATTAAATTTAAATAAAATTAAATTAAAATTAAAATTCAAGTTAAAAAAACTTGAAAAAAGAAAAAAACATTTTCTATCAACTTCTCATTTACAGATTAAATCCCTAGGACAATTCTATTCATAACCTGTTTGTATCAAATGTTAATTTACAGCAGTACTTGTTCCCTTTTCCTTATTAGTAGCTTTTCGCTTCTTTGGTACCTGTGTGCTTGACCCCACTGATATAAACACTCCCTCATATATATTCTTTATGGTAAGTGCTACAACTTAGATTTTGCCTGGAACAATCTTATATTGGACTATTAAATTAATTAATCCATTATGCATTTGTTTTAAACATGTGTGAGGTTTCATTTATGTATTCCATTTATAGATTCATGGAACAAGAAGGTCTATTTAAGATTTCAGGTCTTCCTCACTGCTCCATGTAGGAATCTAAATTAATACACACACACAAACACACACATTTGGCTGTCTAGTCTTCAGTTAAACATACTACATGAGGCTGCCTACAAAATAAAACTGTTCGTTAAGATGTCTCACACATTTCCAAATCATTTTTGGAAAAAGAACCTGAACAAAGTAGCCTTTGCATCAAATACATTTTTAAACCAAGGCCAATACAAAACAATCTGCTCTTCTCTTTCTTGATTCTAGCTAGTCAGTATGGCTCTAGCTAGCAACTAATTTTTAACAGAGGACATATTTTTAAGTAAAGAAGAGTACAGCGTTAGAAATACTGACTATTGCAATGGCTATCACATAAGCTAAACTTTAAATTAATAATTTAAAACTTTCAAGATACATCTGTATTTCTCTCACACATATGTACAACAAAGTTCTTTTTCTAAGTTTTCCTCTTGCATTTCAATCAATTCTGTTTTCCTGCATCTTGGCTTTTACACAGTGATTAGTAGCTGGGCTGCATAAACAAATCTGATAAGGCTGCTGCTTCCCAAGTGAGAATACAGAGGATTAAATAACCTTTTGCCTATGTTTCCATTTACACAGGAGAAAGCACTTGGACTGTATCGTAAGAGGGCAACTGATTCATGAGTTATGGAATCATGATTCCATTCATTTAATGGAACATCCCACAATACTGATAAGAACAATATGATGTTTCCTTCTTAAGCCAAAACACAGCTGTAATTTCTCTATCCTACTACTTGCCCCACTTATAAATCTTTTTAAAGGAAAGAAATGTTAACTTTATAGTACCTAAATAAGATGCGCCTAAAGGATCTCTTGCTGTTTGAAAGAGAACTGGCTCATGAACGGAGGGTGTAGCAACATCCATTGTTGTCCAAGCCACACTATGGGAAGATCCACATGCAACACGGGTTATTTTCTGGCCTTCTAAACCCTGCACCAGAGTGGGCTTTCTGTTGACTGTGGTAGTCCCATTGCCTTGCTGTCCATGGTCATTATCACCCCAAGCATATACCTGTCAATAAATCAAATAATTCTGCACATCACCCTTTCCAGTAGTATACATACACTACTCTCAAAATATTAAGGAGAAACTAATATGTCATTCATTTAATGTTTAGCATGTAGATTCTTGTTTCACACTTATGTATGTACATAGGAGATATCTTAGTCTCTTCACCAAACTTCACAAACCAATTGTTTAAGGACTTTGGTATCAACATTTTGAAAGTTTTTATTACTTTAGTTGGATAGCAAACAAAAATCACGGGAAATATCTCATTCAATAGATAGGCTTAAGTTTTCCATAACTTTTAGTCTTTATGAAAATGAGACAATTGCATATAAATAATTCTAAAATGTTTTATGTTCTATTACCCAACATTAGAACAAATTACAGAATAGGAATAATCTATATAGACAGACTACTGGCTGTCAAAAACGCTCAAAATGCAGATTAAGCAAGTATGAATAATAATGCCAGGAAAAATATTAACCTACTTAACCCAGCATTTCTACACAGAGTAATGCTTGTAGTAAGTCATATCTCAACAACAGCTTCTTTTCAGCTATGGTAGTTTCTGGAGAACTGTATTTCCTATCAAGGACTTGGATTGCTCCCCTCAAAAAGGTAAACATCTCCTTTTAATAGAATGTGATATTTCTGTACTGTTTATATTGTTGCTGTTTAATTTACTGAGTTTTTTAAAAGGTTTTATTACGTTTTTAGATTTCTGTTTTGTTTGATGGCATTTTGAATCTCTATAATTAAGGGAGAGAAGATTAATTAGTAAATATCTTTGTTTTGGAATATTTAAGACTGTAATAAAATAAACTGATTGTTTTTAATAGCTTAAGCAAAAATATCTTGACAAATGTAATTCCAAAATGTGGATTTATTTAGCTTTTATAATGTGATATAATGAACTGCATAGCAAAAAGTCTATGACATATGTGTTTTAGCTATTAAAACATTTTAAAATCTTAGAAAATATCCTATAACACTATTAGAAAAAGGGAGTAATGCCTAATAAGGAGGGGAAAAAAAAGAAAAAGTAGTCAATACTGGCAATGGTTAATCATACCATTTATTGCTATATTCCATGCTTCAGTATTTACTTACTTATAGCCAAAAGCTTAATTATTTCCTCAATAAGGAAAGTTACTCTGTTGTTGATGATGTTTTAAATGGGGCTTTATTGCCAAGTAATAGTCTTCAAAGTAAATTGAATTTTTTCCTTACCTGCCCAGTGTCTGTGACGGCTAAGCAATGAAGAGCACCCACAGCTACATGTACTATCTTCTTTCCTCTCAGACCTTCTACTACTTGGGGTTTTCGTACATGAACATCAGTACCATGTCCTAGCCTGAAGTAGTCTCCTTTGCCCCTAAGGACAGCAAATTGTAATTTTAGAACCCCTAGATATCATTAAGCATTTAGAACAAACAAAAATGAAAAGCTAGAGATAAAAATGAAGATTTCTGCCTGCACTTGAGTGGAAGGGAAACAAGGAATAGGTGAAGCTGAGATCTTGTAATAGTTTTGCCATACTCTACACAAACCTCCCTTCCCCACTCATTGCTTTGTTTGTACAAATGATTCGGCAACTGAGGAGAAGGCAATGAGATGGCATTCAAATGAGGGTAAAGATTTTGCAACAAGTTTAAAAAACAGATTCATCTTATTTTACATTTTTCATGAAGGGCTTATAAATCAAATTAATCTTATGCACGGTCATATGTATCAAAGCAAAGAACTAGTAGTAAAGTGCTAGACATTAATAAAGCCAGTGAAATTTAGGCACTCTTTAATGCTGCACAGAAAACATTCACAGAAGAAGCTGACATCTCGGACTCTTGATGGTAATTAATTAATCCCATAAATAGTGTGCACCATTTGTTATAAAATATTTCATATTTCTATTCTGCCTTTTCTACCAATTTAGTTCAGTCTAAGACAATTAGGTAAGAAATCCAATTTGAAAAGCAACAATATTTGCACATTTAATGTTATATATTTGACTTTAAAATGTTACACATGACATACCATGTCCACACTACCCCAGACTTCGTAAGAGCTAAAGAGAACTGAGCTCCACATTCAATCTGGCAAACTCCCTGTCCATTCAGCCGTTCAATGTTCTGAGGAATGTTGCATCCTTCACTTCCTCCTCGACCCAGTTTTCCAAAATCTCCATCTCCCCAGGAAAATACTAGACCTAGTAAAACAGATCTACATTAAAGACTGCAACTGTAATACAGTCATAATGTAGGAATACTAAATAGCTTTCTTACCCTCATCTGTTAAAGCCAGAGTCTGAGCATCTCTGCTTCCACAAGCAACTTGAACGACCCTATGGCCAAGAAGCACCTTAACCTACAACACAGAAAGCAAATGGACTGAAGCATATTAATTTCAAGTATTCAACAAGGTATCCATTTCAAAATCCCAAATTGTTGGCCAATATAGATTGATTTGTTACAATTAAGGCCTGAAGAAAAAAATGGACTGTAGTTTCCCAAAATGTGTACATGCTCTTCTTCAAGGTCACAGTACTAGGAAGTTAAGAGGAAAAGGGAAGCTGCAGATTGTAACATAGGGACAGCCCTAGCAGCTATCTTCTGTAACAGCCACAAACTGTCTTGAAATCTCCTAATCCAAGCAAGGGTCACAGGAAGCTTACATGGAGACTTAATTTGCTTCTTCACTACATTTTGAGTGACGGTATTTTGACAGTTTTTTCTTCTCTTTTATTTCCACATGTCCTTAAACAAATAAGTCTACATATGATTTTACCATCTTTGGTTTAAGTTGTGTAGTATTGTCCCCATGTCCTAGTCGACCATATTCACCAAGCCCCCATGTATATAATTCTCCACTTGAAGTAATAGCAGCACTATGAGAACTGCCACAGGCAATATCTCGGATACGTTTTGTTTTCAATGCTTCTATCAGTCTTGGTTTATCACAGTTCCTAAAAATATAAGAGAATCCCCCAATTATTATTTGTTGCTTAATCCACACTAATGAAATCCTTAATGAAATGATATATTAACAACAGAAAGATAAATATTCTAGTGTACTGAACCCTGAGTTGTGAAATCTCTATAAAACAAAACCAAATTTTACTCCTAAAGCATTACAATGAAGGATTGCCACTAAGTAAACAACTCTCATTAAAACATAGTTATTATTAGCTCTGTGTCAAACAAAACCATTCCAGATCAACTGTCTAGTTCTTACTGCTTCCTGATTATTCTGAATGTTCTTCACTAGCTACTGAACTAGACATGACAACAACCCAGCAACACAAACAGCAAAAATAGCCTCCTTACATTCTACTGAAGTGTCCAAGTTTCCCATCATCTCCTTCTCCCCAGGAGAATATCTTGCCATCAACAGTTAAAGCCATAGCATGGCGACCACCTAAAATGAGCAGAAGTACAAGAAAGGGGGAAAGTAGCATTAAAGGAGAAAAAAAACCAATTAAAACGAATCTCTTTCAACAGATATGTCAATAACATTAATTTTGCTACACATTTATGACAAAAGAACTTACGGCACATCACTAATAGTTCATTAATATTAAAGTTTATTTGGCTCAATTTGTAAAGTCAGACTGAAACTGAATGAGAATTGCACTGTATTCTGAAGAAAGTAAACTTGAAAACCCTTTGAAACTCTCTGAACTCAAACTATAATACTGAGAAAAATTTGTTTAAATGGTTCCAACCAAAGAAAAAACAAAAACATGCATTGTTTTTATACATTTTGCACATGGCTTAATTTTATCAAAGCCTCCTGTTCTTTGAATCACTGAAACAAGAAAATTTCCCAGGACTTCTAGCTGAGACCTTATTAACAGGAAATGCCAGCACGAGTACCAACTTAAGCAGAGAAAGGACGTGCTTTACTTTCAAGGTAAAGTCCATTCCCAAATTAGTTAAATATTCCTGTCCTTTTTCAAATGAGTTTGCAACAGCCACCTATTTTATACAGTGTCAGTAAATAGAAGTATTTTCAACCGCTCTGAACGAGGACAAGAAAACCTTTCAGATCTAGACCTTTCTATCTATATGTTGAGCTTATTGTTTTCTGCACAGAGACCCCCATTTTCAAAACATAAATCTATGTTTCAAAATACTTTTTTCCATATCAGAAGAAACATTCCAGAGATAATCTAAGACTAAATCCTTCATATCTCTTTTGTGTGCATATTTCCTTAGACTGAGTATAACATGGAAAAGACCAGCCTAGCATGCATACAGAAGTATCTTCCCAAGTATTTCTTACAAATCATCACCAGAATACACAGTGGATTGCAAATAAGGAGGCAATGCAAAGGTAGTTCCATTTCACTTAATTATTGATTCTCAAACACAGAAAAATATAAAGTTTATACCTGAGTGAACAGCTACTTTCTTGACTACATAGTTACTGAGAGCAGTAATCTGTCGGGGAATAGGAACTGTTCCACTTGAGAGGCCTAATCCAAGCCTTCCATTCGTGGCCTCTCCACAGGCATACACTTTACCTTCCACGGTCACTAAAACATAAAGGTAATTTTGGTTCCATGACCATGAAATGGCACAAGCAAAAGGAGTTGTTTGCAATTACATCCAATGTAACTTTCAAACTGCATAGTAAAGAGCTTTCCTACCTGCAAAAAGACTTTTAGAACCGCCCGCTACTTGCACCACATTCAAAGCAGACAGAGTTTCAGAAAAAGAAGGCACTTTGATCTGTAAAATGTAAATAAATAGGAACATTCACTGCTAAAGCAGATTGATTTATTGTTTTTCACATTCAATTATCTTTATATCCAGATGGCTATTTTAGGTACTTTTAAGTGAGGGTTTTTTTAAGTTTGTTTCCTCCCAGCTACTTACTTGAGAAATAAATATTTTGAAAAATATGTTCAATATTTTATCAATTATATCTAAGTCCTTTAGTATTCTTTTTGGATATTCATCACTATGTTCTGATTACAGGTAGTCCCCAGTTTAAGAACGAGTTCTGTTCCCAAGGTCTGTCCTTAAGTCAGATTTGTATGTAAGCCGGAACAGTATTATTGTATAATACTGTATAGGTAGTATTGTGTACTTAACTCGAACCATTGTACATTTAATTTGAATCACTGTGTACTTAACTCGAATTTTGCTACAACAGGCTCCATTCTTAACTATGGGTCATCTTTAAATGGGGCATTCTTAACCAGTGGACTACCTGTTTTCCATATTGTTCTTACAAACTATGTGCTCTGCTATCCATTTTGATAGATGAGCAGTGCTCATATCCATTTTTATTTTCCTTTGAAAGGATGGTATTTGGGGGTAGAATTACTAGAGCAGAGTTTTCTAGTCTTTTTGCCTAGTGTACTTTGAATGGTATTTTGACCATTCAAGCCATTCTGCAAATTCCACAGGAGTACTGCATCCTCCATTTCGAAATAAATGCCAGTGAAAACGCTCTTATTACATTGCATTCTTTTGACTTGTAAACCACAGAAGCCTCTAAACATCTACATATGTCTGCTCTAGATCTCATGTTATTTTCAGAACCAGAATCCTCAATACAGCCAGTCTCGTCCATCCACATCTGAGACTGCTGCAGAAATGCAAAATCCGATGTAATAAGCAGCCAGAGCGAGAAGCCCCAATCCACATACAAGCTACCTGGGCAGCCATCTACTACTGTGCCACTCACCATTCTAGTTCTTCTCATGTCTTTGCTTATGCCACTGAAATCAGGGAACACACTATTAATTTCCATACATTTTAATTTTTAAAGATCCAAACCTTAGAACCTTTCAATCCTCCCAGCTGATCTTTATCATTTAGGCCCCAGACAAAGACTTTGGTCCTAATTGAAGCTGCAGATTCTAGGCCTGTAGTCTTCTTTCTAACAAGACTAAGAATGCAAACAATATATTAGATTGGAAACTTTGTGCTAGGATATCTCCTAGCACTTTTTATTTGCTTTGCTTAAAAAACAGAAAGAAGAAAAAGATCACAAGAATCTCTCTTTCATATGTTAACCAACACTGGTCTTTCATACGAATTCATGTCATGTTATATGATTCGATTATTCACATTAAGCATGCAATTTTACAGAAAAAAATTTTGGTTCCACACTTATGATTGCCAAAGACCCCCAGTCCCCCTACAACAACTTTGACACCATAATACTGGATGGACATCCATTTTCCAGCATTTTGTTTGTAACAATAGCTCTATTTCAACTTATTCTTCAAGTAAAAGGCAAGCTAGAATCTCAACAACTATATTATTAATTGATTTGGGACTGGTTAAGCCCTTATAACCCAGATGTTGAGAATGTAGAGTTTTTCTTTTCATTTTGTGCTTAGTGCAAAAAAATATTATTTATGTATTTATTTGTAAAATTTATCCAACCACCTGAAACCACCCAGACTCCAGGAGGCTTGTAGCCATGTTTTCACTAACGTCTGTAAAACCATGGGGGTGGGGGCTGTACACGCTTCAGGAAGCAAGCTGTTCCAGAGGAAGGGGGCTGCTACAGAGAATGCTTGCCACCAGGCCCTTAAACTGCACTTGCTGGTAGGTGGGAGCCCTCAGCAGGCACTTCCTTGTTATCCAGGGGTGGGCAGAAACTATTGGGAAAGGCACTCTCTAAGATACAGGCCCTGAGCCATATAGGGCTTTATTGGTAGTGACCAACACTCAGAAACCTGTTGGTACCAACTGCAGCAAAGCTGTAATGTAGCAGTATCAAGGCCAACTGCTAATCACATACACTGCTATATTTTGGACTAGCTAAAGTTTCCTGATACCCTTAGCAGCCCAAGCACAGTGAGTTGGAATAGTCTGAGAGATGCCAAGGTATCAGTGCATCCTGTACCAGGTAAGGCTGCAACTAGCATACCAACCAAAGCTATTCAAAAGCTCTCTTGGCCATACTTTCCACCTGTTATTTCAGTCCCAGAAGACCCCCAGATTATGAGCCTGCTCTTTCTGCAGGAAGCAAAATCTCATAAAGAGTCAAAGATCTGGGAATCAGTTGGCCTCTGAGTCAGTAGCCACTCCATCTTGTTTGAGTCGAGTCTGTTTCTCCCTATCCACACCCTAACAGTCTCCAGACTTGGGACATGACTTCTACAATATTGCCATCCTGGGCCAAACTAAAGATGCGGTCAAAATCTGAACCAGTGTTTGTAGGTTGTAAGAATCTGTATGGGGGAAAACAAGCTTGGATTAAGTCCTACAAAGATGTTGTTCTTTGTTGTCAATAGAAGTTAGGTCTTCCTAGAAATATTTCCTCTGCTTGTTAGTCTGGATGAGGCTATGTTTGCCCCCAAAGAGTTCATTCCTGATTTCAGATTCTCCTGTACTCCTGGCTTCTGCTTTAAGAGCAGGTGGAAATCATGGCCTGGGAAGGGTTTGGCTGGTGTACCAGTTACAGCCGTATCTGGAGTACAATGCCCTGGAGACAGTAACTCATGCTTTGATCACCACTCAGATGGACTATTGCAACAAGCTGTATGTGGGACTGCTTTTGGAGATGTTCAGAAGCTTCAGTTGGTACAAAATGCAGCAGCTGCATTCCTGATGGGTCAACACCACCAAGAATATCACCTATTTTAAAGTCCAGTTACCAGTTGGTTACCAGTTGGTTTCTGAGTCCAGTTCAGACTTCTTTTAAGGCTATTTACATTGCAGCACTGGGATATATCAGGCAAAACCTGCAAAAATCTTGATGTCCAGTCTGGTCATCAAAAGAAGGCTGTTGCAGTTTTCCCCTTCTTAACAAAGGTACAGGCAGACCGTACTCTACCTGCACTTTGAAAATCAACTTAAGCAGCATTGTCCTAGGCAGTGTTTGGCTCTCAGGTTAGTTTAATTGAATTGTGTCTATGATATCTTAGATTTTATTGATTTTTGTGATTTGTATTTAATTTTATGTCTTGACTTTGTTGTACCCTATCCAGAATCCACCTGAATTGAGGTGGGTTATAAATATTGTAAAACAGATAAAGTAAATATATTCTAACCATTCTTTTAGCAGAATCCTTAAAACAAAATAACTGAATATAGTGTCTTTCCAGACTATGCCGTATCCCTTTTCCCGCTGTGCATATTTCCAAACCCTTCCTCATTAAACATATCTTTCTGTATTTTGTTACACTATTCAAATGAGCTGTAGAGTATACTAGAAATGGGTTATAAAATGCTTAAGAGTACAATTACTCAGTTGCCATAATTTGTTATAAAATCAAATTAGAAAGTTTGATCTAAATATTCCAAACGCATAGTCTGCTAGCGCTAACCAAACAGTGGGATTTTATATCATAAAATATCTAGTACAATTACAGGAAACACTTTTAAAAGATGAATTGTTTTAATATTCCATACCTCCCAGTGTTTGCTTTATCATCATCTTCTTCTTCATTATCAGAAGCAAGAAAAGGAACTGCAGCTAAGTCTTCATCCTCTGCTCGGATACGTCCTAGTATACTCAGGCCATGTATTTTGCAATCGATACCAGAACTCCTGCACTGCTTAATAGCCACCTCAATATACCTGTGATACTTGGGGGAAAAAAAGGTTACGCTTTCATATTTCCATTGTTTGGGTCTTTAAAGTGTTCAACACCATTAAGAAAAAGGATTGAAGACTTGCTTAATCTTTCCAACAAAACTGTTTTGCTAGCATAAGGGAAAAAGCTTTGGTCCTTTCACATCCCTTCCCAAATTAACTAAGAAAAAAGACACAAAATTAGAAACCATATCAGACAAATGCTTTAGCTTACCCTTCAGACATGTATTAGCTATTAACATGAACAAATTTGGTGAAATCAAATGAAGTCATAGAAAATAAATGACTAACACACCAACAAATCTAATGATTACTTTCTCCTATTGCAGGATATATTCCCATACAGTAATGGTATGTGGGAATGATCTTGGGAGATGGGGGAAGACCAACAGCCAGGGGAACGGTTGGATAAGAGGCAGCTTAGCCCACAGCAGGAATGTGGGCATGGCAAGCATCTCAGACGGGACCCTCCCTAGTTTCTTGGGCTGTAAAGGCAGTAGGGGAGAAAAGTACTTTCAGACTTGCAAATTCTGCTAATATAGCCTACAATAAAGTAGAATTAATTAATTAGTTCAACTGGGCATGCTTCCTGTCTGGACTACCTCGCAAGGCTGACATCAATTTTGCAAGTCTGAAAGTACATTTCTCCCCCATTGCTTTTACAGCCCAAAAAACCAGGAAGGGTCCCTTCTGAGACATTTGCCACACCCACATTCCTTTTGTGGGCTAAGCTGCCTCTTATCTGACTGTTCCCCTGGCTGTGGCTCTTCCCCATCTCCCAAGGTCATTCTCACATACCATTACATATACCTAGCTGCTAGGTAGGCAGATACAGGCAGTGGCTGGGGGAATCTAAGCCTAGCTCTAGCTAGCACACCAGACATAGCCTTTCCTACAAAAAGAAGCCCAAGCAACAGTGATTCATGCTTTTGTCCCCTCCCACATAGATCACTGCAATGTGTTCTAGATATTGTCTCTGAAGATATTCAGAAACTGCAGTTAGGGCAAAAAGCAGAAGCCTACCTGTCAGTGGGTGAGAGCTGTTTCTCACATATAATACCAATGACTATCAATAGGCTTCCAGGGATAATTCAAAGTCCTGGTTTTGACCTATAGAGCCCTAACTGGCTTGGTGTCCATGAACCTGCAGAACAGTCTGCTTCAGACAGAACCTGTCTAGTTCACATGTATCTCATGGGGATATTGAGAGTTCACCCTAGGGAGAGCTTTTGGGGGAAGAGGTCAAAAGTCACTGTTTTTCAGCTGTGGCTCATTCTACCAGAAATCTGTGTGACACCCTCCCTCCTTATATTTAGGATGGTGGTGAAAACAGAGATGGTTAGGAGAGCTTTTAATGGTTAGCGCTTATATTAGGAGACACCTACGTTACTATAATTTTGGTATTTTAAAGTGTTTGCCTTCTAATTTTTTATTCTGTATCTTATAATGTATTTTATGGTATATACCACCAGGAGCCTGTCGGGAATATCACCAGCCATGAATTATGACTAATACCAATGTGAGAAATGCAGTAAAATCTTTAAACCATCAAATGCATAGTAAAAAAAAGCAGACCAGAAAACCATATTATAAAAAACTGGCTGAAACAAAGAGTAAATTAAGAGCTGTGAATATGAGAAACAGCGTATTAGTATTTCTTTAAAAGATATTATCTTCTGTAAGTACAATACTTGCATTCCCTGATAATCAACAGATACTTACTTCTGTGCAATCACCAAGAAGTGGAACTGTTGTATCTGTAGGATTAATATTGATAGTCTTCAACTCTATGAGGTTATTTAAAGAACTGCCACCTATAGAAAAATTAAACAAAGCCATACTGAATTATGTATATACTGCAGAAGTTCTTCAGTGTTACAAAACTATGAAGAGCCAAGAGGTGATAGATCAATAAGGGATTTCTTTCTTTCTGAACTCAACAATGGTAATGCCATACCTGAGACCACAACTAAAGAAGGCATGTAACTGCTGTCTGCAGGGTCCACTATCATCTTCAGTCTGTGTACCAGGACATCAGGAAAAATTTCCAAGCGTATCCAATGCTAGAAAATGTTGCATTCAATTAATTCAAATCCTTTGAAGGTATATTAGGAACAGCAATTATATCTGAACAGTATTACTTCGTAGAGTTCAAAACTACATTTACTCAAAGACAAAAACGATAAAAAATATCTACTGCCACTTTAAACTATGAGGAATTATAGATTATATACACGTGGAGGAAATTTGCAACCCTTTTCTTTTTAAATTTACCTTTCCTTGGGAGCCAGAAGACTGCCAACACTGTTCACTTCCATCAATCAACCGTGAAGCTTGATTCACAGAAGATGACACATTCAAATTTTTAACAATTCTGGACCAGTCATCAAGCAGCATGCCTCGCTGGCTACTATGACGTCTTTTTAACTGCTTTCCAGAGCGACCACAAAATACTGGAGACTGACCTGTTTTAAAACATTGGAAGTTGGAAGATAGCTATATTTAATTGAACAGTACAAAATGCAATCCTAAAAGCAAGGAAACTGCATTCAACAAACTGCATTTATACGTACCCCCTCACTGTATAATTTTGTGCATAAGAATTTTAAACAGCTGAAAAGTTGGCTAGGATGAAAAGTTATAATAAAACTCATCTTGTGCATTATAAAAACTGGGAATTCAAAAAATACACATATGTTCTTAGGAACATACATAAATGAAACATTTCATGAAACTCTAATGAAAATATATTTGATTTATTTAAATATACCTGGTTCATTTATTCTGCCGAAAGTGTGTCTTGTGTTATGTTTCCTACTTTTGAAGCAGGTTTCACAGAAATCGAAATCATCACAGTTTCTGCATTTAAATCTAGGTCCATTAATAGGGAACATCTGACAGCCATCACACCTAAATGATGACAAAAATTAAATGAATATATTAGCTTTAATGCTCAATTTACCATTTTGAATACTTTTTCAATCTCTATAGGTTAAGAATTTCTGTTATTTCAGGGTTTTAGCTACTGCCACCTTGTGGAATTCAAACTATATTTTACATTACAGAAATAGCAAAGGAAAGATGCAAAGGTTCTAATAAAATAAAAATTGTCGAAGAAAAATGGTAAAAACTTACGTAACACCTGGGTGGATACTGGGAACTAGTTCCATTTCTGACAATAATCCAGTCCAATGAGATTGTTGAGGGAAGTCAACAATAACATCTTTACCATTGGCACTAAAAGCTTTGGCAAGAAAAGATTTAAAAGTTATTCATTTATTTATTTCAAGAACTTAAATACAGTGATCCTACATGTCTCAAAGCCACCAGTAAAAGCAAGAATATAAAAATATACACAAAGTAAGTGTCAGAGGATAAACATGCATTCACTACTGCATTTTGAGATGCTTTGTACTTATAAATGGTACTTGTAAAATTTCTGGAATATATGGAATGTTAATACTATAGTGGCTCAAAACTACTTCTTTTTCTGTTTGTGAATAAAGGAGTTATTTAAGTCCAACTATCCACATCAAATTTATGAACAGATGGAATATCAATAGTGTTATTTTTAAAATAATTCTAAGAGGAATATTTATCACCCATAGGTGGCAATTCATCTGAAAGCATTTTATAACAAACATTTGATATCAAAAATTTCAGTGAAACATCATCAGGTCTAACAAGCAAACTTCTTTACATTATTCAACATGGATAAAGATCAGGTAATGGATCATTCCAGCCACAATAAATAAATAATATAAAGCACTGCTACTGCATTCCTTTGCAACTGTTCCTTGATATAAGCCAAAATACTGATTTATAGCAATCTCATTCCTCCATTCTTTTCAAACAAGCAATTCTGCTCCCAAGATCAATTTAAACAGGCAATATTTTTTTTCTAAGCTTCCTCTTTTTCATCAACTCAGAAACACTTTGGAACAACGCAAGATGTGTCACAAATAACTGCAGAACAAGGAAAGAAACTGGCAAAAGGACTTATCACCACCCATAGGAGAAGTGTCTTCCACTAGCACACAGACATGATTGGACAAACTATTAGAGAAAAATAACAAGAGGGAGATCAAGCTTTGCACACAGTTGAATATTATTTTATGGCAGCACAACAGTGAAAACATCTGCAATTATTCATAACGCCTCCATCCATTATCTTTTTAAAAAAGTACACATTACCTTTCACTACACCCACACTTCTGTGGGTAACAGATCCCCATTTGTATTTGGGCGTCATTACAGAAGTTTTTACACGAACTTTATCACCAATCTTTATGTGTGACGGAGAGCTTTGTGGTGGGAATCCTATAAAGTATTAAGACCAGTAATATCAAATGGTTTGAATTTTAAATTATATCTCATTATAGTTATAATTAGAATAATTCTTTATGTATTCAACTCACCTATCAGTTCAACGTGGATATATCTGACCCAGTACGTGCCACCTTTTTGTTGCCAGTCACACTGCACGTTGAGATCATGCAACCCATCACGATCCAATTTTATAACTTTACCCACATCTCCCTCACAAACTTCCTCATATGTTCTGCAACATCGAACCATCATCCCCACCTAAGATGAAAATAAGTAAGTGAGAGGAGCAAGGTAGCACTTGAATATTCAATCATTTAAGTAATATTGTAAGCAGTAAGGAAAACTGTAACAGTAGAAAGTACAATAGGAGAAAAATTGTAGATAAAAAAACACCTTCATACCAATTTGGGGAGAAAAAAAAAATTTTTAGCTCTAAATGTGGAACCCTAATATCTTTCTACAACGGCCTTTATTTAAAGGGGGGGGAAAAAGAACGAGCTCACAAAATATCTCATATACTAAACAAACCTATGCTACAGATGTCTTTATATCATATATAAACTAAACTGCTACAATTTCAATCAATTTACTTATAAGAAAAATATATAATTTTATTTTATTTATTTACAATATTCGTTTTCTACCTACTCCCTTCCTAGTTCAAGGCAAAAATTAAACATATTGGGGCCAAATTTCTAAACAGAAATTCCAGTTGGGGCCCCTAAGAGCAAAATGCTTGTTCAAATGTAGCAAGAAGTGACTACTTTAGCCTACAACAATGGGCATCCTTCCAGCATCATTTAGTGAATCAAAGGGTATCATGTCTTTTTCTCTTGTTAGTTTCTAAATCATTGGCACACAATTCAAAATAGCATGACCTATAAAAACCCATTGACTTTTCCAAAACAAAATGAATATGTGAACTGCTCAAAAAGGAGCCACTATAGCATATGATATCGTATAAACCAATGCTGCATTTCGAGGCACATCGCCAGCATTTAACTGAGTCCATCAATTTCCTTCTAAAAGAATTCATAGATGACCAATAGATACAAAATAATATTTTTGCTACATTCATTGTAATTTTAAATCTATAATATGGTATACCAATGCTGAAATGCACGTCCTTTATCATTCATGGTATTCCAACTCCTTATTTCATCCTTCTCTATATTCTTGAATATTTAGCTTAGTTTATTTCACACACACACAAATAATAATTATAGGTTCAAAATGTTGTAAAGGTAAAGTCACCTTCAACCCTTGATTACTTCATGGACGCGTCCATGCAGTTTGCCAGTGTCTTCATCTGCAAACTTTTTCAATCTCCCACTTTAGCCTAAAGCCCTGAGATTCTCTGGCAGTAATCAGGCCCAAACTTGCTTAGCTTCTATACCTTGACAAGATCAGCTAGGTAGTGCCACCTATTATTTTCTATATATATAAGAACATATTAAAACTTTACCAGTAGAAAAGATTTTGAAGCAGTTAGTGTTCCAGCCTTCACGTCAGAGGTAAAACTCTACATGTTTTAGCAAATACACTTATTCTACAAATTCTCAAATACAAAAGTTGAACATCTAATCTTTTAAATGACCTAAGATATATTTCCTACACTCTATTCAGGTTCTCTAGTAAAGGACAACTTTCATATTTTCAAATTTGGAGTCTCCCATAACATGTTCATAAAGATTAAACTGTGATTCATGATTCTGTACTTGACAACTATTGAAAGCACAACATAAATTATTGTGGTGACCCATTATTGTAATAGAGAACATGTGGCCCTCCAGATGTTGCTGAATTCTAAGGCTGTGCTTTGGATTTGATTCCAAAATAATTTTTCAAAGCACAATGGGGCATAAATATAACACTTATCTAGAACTTTCTAAAGCAGATGCATTTTTTCTTAGAAGCATGTGGGAACTGCAGAGGACACTGTGAAGAGTTACAGCCCCATTTAATTCTGTCTCCCATGAATTATAAACAACATGGCCAAGGGGATGGACCTACAGTCTAGCAGTATCTGGAGTTACACATATTGCCCACTCCTATCCTACACTTTATAACTTATGAAAGTTCTTTAAAACATATGAAAAAATCTGTCTATTGTACATATTCATGAGTACAAGAAGCTAACTTATATGGAATCAGACCACTGGTCTACCTAACTACATATTGTCTACATGGATAGGCATTAACTGTCCAGGTTTTCATATAGGAATCTTTTCCATTCTACTGAGTGATGCCACTGAAACATTTTACCTAAATTACCGGTTTGTAATTTTAAAATATCAGCTATCCATAGCCTTTGAGAATGGGCAGCATAAATAAAATAAACGCTGCTCTGCCATTCACTTTCACTAATAAAAGCAGAGCAGAAGCAGAAGCAGGATGATGTAGGTATCAGTGCCTTCACAAATGGCAAAGTGACAGATCGAAATACCTGGGAAATAACATAAATGGCTTTTTGCTCTTAATCTATATTTTCCATATTATCTACTTTCCTATATGCATAATAATTCTTTAAGAAAGAGAACTACAGTCATAGCCATGATTACCTGAATATTCTCCCGGACGTATACTGCATAATCATCATTACTTAGGAAATCAGCTCTTTTCTTATATGTCTGGCTTTCTGTTACAACAGCAGACTACAATAAAGAAAACAAATATTCTGGTTGTCATCATATAAATGATAAATGATCTACAATGTCATCTCATTAACAACTGTACAGAGTTTGTCACTATTTTTGTTTGCAAGTTAGAAAAATTATAGCAAAATCATAAGTAGTTATTCCTAATATTTACCACTGGATATGCAGCTTCTGCTTCTTCTACTTCTTCTGACACTTCATCGTCTGAATATTCATCAGATATAGTGTCACCATCTGAGAAATCGGTAATTTGAACATCAGGATGATCCAAAAGCCAGCCCACCAAGGCTTCTACCCCTAGATTAAGACATCAACAGTATTGTTCATATGAATAGAAGCTTTTAAGTTATTTTATTTATTTATTAAATCTATGCTTTTATTTTATGTTTTGCTCACCAATTTCAAATCATTATTTTATGTTTAAGGATTATAGTTTTCAATTATACTTTTTTGCCAAACTTTCACAACTTTCACCTAATTTTATGTTTACTGTTCAGCTCTCAGCTAACATCAAAATTTATAAATGAAGAACAAAATCTATGCCTTTTCACAGGCATCTTATTTTCTACACATTTTTGCTGTTAGTTGGTAAACATTCAGTGTCTCAAGAATGCAAGCTTGGGGACACCATCAACATTTTTTTTTTCTCTCTAGACTCATTCCATATCAACATCTAGGAGGACATGGACCTGGTTCCATTTCCCTGATTCCCTCTCTATGCCCTCCCACAACCACATTCTTCTCTGTTATTAAGCAAAAGGGAACCTTCTTTCAGCCTTTCCAAATCATCTTCCACAATATTTTTTTCCAAATCTAATAGTTTCACTATTCCACCCAGTCTTTATATTTACCACTGTATTATTTTGACCATCAGTTCCAAAACAAAGAGTTTCCATCAAAGTTTCCATAGCTTCCATAGTATACTGTGGATACTAAAAACACGAGTTACCTGGTAATCCAGAAGCACTTCCAGAGGTTCCTGACAGTGATTTCAATGCAAACTCAATATTCTTTCTAGGGAATCCCATTTCCATAAGCTGTACAACAATTGGGAGTGGTGGAATAGGAGATACTTTGCATTTTTTTACTTTTGCAGGTCTGATATGCTGGACTGTAACAGGTGTTGTAGCTTCACTGGAGCTACATTCTTCAAAGACTGGAGTTGAAGGATGCGCAGATTCTACGGCCAGATATTGACATACAGCCAGTGCAGCAGCCTACAGGAAGTTATATACAAAGCTCTATGTAACACAAAGTAACATAGAGGACAATGCATGCAGACGTTGTCATTTATCCTATAGCAGACTTAGCCACAAATCCTATGGCATACTTAGAAATAACAGACAAAATGCCAGGAAGTCAAGATATGAAACTATATGATCTGTTGTGGCCAAAACCTGGCTCACCTAAAGCAACCAAATCACTTTGGATACAACGTAAATTTATTAAGCATGCAAACAACAACGTACAAAGCATTAGCAGGTTGCTGAGCAGCCCTGAGTAATAGTATATAGTTTAAAATACGGAAAATTAAACCAAAATACCTCAAGCTCTTGTTTATCAAATATTGCTTTTACTGGAGATGGCTGTGTTGCTGCCGTCAACAGTTGCTGCAAGAGGATCATGGGAGGCTGAGGCCCTTCGGGAGACATGTCTCCCACCTCAGGTGATGCCACTGCACCATCATCTTAAACCAATAAAAAAAGCATTTTAGGTTGTAGAACAGCCATACCAAAACAAAAACCCAGAAGCTTGTACAGTTTTCAAGTAACAGTTCATAATGTGTCTTATTTCAAATACAAACCAATATTTCTTTCTCATTTTTATATATACATATTTTTAGTTTAGCAGATATTTAATAGCACAATTATGAAGGAAAAAAAGAACCAAAAAGAAATAAGAGATTTACATACTATGTAAAACTGAACAAGAATTCTCAAGATAACATTAGGTCAATACTACATATAACATAATCTTAACTGTTTATGGAATCAATAATCAATTTTTAACAAAAGTAGTCAATATAGTAGGAATCATCAATCAGAACAGAGTATTAATTTAAAAAATCCATCAAACTGAGGAGATCCACCGTTATTATGACAAAAAAGACAAGAAATTATTTTTAAAAACCTAGGTTAAGAGAAACCCAACTTTGGATTCAGTACAAGTCCAAGTACAGAATTATAATTCATAAATGGATTTTATGTATGTTACTTACTGTAATCCTGAGCCACAAAGCTTTTTATTTCTGGCAAGTTTTATGCTTAAATCCCTATTCCTAGAAATACTATTATCTTTTTTAATTACATAATTTAAATACAGCAGGGCCAAGACTGAAGGAGCACCAAACACGAGGACAATGGGGCAGGACCAGTGTGTTTGTACATTATAAATACCCTTCTCATGTCGAATTCCACAGTTAGAGTTACAGAGCAGAAAAGACAGAGTTTCTTTTATATGATGAAACTAGCATCTGAATGAGAACCTCTGTGATATACTGGTTGGACTAAAATTAAGATGACCTGAGTTCAAATCCCTAGATAGCCACAAAATTGAGGACCAAGTAGACTTATCACATAACATTGCCTGAGGATAAAAAGGAAAATAATCATGGATATCTCCTAAACTATTCAAAGGAAGTGTGGTTTAAAAATTTAATGCTTTATTGATGAAATAATTCTAGCAATATCTATGGATGCTCTTTCAGTCTCTCATATTGTGTCCCTGGCATCTATTTTGTTTAAATATATTAAGCATAGTCAGGCCACCTTATATTGTGAAATGCTGGTGTCATTCCTGTTAATCTTTTTTTTCTTCCTTCCTCCTTTGTAAGAATATATGGCCCCATATAAGTCTAACTCCCAATACTAAAAGAACATACCCCTTCCACTTAATGGATGAGTGAAACATGACCTATTCTTTTTACCTCATTTCTCTACTCTCTCAACAAATCTATTTTGGGGCAACTAGTGAACCCTATCTACAAACACAAAACATTATACTTGAAAAGGAACAGCCTGTTGCTATCAAAAACATTAATGAAAGTTTGGACGTAAGTGTACACTGCTTGACAATTCTAAACCAGATAATTTACCATGAGGAGAAACAGGAAAAGATAATCATCAAAAACACAGTTCCCTCTCCATTATGCTGCCTATTTAAGTAGGAGCAGAAAGAAATATGAAAAAATTGCTGAAAATTCTAAAAAGGTGATTAAGTGGAATTTTACCTGTGGGAACTGTGCCAGCATCTTGTACCGCTGGTTGAGATAAGATCTGCCTTAATTTATCCTGGTAAGAAAGCAGAGCTCGGCCTGCTTTTAATATGTATAGTTTTAATTGCTGGCATCTCAACAGATCCAAGTCTATTTGTCCTGTTCAAAACATATTACAGGCATTTGTTAGCACAAGTAATAGGAAACATTAGGGATAAACAAGAAAGAGAAAACATGCTTTGTTTCAAGCCTGGAACTATGTAGCTCCATTCAAAACCTTCTATCTGAATTTCTGAGTTGGCTGTGTTGCAACAGGAAGAAAAGGAACAAGTGGCTTATGTTCTAATGAAAAATCTCGAAATATGTTGACTATTCAGGCCATTAGAAACAATGTAAACTTTACACCAACTGCTGTTCTCTGATTTTTACCCAAGGGCTTCAAAAATTAATGGGGAAGATGTTCATGTTGAAATTACAGAAATTTGTTAAACAGAATGATTTTTAAAACATTTCTAGAACTATTAAAATAAATTACCTTAAAAAAACAATAGGAATACAACTCTAATCTTGCCCACTGAAAATCTGTTCAGATTAAAAACTTCTTGTGGGAAACTTTTAACTTTTAAGTTTAAATTTTAAACTACCTTTCTCCCTTTTTCCACTTTCACTCAGATTTCAGATCTGGACATGGGACAGAAATAGCATTGGTAACTTTGGTTGATGACCTCTGTCAGGATCTGGATGGGGGTAGTTCTCCCTTCTGGTCCTATTAGACCCTTTGGTGGTACCATTCTCCATCTAGATATTGGAAGGACTGTTCTACAGTAGCTCCAGTTCCTTCCTTAGTGGGCAGTTCTAATCAATGCGGGAGGAGGGAGAAGTCAGCCTGATGGCCATTTCTGTGTTCAGTCATGTCCTCCCTAGTTTTTAACATCTGTGTGAGGCTGCAGAGAAAGGTCATTTGTCAGTTTGGGATAAGATACCATCAATGTACTGCTGATACTCAGTTGTACAACATCACCCTGGTCTGATCTGAATATAATACTGAATTCCTGACCCAGTATTTGGAAGCTGCTGGAGACTGGATGGGATAAAACAGACTGAAGCTAAACTCAAACAAGATAGAAAACCTTGACGTACAAACATCAACTCTATCAGCTCTGGAGATTGCTTTTTGAAGGAAAGGCACTGTCCCTGAAGGAGCAAATCCATAACTTGGAGGTCTTCTTTGATTCAGAGTTACTGCTGGATAAGCAAACAGAGGATATGGCTAGAAGGGCCTTTGCCCAAATTTGGCTTAAAATAATCCTTGAGCAATTCTGTTTAATGCTAATAAAGCATTAACCCTCTTCAGACCAACTACATTTCTTATTTCCAGTTTATTAGTCTTGTTATCTTAGAGAGAAGAATACTTTCAAATGGAGAAATATATACCAGAAAGGCCCTGGTTGGGAGTTTTCATTCTGTGTTTTTCAACTTTGCTTCCAGCCAGATTTACCAACTGGGCCCAGACAGAAAGCATGGGTTCAGTGAAGGGCAAGTTATTCACATTAAATGGAATCACAGGGACCTAAGGGGGAAAACAAATTTTAAAGAATGTTATCAATATAATTTCATTATAATTTAAACAGCAAGATTTATTTATTTTCATCAGAAATAACTATTTCCCATTTCTAGAAAGAAGAAACCCAAGGTATATCCAGCAAGGTTACCTTTTTTCTCTCAAAAAGAAACCTACTGAGTCACCTCAAGGATATACACACACATGCCTGTGTGTGTATATCCTCGAGGTGGGAAATTTGGGAATTTCCCAAATTTGGGAAATGCAGTTCTCAGATTTTAAAGATACAAACTTGAGTATGTGAAAAAAAATTAAGCAAAATGGATAAGGTAGACTAAAGATTCTCACAGAAGACTTAAACCTGCTTGTGAAATTACAAGTATCATAAAACATCAGTAGCCACCATCTTGTCAGAGCAGCAAGATCTTATGCTCAGTTCAAGAGGTTCAGCATTTAAGTTATAGTGATTCAGGATACACCCATTCCTGCTTCTTATCCACAAAAACATTTCCCAACTACTATATAAACCATCACATTTGCTTGTTCTCAATGTCCCAACACCATTTAAATGCACTCACTGGTTTTAGCTGACTGAAAGGACAAACTCTGCAGGTTCTCATGTCATAAAACTGCACTGTGATTTTCCCTTTTGGAGTAATTCTTGTCACTGTGCCTTCTCCAAATTCGTCATGAACTACTTGGCCGCCTAACCGCAACCGACTGTCTATTCCACCAATAACTGCCAAAACTGCCATCAGGCCTCCCACTTCTGGAGTCTCAGAATCAGGGAAACAGCCTTCCAAAGCAGCCTAGTAAAAATGATTACAATCTAATTAAACCACAAGCAGCAGTTCCCCTTGCAGAGCATACATACATATATTTTAAAAAACATAGATTTAAATATTTCTAAAATCAGTGCACATATGTGATACTAAGGCAAATTCAATGTTTAAGAAAGGATTTTAAAAACTCTATTACAGTGCAAATTGAAAAAGCGATAATTGATTGAATTGTTTTCTTTTTAAAAACAAGAAATGAGTTGATTGTAAAGATGTGGGAACTACCCCTTCTGACTCTTTTCCTGCAAAGATGTGGGTGATGGAGGTTAGCTGAGAGTTGATATACTTGTTTATGAGTCCATTCCACTGGCTCAATGAATGCAAGGTCCTCAACAGAGCAACAATCTCTTCAGCTA
This sequence comes from Python bivittatus, assembly GCF_059951505.1. NCBI lineage: Eukaryota > Metazoa > Chordata > Lepidosauria > Squamata > Pythonidae > Python > Python bivittatus. The sequence continues at coordinate 41,187,382 of NW_028277074.1, read as the reverse complement.
AGGTACTGCTGTGAGTTGCAGTCAGAGAGGCCTGAGGCCTGGCTTTCCTCCTCCTCAGAGTAGATTCTGCAAACATACAGAAGAAAAAAAGGAAAGCTCAGAGAAAGATACAACCATGAAGAATGAATGCACCAAAAACTGTAAGAGTGAAGACAAAATATTCTCTTACCTCTGAGCAGTGGGATATCTGAAGAGCAGGTAGTAAGCAAGCAACCCAAAAACCCAAACAATTTTTCCACGAGGAATTTCATATCCCGTGACCTTTCTGTTTTATCCCAAGAAGGAAGTACTGCTTGTAATAAATGCACGGCAAGGATCTAAAAACAAACAAAATGGCATCAAAAAAGAAATGCACACAGGTAGAAAAACATTTTCATATTTGTAAGGATATACACACTTTCTTTTACACAAAAATATCTACAACATTCCCCTGTTTATAAATATGCCAAGTACAAAATGCAAAGAAAATGTACTGATGATGTCTGTGGCAGGAACAGAGTCTGCTGACGGTATCCATGCAAGCTGTCCAGTTTTATGGGTTTAAATCTCACAGGCAGCACTTTAGTCAAGAGCTGCCATGTTCATCTGAAAGGAAGCCAACTCTGAATTTAAGGTGACTGCCCAAAGGAAATTTATAATCTCTGCAATTTCCCAAATATTATAAACACATACAAAATTCCTGCCTCGACAACTAACTTCCAAAACGTACTGAAACCATTCCTGAGATTTTTTTCCCCAGTAAATGTATGCATACTGTAATTCTACTATATATGAACGTGATATAGACATATGTATAAATGCAATCGTCAGAAGCCACTTTCCATAAAAAGGTAGAGCCAGAGATGTCTGCAGTGAAAGAGGGAAAACATGACGAACATGGCATCACACCGTTGCAACACAAGCTGTACCCATTTTGTACATGCATTGTGATGTGACACAAACATACAAAAGGGGCAATGTTTGCATCACAACAGTGCAACACTCTTTCATCATTTTGACAAAAGCATCAGATTCTGAGGATGCCTCTGGGCAGGGCTAGGAAAAAAATTAACTAATGTCTACTGGTTAAAAATAATTGCTTCTAAACCAAACACTCCATTTGTAAAATTAATTAAAGTTCCACATGCACCCACACATTCAAGCCATTATCTCACATTCAAACACACCAGTATACAGACTTTCCTGAAAGAGAGACTGCTTGCAGAAATCTAGAGTCAGCAAACAAATGTATGCATGCTTAAATTAAAAACTGCAGGAAGTCCCATTGATTTCAATGGTTCTTACCCTCAGATGAGTATGTTTAGGTTATTGCTGTGTTAGGTGGGTCTATTTAACCCAGCTTATGCCAGGTGTGCTGGAACAGAAACTGTGAAAGAGATCCTTGCAATACTAAGCTGTTTTCTCTTCAGTTTTCAGAAAGGAAATGGTATGTCATAAACCCTATTGAGTTCAGTGGTCCTAGGAAATAGACTTTCTATTTCAATCAGCATGCTGGCCACATTCTCATCTTGTTCCCCTGTGCACATAAAGGATGATCATTTGCAATGAAAATCTCTATTTTCATAGAAGCTTTTCACCAATTGAGGTTCTAATTTCCCCAAATCTCCATTTCCATGAAGAACCTTCAAGGAAAGAGGAAGCTTTCCAGTACAGATACTTGCCCTCTACACATGGAGTGTGAGGAGAGGTAGACAGACTTAGCGTGCTTATCCCTATCCGACTTGAAGGGATGACAGCGCCTTCATCACTTTCTCCTGCCTCTATTTCAACGACACGTTTCATTATTTCCAACTCTGAACCATTCATTCAGTTTGACAATGTGTCAAACTCAGCAACGATGCCCCACCCTCCATCACAGGAGGAAAAATAAAAATCTAACCATCCTTTTGAATAAATACAGTATTAAGTCACAGCCAGTCTTCAAAATTTCAACATGCTCAGAGGGTCCCTTCCCCACTTTTATTCTTTGAAAAGCAGGTTTGCCATGGCACATGCTTACAACTCCCCCATGTTTTGAAAAGTGGTTTGCAGGACAAAATATCTCCTCCTAAACAAAGAGAGGGATTTAGTGTTTGTTGCACATATACATATATTGCCATATCTTAAGCACTCTTAACCAACAATTTTAGGTCCAACCTGCCACAGCTCTAATGCCTCTCTCATATCTAAGGTAAATGCAGGGACAAAGCCACATTGCATCTTCATGCTGCTTGCCTGATCTTTTAAGACACCTGCTTCTAAATTACAACAAAGATATGAAAGACAGCTTTAAAACTATACCATCAGTCAGCCACTGATTGTTAGAACATTATATGTTGTTACCTGTCGTTGGAGAGATGCAGCAGTGAATGAATCATGTCCCTCTACAATTTTCATTAGCAGCGTTATCCACTGTGACGTACTAAGAGTGCTGCACATTTGAGGCATTAGTGCTATACTTCGGATGAATCCCAATGTACACCAGCTCCGGTGCTGCTCTTTGTTAACTAATGTATTTGGCAAGGAGGCTGGAAATAATTAACAACTGCATGAACACTTAACTATTCTTACATTTATTACATGTTAGCATGTTACAATGCTAACATGAACAAATGTATTATTACATTTGTTCATGTTAGCATTGAGTTCGTTGTTGTAAAATTGTATCTTTAAAGTAAGTCAACTTCTTCACACAGAATAGTCTTATTACTTTGGAATGTTGTAAGGGAAAAAGGGCAGGATATAAAACTCTGGGTAATAATCAACACTGTTTAAGCATATTTCTGATCACACAGTAGAAATTCCTCTTGCTCTCCACTCTCTCCTCCTCTAAAAGTTGGGGAATATGGGCTTTAAAGGCAAGAGACTTCTTCCCCTTTTCTTTTTGCTAACTGAAGCTTTCCTTTATCAGAGAGACACCAACTAGATTACAACCCACCTGTTTTTACTTATGTTAATTTAGAATCAAGTTCTGTATTTCATTTTACTTTACTGTGATGTAGCTAAACATCACAACTAAATCTAACAAACAGTTATAAAAGTGAAACGTTAAAAAGGAAGTTACACCAAGCCCTTTCATTCTGTAAAGGATTAACATTCTTCTCCCTTTAAGGCACAGCAACTCATGCCCTCATTATGATCTGACTGGACTATTGAAATGCATTCTACATGAGGCTGCCTTTAAAGGTTAGTCAGAAATTATATTGATCCAGAGTGTGGTAGCCCACATGCTAACTGGCAGCTGTTGGTGGGGGGCACATTACATCTCGGCTTTGAGCTCTGCACTGGCTTCTAATAAGCTTCCAGGTATTGAGTTACCTCCATACTGCACAGACGAACTAGTATCAGCTTGACCAGTGTGGTCATCTCAGAAAAAAAAACTAGTAGTGCCACTCTTCCGGGAAGTAAAGGGCAAAAGCTAGAATGCACTGCTTTTCAGAGGTGTTCCTTCTCTGAAACAGCCTCCCCATTGAAATCAGGCTGGTCCCCTCCCTGATTTCATTCAGAAAAAACATTCAAAACAATGCTCTTCAGTACAGAATTTGCAGATTGTGCAGTTAATATGATTTAATATAATTAATTGACATTATTATTCCTTAGAGGGGAGTATAATTCCCAGGGACCTATTTTTTTTAAAATATGTGGATTATTTAGGCATTGTCTAGATCTTGTGAAATGCCGAAGATCTTACTGGATTGTGCTAGGATACAAACTGAATGAATAAACTAAATAAATACATAGCATTCTTCTCTGATATTAGGATAGTGAATACACACAGAAAGCAAGAATATAATAAACTGGATTTACATGTTTTCTCTGTCGTGCCACTTTCTACCAGCATACGGAGCAATCCACACAAAGTTCTTGTTGCTTCATTCTGCATTACTTCAGCGTGAAGGCCAGCAGAAAGGCAGAGAGTTTGCAGAAGATTCACTGTGCTGGTCAGCATCATGGAAGTAGGATGGAGATTTCTTTCAGCATGTTCTCCTTCTGAAACGAGTGTCAAAGTAAATTACTGAAAACAGTGAAGTTAATGTATTTCAACTTACTCGTTTTCATAATCACTCTACATAATGTCCAATAATATAAACTTAGTATTTTGAAGTTATGACCATCATAAAAATCACAGCATTTCCTCAAGACTGGATAAGTTAGTCGCAAAAGAAGTGAGAATATCTGATTTATTTTATCATGTAAGTTAAAAAACACACAGTTCAGAAAGAATAGTTAACACTGCTACTGTACTTAACAAAGAAAAGCAAACTAAAAGAACTCTTGTCCCTTTGTAATCTTATAGGGGAGCAGAAAGATAAAGATGAAGCCTTTATCACCCTTTTGTTGTTGTTCAGTCGTTAAGTCGTGTCCGACTCTTCGTGACCCCATGAACCATATTGCGCCAGGCCTTCCTGTCCTTCACTGCCTCCCTGAGTTTGCTCAGTTTCATGCTCATTGCTTCAGCGATGCTATCTAATACCACCCTTTAACTGACATTATACTAATATCTTGAAAGAGGATATTAATAAACATTGCAATAAAATTGATAAATTTAGAAGAACCAACACCAAACAATTGTTCATAATGTCCACACCAGGAACAAATTAGCTATCATTCGTCTCCCTGTTTGTCTGTTCAAATGTTGTCACCCTCAAGAACTGGCCTTAAGATTTAAGGAGAAGTGAGCTTTACTCCAGAAATCCTTGTAATCACATATTACCAAGCGCTTCTTTTAATACATTGAGTTTTTTTATTGAAAAATGAGAGAACATAAGAAAATCTGATGTGATTAAAACAGTTTTCAGATAAATGCCTAGAAACTACAATGCCAGTGGGCCCAATTCAGAACTTTCTTACCAGAATCATCCTCAGTGTCAGAATCTTCAATTGCAGGTTGTGAAGCAGGAGGAGGTTCAGCTAGCTTGAGATCGTACTTCCCCTCTTTTCCCATCCGATAAGAATTGGTACTGCCAGTGTCCCACTGTACTCGAATCCAGCCATCTTCACCCAATTCTCCAATTACCCGTCCCAAACCTGGAGGAGGCCCATCCTGAGGAAAGCAGAAATGTTTAAAATATACAAGAACTACGATTATAATTCAAATTGAATAGATATAAAGCAAATAAGTGAAACACAGACAAAAATAATACCTGGTCACCCCACTTCCAGTCTACTCCTCTCATCACTCTAGTACCAATCTTCATCATGGCTGCCAATTCTGGTCCTGAAACAGGAAGCTGAACTGGAGTGCTCTCCTTCCTGGATTCTTCTAGGACTGTAGCAGAAGCACCCCGGGATGCAGCAATCATATCTTCTTCCACATTATCAGAGCTAGGCCCTAATTCAACAAGAGATTCCTTGAGATCTAGTAATATACACACTTCATATTTAGCATTAACAGATAAATTCTAATATCATTTTAAAAATTTGCCCAAAATGAAGTGTCAGGAAACAACGACAAAGACATTTTAACTTTTTGAAAGTTCTGAATAAGAAGTCAGAGGAAGACAGATCTGCAAATACCTATCAGCCTCAGTGTGGTCTGCATTAATGCCAACATGCCAGTATTGAGAAGAAGATTCAAGGTATTTGCACCATGTTGTAAAGTTAACATGTTAAGCATGACCAGTAAGAAACGTGCTTGTGGGATAGTTCCAAGACTTGGTCCTGCAGGATTCTCATTGGTTATAGTCTGCAGAGGAACAGGCTGGATCCCTAGTGGAAAAGTAAAAAAGCAAGATTTTATTTATTTATCTGATTGATTGATTGATTGATTGATTGATTGACTGATTGATCTCCACCCATCTCCCCCTGATCGGGGACTCTGGGCGGCTCACAAGATCCATTAAAACAATAAATATATATAAAATTACATAAAACATGAAAACTATACAAAGCATTACCCAAAAAAGAGAAAGTCCAAGAGGCTGATGGTTTCCAGAGCTGCAGATGACAGGCCTCTAAGTTTATTATTTATTAAATTAAATTAAATTAATGATTTATTAAAGTTTATTATTTATTAAATAAAGTTAAATTAATGATTTATTAAAGTTTATTATTTATTAAATAAAGTTAAATTAATGATTTATTAAAGTTTATTATTTATTAAATAATGAATAGTATTATTTATTAGCTTATGTAAATGACCTATACAACAGTTCTGCTGCAAGTTTTTTACTATTATTTTGCCTCAAGTTGCTTTTCTGGTTGCAAATATTACATTAGAAACTCCACACACACACACACACAAAATCATAACACTTTATCTGAATAGACAATGCAGATACAAATAATATTATGGTCCATGAGTTCACAGTATTCAAACATACAAACTGGCCAAATTTTCAAACAAGGAATCAGATCAGAAAGACTTCAGAGAATATCAGGTCAGTTCTTCTATTTCTCTTTCTTTAATAGAAGTGTCTATATAACTCAGAAGCAACCAAGAAAGACAGCATAGATATGTATTCAGTATGGCCCATGGCTCCCTCCTTCTCTATGTCTGTTATATCATCAACTAAAAAGGAAACTATCAGATACCCTACAAGACATAATTGGCAACTATACTTTAAAATTTAAACTACAGTTTGCAGTATCATACAAATTCATGCAAGAAACTCCAATGAGTTTTAATAAACCAAAACGCAGAGTAAATAGCTGGAGGTACTCACCTAATTCTTTAAATCTGCTATTAGCATCAAGCAAGATGTTTCTAACATTTTGAACAGCCCATGAATACAGCTTCCCAAAGGTAACTTCCAGGAGCATACGGTTGAAGGGCGGAATCAGATCAACATCCTTTAAGCAGTCTGTTAAAGGTTCTCTTTGTCGGTTAAAAAATTTAAAAAATGATTTCAGGATTTTGAAAACATATACCACATAACACATGGTATTACAAATGGAGCATATGCTATTGCTGTGCTAGTACAGCAAGCATAACATAGCTGCACATCTCTTTTTAAAAGCCTTCAAATTACTGGTGCAGTTTATGTCAGTTCTAGGAAAGCTAGGTATTCCATGACACTTAAATGTTGCATTAAGATTATGATTTTTATTTTCTTCATTTAGCACAAGACTGTTACACTATATTACCCAAGTTCCCCATGCATTTGGCTCAGTTCTGAAATCTTTGGTCTTGATCTTATGCTCCACACACACAACACTGCAAAATGGTCATCTGAACTGAAAGAAAGAGCTAAAGAAAGGATTACCCTATATTAATTCCTTCTGGAATAAGTCTTTGCCATCCACAGAACATAGCATATTGCACAGAAGGCAGCAAGAAGTTTTTGGCGGCCAACTTTAGAATTGTATCAATCCCCTCTAATCGAACTTCAGCTCGCTCTAGCTGCAAAACAGAGATAAAGCATCACCTCTTGGTAAGTTTCTTATGCAATAAAGCCTCAGCCACAATAAAGAAAATAGTTTACCTGCTTCAATAAGCACTTCCTCATTTTTTCTACATCAACCGGTTCTTCTTTTAAAGCAAATTCAACTATGGTGTTCAGTAAAGCAGACTGGGGATATAAACCTTGGACGTTTTGCTTAAGCCATTTGTATTTGTGAACACCTGTGACTGTATTTATCAGTGGCTGCCATTTATCCTAAGAAGTTAAAAGTACATTAACACTAATTAATAACTGAGGTCTCAGACTGTTAATTCCCCAATAACACATTGATATGTTGAACATTAGAAGCTTGTGCTCTAAGGGTAAGGAAAAACTTTACAGATATGTCTGATGATGAACACAGTACACACAAAAAGAGCTGCAACTAAAAATAACCACCAAAAAAGTGAATTGAATATAAAAAATCCATAGTTATCAACATGAAGGCCACTAAAGACACAGAATATTTTACATTGTCGCCTGGGCAAGGACCTGTTTTGGTGACTACACTCAAATATAACTACATAACTCATGCAAAGTAGATGGGTTCTATCTCATATGGGTGAGTGGGAGCTGGGCCTTCTTTTTGGGGTGAGTGAGGGTTTTTCTTTTTCTTTTTAACTGTGCAAGGTTTATTTGAGGGCTTATGCTGCATTTCCCATCTCATAATAGAAATAAGTTTCTGACAACAGCAGTGAGAGAGAGATCTGAAAGCCACACATACACACATTTGGAGTTGTGGACTGCCCACCCTGATGTAAATTATGGAAAGTAATATTTGATAAGGATATTCCACATATAGTTTAGATGCATAACTTCCATCTCCATTCAGAGTATCTTCAGCAGTATGTGCACATAAACACACACAAAAATGCCAACTAATCAGAATCTTTGACACTATAAAAATCATCCCACAACACTTATGATGCATCTATAGAAGAGAATATGTGTAGCTCAGGCTTGAACTATGGAGTCCTTGGAGTTCTCTGAGCTTGGTTGTTTTCTTGCAAATGTTTCTTTACCTGCCTAGGTAACATCTTCAGTGCTAGAATGGATTGGGGTTTGCTCTCTGTTTATATACAGTGGCATGCCCTGCCAGTGTTGGTGGGGGTGGGGTTTTTATTTTTTTCCTCTGGTAGTTCCTTGATTAGGGTATTGTTTACTGCTTGATTGTATGTCTGGTGATAATCTTTGTGTTAGTCTCTGCTTATCTGGGTGGGGATTGCTGGTGAGATGTTCTGGTCTTTTGTTTTACTTTTTATTGTCTCTTTTGAATAGTGTGTAGAAGTTGCTTATCGCTATCTGCCTGTTGATGGCTGCCTTGTCTGAATACCAAGCTTCCAGGAATTCCCTCGTTTTTGGATTTAGCTTGGTCTAAGATGCTGACAGTTTCCCAGTTGAAACTATGGTTAAGTCTGTCCATGTGTTGTGAGATTAAGGAGTTTTCATCATGTCTTCTGACTGCTAGTCGGTGTTCGTGGATGCATTCTGCAAGCCTTCTGCCTGTCTGTTCTACATAGTGGCAATTACAGTCCTTACACTGTATGTTGTAGATGACTCCTGATTTTTCTTCTTGGGCTATTGGGTCTTTTGGTTTGCTTAAGATGTTTTGGAGGGCTTTAGTTGGTTTATGTGCTACGGAGATGCCATGTGATTGTAATAGTCTGTTGGTAGTTTCTGAGACATTTCTGACATGTGGCAGTGTTATCCTTTTCATAGCTTGTGTTGGTTCTGTTGTAGTAGGTTGAGTGGTGAGGCACTTTTTGATAATGGAAGATGTTGTATAGATGGTCTGTTTCTTTTTTCTGCTGTTCTGGGTTGCTGCAGCGCATTTGTGCTCATTTGATTATGATGCATATACAGAAATTACATTAAAGTGGCTTCTATCTATATACTAAACATTCAGCATTATCTACGTCTTACTGGGTGCATCCTTTTTTATACTCTACCTTAGGTGATTTGACAGACAAGGGCCTTTTATCAGCTGTCACTGGACTGTGAGGTATCACACATGACTCTCCCAAATCACTTTCCTCATTTCCAATTTTGGATCCTTCAACATCAGAAGATTCCAATTTTTTAGGAGCTAGCAGGAAAAAAAGACTTTTTAAAAAGCCAGAAATACAAAACATAATAATTCTATAAATCAGGGTTTCCTAAGAAACAAACGTTTAAGTTTTGCCTAGGAAAAAAGTCACTGCTGAAATGAATAGCAGTTGCATGTGGCAGAGGACTATATTCCTCAACCTATTCTTGCTAACTGCCTAGTCTTTTGAATTTACAAGATGGAGCCCATGTGGAACTGGACACACAAGCAGTGATGGATAAGTGATGATGCCAATTTTTTCAATGAGGCATAAAAGTCTTACTTGGGAACAACCCAAAATCCTTTGTATTTTACATGTCAACTAATAACAATCACATCTTCTCCATCACCTCTACTATAAATCGTATTTTAAAACATTGTTTTACCTCTCTTTTTTCTCTTATCTCTAATTATCTTCTGAACGACCCTTCTCCATTGGGGCAAAGAACTAAGACTTTTAAGCTTGGACATGATGGAGAGATCATTGCATACTGCTGGACGCAGTTCATTGAAGAGAAATCTCAAACGTTCAATAACAGGAGCACAAACTTCTTTGTAAGATCTTCCTTGTTCTTGATGAGTCTTAAAAAAGTAATGCAAATGAATCAGTTCATAATTTAAGTAGCAATAATAGCTATTAGTACCAAGAAAGGATATTGCTGATTTCTTGACTCCACTTACTTTGATCAGTGAACATTTTGCTTGATAGACAACACGACAAACATCTGCTACAGATTTTGGAAGTGTTCGGTGTTTAACTTGGTCAACTCCAAGCATAACAGGATGAACAAGAGAAAGTGCTACATGACCTTTAGAAAAGAATAAACAAAAGCATAATATTAAATAAAATAGTAAAGTAAAATAGGAAGACAATGAGCTTTTTGCTTCCTGATACTCTGATCTGAAGTGACAGAGAATTTTCTCTTTGGTCTATTTTGGAAGAATATAAAAGACACCTGTTTCCCTTACTCCACTGCCACACCTTGCCATCCCATGTGTCCAACCAAAATTTTATTCTTTTCACAGTGCAGAAATAGAGTTTAATAGGATTGGGAAGAAAACTTATTCAAGTATGTGCTATACTAAATGCTTTTGGAATTTTGCTTTCCCCACAACAAAATATTCCATAGGATAGGTTTCCCTCCCCTCTCCACCCTTCTTAATACCTTTGTCACCACAAAGGCAAGCATTTTTTTCTCTAGATTTATAAGTCTGCCCAGCTCAGCCAAATTCCAAATTTGGAAGCATGTGGACTAATTTGGGAAGAAACAAAGGTTGTTGCATTCTGCTCCTCAAAAAAGAAAATCTCCTGAAATATCTAAGAATCTACCTACCATGTCCTAGCTCTTCTTGGATACTGCAATGCCAAAGGGCTATATTATCATAGTAACCCCAAGTTTCCCACCCAATCTTGTATTCCAAATGGAGACAAGAATAAGTCATGCAGCATTTTGGCTGACAAATGACCACATATTTTGCTCATGCCATGCTAGACCAACGTAGGCCCTAGTAAATTTTTAGCACCCTACCCATTTAATCACTGTCTCCTTCATCTCACTGCCCCACGGTTTTTGCAATGCTACTCTGAGATAACTGTATGTCAAATATGGATACCTAAATCCTCGTGCTTTAGAAGGCAACATAACAGCAGACGTCCTACTTCTTCCACTGGGTGCTCAGGAGGGAATGTAATTGGCGTTGTCAGGTGACACTGTTTGCAGTACCTCTCGACTTGACATAGGAAGTCCTAGACAAAAATATATACACTTAGTGGAGTTTATGGCATTGTAGCAATTATATGAATTCTATGTAATTCAATGAAACAAATAATTGAAAAAAGCATTCTGTGAATATCACATATTAGAATATCATATATCAGAATATCATATATCAGAATCTCAAGACACATTCCCCTACATTCCCTTTTCTTACATACAGTTGCAACCATCTCCTCATAATTTAGGATAATAATTGCATTCTTATCACACATTAAGGCAATAAACACCACAATGAAAACACTTGCAGAAGTAACAGTCAGACAAACAGCCTGTTTTGTATCTCTCACATAGTTTTATTTAATATTCTTTAGGCAGAATTGTAGTTTTTACAAAAGCAGCAGACTTTTCTAACCTATTGTCTGGCATAGTCACTCAATGCAATTGTGCGGGATAATGTTCTTGCACTATCGAAGGAATGCATGGAACAAGGCTAGACTCAGCATTACTTCCAGAACAAAAAATAGCAGATACAGGGGAAAAAAACCTGAAAACGCTAGAAAGAGAAATAAGATAACCACGAGGGACCCCTTTCCTGGATTTTTGTCACATATTTTTTAATTGCTCAGGCTTCCCTAGCCACCCCGGAAGTGATTATTGCCAACAACAATGTGAACATCATAAAAAACAAGGACAAGGGGCATCCAATGGGATATATGTTCTATGTTTTGTTTCGGAGGGTAGCATTATTTTAGGCAAAGTTTGGTCTCCAGGACAAGTTGGGATGGAATGTCTATATTAATTGCTTTGGTTAACTGGCCAGTTGCTTTAGTGTGGTAGTGGGGTTTTAAGTGGTGGGAAATTTAGCCTAATTTAGAATGGAGAGTCTCTGTATGGTAGGGAAACATACCATTTGACATTTGGTGCTCGTTTTCCAAATCTGCCTTATATTTAATTTTTTTGGCTATGCTATTTGTTTTTGAGTTTCAACTTCTTCTTCTGAAATTCATATTGGAGCAGAAAACAGGCTCAAAGGAGTTATGTTATGAAGTTCAAAAGCCTCGTACAGAAGTTCTTGAGGAAGTTGTTTTTCTTTTAACAGCACCAGAGTGTCTTTAGCAAATGGGTGTTTTGTGACTGGCCACATTTGCAGCAACCATTCTGGGAATGAGCAAATTCCATTTATTACAGCTTTGGACAGGAAGACTAAGAACAGCTCAGCTCACAATGCTGGGGTGCAGGGACAGGATGGACAGTTAGTTAAGGTCTTGATAGGAATCTCAGAATCTTACATAATATAAGAACCCATTTATTTCCACTAATATGATGTGTCTGGACCAGTAAGCTCTTATTTGTGACCCTAAATAGTATATAGTAATTATCTCCAGCACACTGTTTAAAACTTGGGATATCAATCACGTTGGTGTAACAATAGAACAATCCAAGGGTTTATAAGCACCAACATGTAAACTAGCAATTCCAGTGCCCAGAGCAGCCCATCTCTGTTCTTAAGACAAGGTACTCTTACCTTCACAGTGTGATCCTGAATATTGTTGTCTGCAATAGCTTGCAGAAAAGGCTGTGAGTGATCACTCAAAGTTAGTCGATGGGAATACAGTTTTGATTTGTTTGGTGTGGTGTTACCAGGAGAGCTACAGTGGTCTTCATCCTTTTCTTCATTATAACTATAATGTATCTGACTAGTTTGCAAGCCTCCAGAAAAAATAGAAGACTTCAACCATTCTATAAAAGAAAATACATTCAAACATTCTGTTTAATCATACTATTTCTGTAGCTTTGGTAAGCAGTTATTTAAAAATAAACTTAAAAGAAACTTATTTAAAAACAGGAGTTTCTTTTGTTTGATTGTTGTGAGCTGCCCAGAGTTGTTGGGAATTTAGTAAATTATTATTGCCAAACTCTAAAGGACAAGGCATTTTAGACTATTCAGAAATGCAGGGATTTTATGTCCTCCCTTTTTTGTCTCATATAATTCCAGTAGTTAACACATAAAGCTTCTTAATACTAAAGCAACACTATGGGCCTACCTAGTTCAATAAAGTGTATTCCCCACTGTCTGGGGCATTGTTCATTCCTTGCTAATATTTTTATAATTTTTGTTTGTTTAAATTAGAAACGCCAAGGAGTAAATCTGGGATTTTCTTTAAACAAATCATGCAGTATATCACATAATGGTGTTTCTTGAATTTTAAGATTGTCCTTTATTCTTTACACAGATGCACATGAAATAGTAACATTTAAATCAGGTGAGTGATCCCCCAAACTCACTACTTGTGTTTGCAACTAATGAAGGTTTGCGTTAACAAATAAAAGTATTGGGGGGGGAGGCAAATCATTTATTTGGCCTTTGAAATAAATTACTGTAACAATAGGATGAATGAAAAATTAGCTTATTTTAAAAACTTCATTATAGAACATAGATTAACCCCTATATAAATTTACATTTACATTTAAAGTAAAATATACAAATTCTTACTGGCGCATTCAATCTCCACTGGAGAAAGTGGTGTACTCATTGCTAGATAGGAAGCATGTAGTCCAAGAAGCAGGCCTAAATTTCTTTCAGTGTCTATGAGGGGTGATGAGAGACTGCCAGTATCTGGTGTTGTGATCACCTCCTGATCAGGCTACAGAAATAAAAAATAAATAAAACCAGACCCCAATCAACCCCATGATGAATAAACTTTGATGTGTTGGGATAATTTTTGATTAAATAGTGATGATCACACTTTGTCAAGGACTTTAATTTAGTATTCAGCTGTACTGGAGACACAGGAAAAAATATTAGTGAGGGAAGAAGGAGGAAGAGAACTATCAAACAGTAAGAACTACAATAAATTTAGAAAACCACTATTTCTGCTCCCTTATTCAGACTTATTCTTGTTCTGTCAACTGCAATGAATGAACAAATAGTCAAAAAGTTTACATATACTCTACTGTATATGTAATGTATGTAATTGGTTTTTCAGTATAATTAAACTTTTATATCAGATTGAAGCTAATTAACTCTTTAAATTTCCACAGATATCCACCCTAATCTGTAATGAAAGCTGATAGGATTTTAAATCTATATTGTAGAAATGTTAAGAATAAAACAATGTTTAGCTTTTAAAACATTAAGTGATTCAAAAAGGATAACAACTGTTCCAGGATACATTTGAATATGAGTTTTTTAAACTCAACTTAGTCCTGCAACTGAATCACATTTGGTACTAACTAGAGATTATTTCCACATATGACCTTCATAATCCAAGCAGTCAAGTTAATTTTGTTTTGAAACTATAATAATGATAAACCACAATTCAAATACCAACACAAAGCATTTTCATAGGAAAACAGAGAGAAGAGCTTTCAAAGAAGTGAGTGCATGTGGACCTAGGAGGAGATTAAATTAATTCATGACTCATAATTCTTCAATGTGATGTGCAAATGCAGACATGTGCCATACTTGTTATGGTATAGTATCCAACTAAGACCATTTTTTTATCTTACGTGGCTCAAGTTTGAGATAATTTCTCTAAACCTTTTACCTCCATATATTGGCCAACACAGAAGGCATGCATTGATTCTCTTGTATCCTCAAACTGCAAAGCTGCCTCCAGAGCAACAACTGGATCTTCTCCTGCAAACTGGGCTAAAGGAAACAGAAAGCCATCAGTTTAGAAGGTAACTGAACAACAACTTGAATTTGGTGTTTGCTTTGATAAAGTAGTGGAATCTCACCAAGTATACCACTCCCTGTTAATGACTGGGTTTGGAAATCTTTTATATCATACACTTTGCCATCAATCACTGTCCAAAAGCCACCATCTTTATTGTGGTTCTCCAAGTCAGCTTTTCGTATAAGTGTCACTTCCTCATTATTTCTGCAATTCTGTCCTGTAAAGAATGTACCTAAGAAATGGAGAAAAATGTTAACTATGGTTCATAACTATCAAACTGAAAAGAGTAAAACTAAAGAATTAGGAAGCCACAACTTAATTATGTATTCCACTGTAAATATATATTTTGTGACATACTTTTTCAAAAATCATAGATTTCAAAGAGCCATTTAGGCCAACTTCCCACTTAATGCAGGAATCCAAATTAAAACATCTCCAAACATCTACCTAGTCACCGGTTAATGACAGAATATGAAGGGAAGCCCACAAACTCTTCAGGTAGCTGGTTCCACTATCTTTCTAGTTAGGAAGGGTTTTTTTTAATAACATTCAGTCAGAATCTGACTTAAGACTGTTATGCCATGCTCTGCATTCTGAGATAAAAATTAGTAGATAACGGCATTCTTGCAGAGAGCTATCATATTCCCCACTCATCTTTTCCCATAGCTAAACATACTCAATGTCCTCAGAGTCTCCTTACAAGACTTAATTTCCAACTTGATCCTATTTGTCTTTCATTTTACCTGTCCCTGTTTGTGTGAATCCCTCTAAAATACAATGCCTCAAACCAAGAACAATGCTCAAAAAGAGGTCTGCTAACTCAAAACAGAGAAAAACATCTAAAATTTATCTGAGAAGGTATGTTAAAAGAAGTGTTTTAAATATTTCCAGGAAAGAGCATACCCATTATTCCAGGCCAAGCTAAGTCTTCATTGTCATCTCTCTCTTTACCAGGAGCCAAATGGCTAAATCTGTCCAGGTGTTCTAATAAGCCAGCCAATAAAGGAATCGCTCCAGCTTCCTGAATAAGCCCAGCATTTTTACTGAGAAGGAGTACTACAGATACCACTAACTCTGGAAGGAGAACACCTAAGGAAAACAGAATGTTTAGTAAAAAGCTAGAATTATGTACTTTGTGCATCCTCCCAACAAATTTCAAATGGCTTGGATCCAGACTTGCAAACTGGCAAATCAACAAAATGATAAATTAGGCAAATTCTGCCCATTCCCCTTACACAGATAACCTTCAATAGCAGCTTTTCAAATTAAAAAAATCAATCCCCCTTCCTTGGAACAAGCAGCATGGATCCAAATGTATACAACTGGAGCCATATCCATTGTGTTGCTTATGTTTTACTTATCATTAAAAGTGATAAAATGGAATAAAAAGAACAAGTATCAGTACCTGTTAAGTCGCCATCTACAACACGAGATACTTCTGCAAAATGCCTATGGCTAGTAGAAGCAATGCTAGTTGCTACAGGCAAAATATCCCCAACGTGTGTACACAGAAGGGCTGTGTATTTCTTCAGCAGAGAACCAACTCCTAGAAGCTCAGGACCTGTCAAGAGAAGGAAACATCACATTCTGTTCATACAGTAGTATTTAATCTTACTAAAATTTAGAGGAAACTCTTGTGAAATGGCTATCTAGTCCAACAGAAAGTAACAGCATGCTTTCAACACACACACACACACACACACAAAAAATAAAATGCTATACTTACTGTATGTATTAGGGACCTGTCCAACATGATCTCCTGGATATAACTTACTAACAAGTAAGCGCTGAAAACGCAGCAGTAAGTCCAAAGAAGCAGACCTTTCTTTATTGTAATGTTCATGGTCTAAACAAGAAGAAATAGGACGAGCCACATCTTTCAATTTAGCAATTGTTTGTGAAGCAATGTTCCTGATGGGAATAATATTTTTAAAAAAGGTTTAAAAATGAGCAAAAAAAGATCACTAGCCAGCCATACACTAATATTTTGTTGATTTTTCTTAAAGTCAGCCATGCACTAATATTTTGTTGATTTTTCTTAAAGCCATCCATACACTAATATTTTGTTGATTTTTCTTAAGAGGTTATTTGGCATCATGCTCCCAAATTTGTAATTTGCTCTTTTTTCCTAAAAATAATTACATCTTCCCCATCCCTCCGCCCAGTGTTTTGCTTCTATGAAACATAAGTGTCAATGCAATAAACCATTGATAACCAAATATTGTTTTGAAACACTGTGTAATATAGCATTATTAAAATATTACATTAATGTCGAAAATGCATTGTTAGGTATAAACATTCTAGCTGAAAACACACTGCTCAAAACAGAAGAACTAACTTGGATGCCCCTCAGACAGAGATTCTCAACTTCTGTCATGCCATGGCCCCCTAAATAATAAATCACTTGGAATAACACTCCTCAAATAATTATTTCATTGGGGTTAAGGCTGGTCAAGAAATAAATATATCTCTTACTCTTAATCATTACTGTAATCTATATATCAAATAAATAAGAACAGAAACTTGAAAGTTTATAAAATATAACCTCAGGAACGTTACATCTAAACAATATTTTATTATTAAACTTCAAGTATTAACCACAGCGTGCAATGTCAAAAGATACTTAATAACCAACAGGGGAAAATCTATTTCACAG
The DNA here is from genome assembly GCF_059951505.1 of Python bivittatus. Classification (NCBI taxonomy): domain Eukaryota; kingdom Metazoa; phylum Chordata; class Lepidosauria; order Squamata; family Pythonidae; genus Python; species Python bivittatus. Next base: position 41,169,881 of record NW_028277074.1, on the reverse strand, counting down.
GCATAAGTGTTTCACTAACTACATAAGAAATAGAGAGCAGATTACAGACACACAAACACAAAGACACTTGTCTGGACAACAGCACTCCTCATCCAAACCAGCCATCCTAGAACACACCAACGAGGAACTCTGAGTAGGGGCATAGTTTATGGATGCTGTGGCCCAACACCAGAAGTCATAAAGTAGAGGAAGGATGCGAAAGGGTAATGTTTTTAACTTTTCATAATTAACACTAAAAAATTTTAAAAAGCATTTTGCTTTGTCTCCAAGGCCCTGAAATTTGCTTCTAAGCCCGGGGGGGTGGGGATGGGGGTAACATGCAGTTTAAGAACCACTGACCTAAGAGCATGTCTGTGACCCATATCACTAAATAACACAGAAAGTAAAACTCCCAGGCCATGCTACAATCTGCTATTAAAAGTCTTCTATTTCAAAAGCAGCTTGAAATACAAAGAAGAAATTGTCCAATTTTTCACAAATTTACTGATCAAAATAGGAGGCTTAGCAGGAATACCATTAACCAGGAAGCTCATAAAATTATTTTTAGCCCAGTCTTCATTCTCAATATAGTACGCTTCTTATTATTGCACAATAAACACCCCAAAAGCAATCCAAAGACAAAGATGGAATCAAAAACAGAAGAAATGAAACAAAGACAGTGAAAAGAAAACAAAAATTAAACAATGAAGAGGAGCAATAATTTTGTGACAGCTTTGTTATCAAACCAGAATACCTCAATAACTGCTGAATTAACTGAACCAAAGGCAAGCTTTGCTTTCCTGCAGATTCATAGATCCCAGTATTAATGAGGTCTTTATCTAACGGTGTCTTGTTTCTGTGAAGTGATGATGCATTTGCTTCCTGCTCATCGATTTCCTTTTCTTTCTGAGCTTCTTTTTTTGCCTCAATATCCTACAAAGCAAAAGACTTAAGTGAAAGCACTGAACAATTTTTATTGTCACGTCAACTAAACAAGAGATGTAATGCCCCAATCCCTAACGATTTATTGACTTTCCAACTTCCTGCCTTTCAGTTAAATCTGCAAAGAGGAGCCTACCACTCCATAAAGCCCATATGGCTGGGAGAGATAAAATGGAATGAAAGATAGTGTATACAAGGTTAAAAAAACAAAGTTTCCAATGAATCACACCTAACTTCTTACATCTTCACAGACCCACTAGTGTACTTTAATTGGTAATAGAGAAATAATTTGCCACTGCCTCCTTTCAGGATTATTTTTTGCTTCAAGTCTAGACTATAGTCCTAATATTTCCTGGTGGTGTCCCTGTAACACTCAGACAGGCCTGATCATGCTTAGCTTTCCAAGATTGACCATGTTTGACTAGGTGCAACCACCAAGATACCAAATAAATCCCTGTGTTTCAAGAAAAATTCTAAGCTCATTAAAGTTGGAGAAATGTGGGTATCGGGCCACCTGTCACAGAAAACACATTACTATTATACTCTGAAACAAAATGGCTCCCTTATGTAGGCACCAATTTATTTTCATTCCACATCCAAAACTCTGCCTACTCTCCTGCAAACATTGCTATCACATTAGAATGAATCTTGCTGGTGGACCAGAAACTAAGACCTCCAACGTGCATACGAGTACAATCAGGCTTTAAAGTAAAAATGAGTACCTTGAACTGAAGCTAGAAATGAGTAAGCAGCTAATGTAAATAATGTAAAATTGATAGTATATTATCAATATATATCCCACAAGCATTTTAGCTCCCATATTCCATATTAGTTGCAGTTCGGGGCTGCTGCTGCTAAATCAGCATAAATGGGTTAAAAATGCCACCTGCATAACTACACACAGTATTGTCTCCAGGAGCATATTTGGCCCTTCAAATTGGTTTTATCCAGAATCCCTTCTTACAGATTACTGGATTTCCCAATCCACAGTATTTCTAGTTAATGGGTCAGATTATGCAATAATCTATGCATACAATTTATTGATTAGTAAGCGACAATCCTTTCCCTTCAGAAGTATTGCTAGCCTAAACATTCATATTTTACTTCAACAAAAATGATAAAACACACCAAAGTTGCTTTGTGAAAAACACCAATGAGTTTACAAAGTAGTTGTAAATAAAACTGTGAATGCAGTTTTATGTAATGTTTCACTAATAAAGTATATACTCTATCATTTCATATTATAACCATAAAACAAGTAAAGTAAAAAAACTGAGATGTGAAGCCAATCAGCTCTTGACAGAATGTCAATCCAAAACTTTTTTCCCCAATGTGTAGTGAACACAAAGCCAACCTACCTGAATTTCTGCAGTAATAGCAGCATTCAGTGCAGATTCTAGACCCCCATCAGCCATCAAACTTCCAACCAGCAGATCAATCATAAATCTACGACCTGGACTCACATTTGTTTCATTCCCTGAAACTAAAAGTTAACAAAACTCTTATGATGTATGACACATAAGCAATGTCTTTCTCTGTGTTATCTTCAGATATCTGTGAATGAAACATACCTGCACTGGGTAAAAGTGCCGAAAGAGCTCTTGCGCGTTCCTCTGCAGTTGGTAGCAACACCGACCACCCACTTTGCAACACTGCTTGGGCTGCTGACTGTACAGTATTAAGCACACCAGCATTACTTGCTAAAGTCACTACCGTCTGCTTCAGGCTGTTGAGCAAGACACTGCCCAATCCCAAACCAAGGCATTCAGGGTCGACTTGGTGACTAATTGCAGCATGAAGCTGAAAGACAAGCACAGGTAACTTATAAACGATGAAGCAAATTCAAGAAAGAATTCTAGTATAAAATAACCATACGTACTTGTGTGTGAATTTTGAACATTTACTAAGGCATGTACTTCCAACCTATGTGAAAATTAATTAATAAATATTATAAACATATCCCCAATTATATGGAAAAGGAGTACTGGCCTTGAATTATGGTGAACTAGGATCAAGGCCCGGTCAGTAACTGACCCAGTAATTACTTGACCATAGGCACGCTACACCTTTAAGTTGCAACTTACAGAGGCTACCGTGATAGCAACTATGAGGCCTGTGCAAAGGTAGTAACAATTAAAACATTACGGTATTTGGAAAATTACAAGTCAATGTTAATTTCAGCTAATTCAATAATTGATTACTACAACTGAGATTCTGAGATTCCATTCTGGATATTATTGCTATGATATTTAAAATACCTGCAGCCTTAGAAGATTCAAAGTAGCCACAGCCATACATTCTTTCTCCTGTGGAGGTGGCCAGTCAGAAGTGCCATCCATTCCTTCTGTAACTTGTCTCAGTAAGAGATCCAGTTGTTCAAATGTCATTGAGCAAACATCTACCACAAAGGGTACACGTAAACCAATTGACCATTCTGAACAAGATGACCAGGCAAAGCTCTGTATCATGAAGAAAAGAAAAATCAAAACATATTAGGATTAAACAAGATTATCTCTGAGATATAAAACTGTTGGAGGATATTTCCTTGGTCATCTCCCTCTAAAAACTATCAATTTTAAGATAAATTATAGTGGGAAAATAAATGGGTACTGAGTAATAACAGTGTAGGGCAGAAGTACACAGTCTGATAATACAACTGCTATATAGTCATGATCTAAGTGCAAAATCTGGGGTGCAATGAAAGTTAAAAGTATTCTGAATGGCCATATTATTAAAAATAGGTGGCATGTGTGAAACATAAAGTACATAAATCTTAAATATGCAAAGAAGTCATAGTCAAAAGGGATGAGTTAGACCTGCAGCGCTAAAGAGAAACATACTCTTGAACGAATCCCCAACCCTGTTTGTAACCTCAAACAGAAAATAATGCCTAAATGAGAACTGTAAAGGGAAAACGTACCTGGGCTGGTCCACAGGCAATACCAACAATGTGCTTTGAATCTAATCCAGGAAGAGCAGTTGGCTCTGGTTTAGTAATCCTCAAAGTGTCAAAATGCTGGCACTGATCATTGCTTCCCCAGCTATAGACCTCACTATCTTCTGTGAGGGCTAAACAGTGAGTAGAACCAGCTACTACATCTATAACTTTTTTTCCTGAAGGCAAAATGATGAAAACACAAAGTATGACAATAATTACTCTTACTATAATCTGAAAGCCAAATTAAAATAAGATACTTTAAATCTGATCTTGAAATCATTTGAGTTATATTTGGATATATTATTCCATTAGGAATAATGGCTACTAGGGTTCTCCTGTTAGGATTTTCTCATGGAAAAAGGATGCAGCTCGTTATCTTCACTGAAAATGTTATGACTAGAGAGAGATCGTATGACTGTGTGTTGTGCATGTATACTGCTATTTACTGCCACCTATTGGCATGTGTATGCTAGTTACCCAGTGGGGGGGTATGGAGTGACAATATAACTGGAGCATTTGTATGCCCAGCCTTGCAGTTGTGTTAGTGTTAGCCACCATGTAGGTATGTAGTTTTATAGGTTATGTAGTTGTACCTAATAACAAAGTAGTGTACCTCTTCTCTGAGAGGTTTTGGCTAGAGACTTTGTGTTTGTAGATAAGTCTTGGATGCTGAACTTATGAGAAGAAGTGTTTTTTCCTATATTTTGTATACAACTTGTATTTTATGAAGTTTTGCATTTTTATCAATAAACAACCAGATAGTATATATTTTCTGGCTGTATTTCTTTGAAGAACAAGATATGGACATTGCAGTTTGCAAACCTCTCATGCTGGTGTGTATTTTTTCCCTGGGCAAAGTTTTTCTGGGAGCATTGCTGTACTCTGCTCAACACCTCCTTTTTGAAGTTAATATTTATTGCAGCAGACCAAAAGCCAAGGCCATTCCTGACAGAGGCCAACCAGATGGCTATGAAAAATCCCTAAATAGGGCATAAGAAATAACCCACCTTCCAAAAAGTCTATAAAAAGTACACAGTCATTGTGATATGATAATCACAAATCTGTCTAACCCTTTTTTAAAAGCAACCTAAATCAATAACCAACAACTTAACTGTGGAACCCAATTCTGTATTTTTAGTGTAGACTGTTATTACAATATAGTAAGCCTCCTTTTCCACTGAAAGAACAGTCTATTTATTCTTGCTCTTTGCTTCTTTTATCTTTAACATATTAAGGCCCCTCTTATTTCATAACTATAACAGTTCTATACACTTTAATGTGTATTGAAATTGAAAATATTCAATGTCTACCAGGACTGGGCAGTGCCTCTGATCCAGAAGGTTGTATGAATCAGGTTTTTCTATAGTTGCTGTAATAAAGAGAAATAATGATAAAAAAAACAAATGTAGAATGTGAAAAAAGAGTGACTGGCTCAAAACTGAACTCTGGTTGCAGGAATTATGCAAAAGTAAAGCTATTCCTTCTCATTAAAAAAAGAATGGCTTTAACATTTATTGGATTTTTTAATGTAAGGTTGTATGGTTTTATCATTGTTTTATTTGATGCTTAAATTAATATTTCATTATTCAAAGGAAGTGGTGTGTGTAATTCTTGCCCAACCCTAATTCTCACGAAATCATTCATGGAGAAATCACACACATTCATTTATCATTTTAGGGAGCTACAGCATCATGAAGTTTGAGAACCCTGTTTAAGAGCTGCCATGAAATGCTAGATGTGTGTCCAGATGTGTTCCAGAGCCCCTTTGTTCTTTGGAATCCAACAAACTGCACAAGAATCCTAGCATATAAACCACATCGTTCAACATTCAAACTTATTATCACGTTAAAAACAAAAGAATCTTTACAAGGTCAGTAAGAGAAGATTTATCTTGGTAGATGACATTGACTCTTGTTCAATAAGAATTCTTCCATACACTGAAATTCGTTGCTTTGAGAACTTAATGTCTATCCTGGACAGACAAACAGTTAACAATTTCTGGGAGCTACCAATTTGTAGATTAACATACTAGGCAGTTTCCTCTTCACTCACCTTGCAAGCCTTCCAGCAGTTTGGGATAACGAACATGTTCTTCTGTTCCATGCCCAAGCCTCTGATTGTCTCCCTTTCCCCAGGAGTATACCTGTCCATCTTTTGTTAGGGCAAGTGAGAACTGACTGCCACAGCGTACTTTAACAACATCCAAGTCCTGAAGTTTTTCAATCAGCTTGGGAGTTTTGCAGCCATCACTGCCACCTCTTCCTAATTTCCCATAATCTCCATCTCCCCAAGACCATACTTGACCTGGAAAAGCAGATCTCATTAAGGGTAACACTAGTAGACAATACTTGCACTTTCAGGCAATGGAACACTATAAAATAAAGCAATATGAAAGTAGAAATAAATAATTCTGAATAGCTGTTCAAGTGACATGTTAAGATTCACAATTGTTTCCATAAAAGAAAGCAATTTTTTAAGCAACATTTCTACTATTATTTTTTTACTAGCTGAAAGGATAGTACTTCACATAGAAGTAGTCTAAGTAATTGAAAATATAATTAAGATTCTGGCTTGTTTATGTACACATTGCAAATTCTTCTAAAAATGCTTCCTGATCTTACTTTATACCATTTTATGCCCCACTACCAAAAGACTTCAGCTTGGTAGAAATGAGGGAAACACCTTTTTCTGTGCAGCATTCAAATTTTGGCCTAATCTCCCTCTTCCATTTTGAAAGCTAGATCAGTTCCTTCATTACTGTGCTTCTAAAAACAGGAAATACATTTCTATTCAAATCACCATATGCTAATTTTTAACAGCTAAGTCATGGTTTTATTCTTGGGGATGTGCTATTGTCAATACTTGTTATTCTTTAACAATTTTTATTTTACTCTTTAACAGTTTAGTATTTGTTCCTAAAACACCTAAAGCACCCTATGACCAAAAGAAATCTATAAATATTTTAATTAGGATAAAACTATTGTACAGCAGGTAAACATACAATTCAATCCAACACATAAATCCAGCCAAAAGTAGGAAAGACAGAAACATGGTTGCCCAATTATCCAGCACACCCAATCTGATGATCTCAGTAATGCTACAGATTGTGCTACTCACCATTTTCAGTTACAGCAAGAGTCTGGGCATCACTGCTCCCACAGGATACATCAATCACTTTCAATCCTTTCAGGCCAGTAACCAACACTGGGATTGTCTGGTCTTCACTGGAACCTTCCGAACAACAAAAAAAATAGTGAGAGATTTAAAATCTTGTCACCTCAAAATTCACAGAAGTAGCAACAGTGAGATCAGGCTCTCTCTGATTGTAAATGGCTTGAATCAGTGTACGGATTTCCCTTTTAAGCCTTGAAACACAAAAGACAGTGGTGCAAACTCTAAGTAGTTTTAATCCATTAAAAAACACAGAGAGAACTCTTGCCAAAAAAAAGAACGCTCCGCAATAAACAGATTTATTTTGCTTAATGGTGCCACTCAAAGCTATCCCTGTCCCCGAACACATTAACTGCAGCCCACGGCATCAGCCATCTTGCTTGCTCTTGACTCACAAGTTAAAGCAGTTTGCGGGCTACATGCAGATCCCAGAGGCCATTTTAATAGCCCCCCCATCACAAAACTTGAATTTGGCAGCAAAACTATTCACTTTCAGTGATGTGATTTGGGGGGGCAGGCAGCAAAATAAATGACTAATGCCTAAGCGTGGTTTGATGTACCCATTCCACTTTTTAAATCCACCCATCTAAAAAATGAAAAGAAATGCCTTCGCCTGTCAGAGTGCTATTGGGCACACTACCTGCAGCTCCACCAGACTGAACGATGGGAGAGGCAGAAAAGGGGGAGCTGTCAGCCCTTCGAGGCAGTCCAGACAAGAAGGGCAAACCATGGGTACTAACACTACCTTTACTGTGAGGTTACCGTAACAGATCCTTGCAAGTCTGAAAGTATTTCTCCCCTCCTTTACTTTTACTTTCCCGAAAACTAGGGAGGGTCCCTTATGAGGTACTTCCCACGCCCCTTCTGTTTGTGCAGGCTGAGAAACCTTTTGCATGATGGTTGTCTAGTCTGCAGCTCTTCCTCCTGTCTCCCAAGGTCATTCCCACATACCATGAGACATGAGAGGAACCTAATGATGCCAAAAAGGCTGCCATCCTCTGCTTTAAAGAAAATATCAGAATCATACCATGACCCAGTCTGCCATAGTTTCCTCGGCCCCATGTGTACAATTCTCCATCAGCTGTTACTGCAGCACTATAGGTGCCTCCACAGGCGATATGTACAACATGTTTTCCAGCCTGCTTCCCAGAAAGAGCAGAAATCATCTTTGGTTCTTCTAAAGGCCTGGGGGAAGGGAGTGGAGCAGGAAAGCACAAATATCAGAATTAACAGACCATATGTTATAAAAAGGCAACAGACACTATTCACCTAGTAGTAACTACAAACAAATCAAAATAGGTATTATATACTAATGCAGCCTACTATTAGAAAAACAAGCTATTCAAAGAAAACCTCAGTGTTCCTTGCATTGGATATTTTCAAGCAATAGCCACATAGACACTTGTAAAGTATGTGTTGGTTTGCATTCCTGCACTGAGCAGGGAGTTGCCTGATTGTCTAAATGGGTCCTTCCAAATCTATGATGCTATATTTATCAAACGTTTCATGCTTAATACAAAGATTTCACTGCTGCATTAGAGAGACTTCATGTACCATTCAACTGTACGGCTGCAGAAATTTATAGCAAAATGGATAGGTGCAAATGCTGTTGTTTTAGTTATAATCAGAACGACTATAATTGAGTATCCCAAAATACATTAACTTAATGTTCTGCATAAATTAATATTCTTAATATTGAGAAAATTTCTAGCATACGTCCCAAAATTTTATATATTATGCTGGTAACGTTGATTTACTGTTCTTTATTTTCTTACATTTAATTCTGTATGAAGTTTCAAAATCGCAGATTGCAATTCTATATATTTCTCAAGCTCTCTCTGTAAAAACAGCATTCTCTTTCAGAATGGGAAACAAAAAGCTTGGAATAAAGTCATCTCCTCATCACTTATTCTTACACTCCAATATATAATCACACACTTTGGCTTACTGCCTTCCAAGCTTTTGCCTCTTCTGAACCTAATACAGATCAATGTCCATCAGAATTACAAAGCAGAAATGCAACTGCTAATTTAGCATGCTAAAAATAAAAACAGAAGCAGGAAGCTCCCCATCAATGATATGTCAACATTTTATTTCACTACTGAAATAGGAACAAGATTATCATATTAACCTGGAAAAGGCAATCCAGAGTTTAAAACAATCCCTCTAAAAAGGAAGATTAGACCAGAAAAAGATATAAATCCAGACAAAAATCATGGACACTGCTAGCTTCTCCTCCTTGCCAACCTAAGTTTGTCAACTCCAGCTGAAACCAATGAAATCAATTGTGGAGATTTCATTTCCTTCTGCAAATAATTTCTTGCTTGCTTGCTTGCTTGCTCACTTCCTTCCTTCCTTCCTTCCTTCTTCTTTCTCTTGTGTGTGTGTGTGTGTGTGTGTGTGTATCTACCTACCTACCTACCTACCAAAAGCCACACTCTAAAAAACAGCAAGGTTAAATTAAAAGATATGGAATTAATAACTCCTATCTAAAATTACCTATATTCATTTTAATGCATAAAATTAAATAATCCCCATGTGCATATATCAATCATTCTCTCTCACACATATGCCACTATCACCCACAGAAACACAGTAACACTCTTCCCTCCTCCTAGCAGAAACTGCAGAGAAGATGCCAATGACAGAATGGAAATGATGTAAGTAGTGTGAAGGGAGACATTACAAAAAGAGTTAACACTCAATAGGCAAGAGCAGCAATGCGCCCAACCTCTCCCAAGTTGCTGTTAAAGGCACCCATAGTTATGTCTAATATCGTCTACACCTCAAGCCCATTTACAACAGATAAATTCAGTTTATTTTTTAATCTAACAATCCTTGTTTCCAGTAATTGTTGCACTGGTTCTAGTCTCAATATATGCAAGTGGGTGGAAAGCGTTTTACATTCAGGCCTATCATCACAAGCTATCTAAGATACATACACAGTATCTCCATGGCCCAGTCGCCCACCATCTCCACAACCCCAAGAGAAGACTTCTCCAGTTGCAGCCAAAGCCAGATAGTGGTGTCCATCTGAGTGTGCCGCAATCTTAACAATATTTCTAGAAGCAAGGCTCTGTACAAGTTGTGGGGTCTGGAAATAAACACACACAATTAGAACACTCTTGCAGAATGGCAGAAAAAGTAGAGTAAGAATCCTTATAGAAAGAAATTATAGAATATTCTCAAAACATATCTTCAACAACTAATTCCATAACTATTTTTCACTCAAGTGTATTTAAGATCCTAAGACTCAAACTACATTCAACATAGGAACAATGATTACATATCCTGATTTATATGTTCCAAAGGCATTAAAGCAAGGATTTCTTTTTCATTTTCTGTTCAACACCTATAGTACACAAATCTGCTGGATGAAGCCATCCCTCATCTTAGGGTCCAATCTCATCAACATGCTGAAGCAGAAGTGAAGCACCATGGAAGCTTTTTTTAAAAAAATATTTCAGTGCTTTAAATTCACTTAAATTTGCTTGAATTATTGTTAGAAGACATGAACACATGAACTGAAACAGTAAAAATATCTGAGAACAGATATATATTTTAAAGCTAAGAGAAAAGGGCAATTTCTCTACTTAGAAGCCTCAAGTTTTTATAGTAAGAATGTTATTTATTGTTATAAAAGGAAGTTAGAAAGTAAATAAAAACCACCTACCAATGTGTCACTATTGTAGGCTTGTGTATAAACACGCCCATTTTTGGACAAGATCAGAAAACGCTTCTCTGCACAAGCAATCTGTATAACTCCAAGATTGGCAAGTCCTTCACACTGAATTGGACCACTGACATTAGCGTAATATTTCCATCCTATTAATCCCCATGCTATAAACTCCTGCAAAGAAGCCTAGAAGGCAATTCATTGTTTAAAAAAGTATCAAGAATTAATCTTGAACTAGAATGCATTAGTATCTTGCATAAATGATTCCACTGCTTCAACCATTTTATCACTTAGGTTCAGATTTGCACCTACAGAGACTTCAGAAAGATAGGTAGATAAATAAACTAGAATAAGTGACAGCATATGGGACTTGGTTCATATTTGTTAGTTTGATCTAATCATTATGAGAAGAATCTAGAAGAGCAGACAGTACTCTATAACCTAGCAATTACAAAACATACAGAAAGTCAAAGCAGCATAAACAAGAAATTCAGAGAACCCACCAGACAGCACAATTAACTGCTCTTGAAACTGAGATGTACAGTGGTACCTCTAGTTATGAACGCCCCTCCTTACGAATTTTTCGAGATACGACCAGCTCCGGCCCCAAAAATTTACCTCAACTTGCGAACTCGCCTCGACTTACGAACTGGATCTGCGGCCATTTTCCGCCCGTTCCACATGGTCCGCGGCCATTTTTCCGCCCGTGCCACGTGGTCCGCAGCCATTTTCCGCCCGTTCCACGTGGTCCGTGGCCATTTTTCCGCCCCTGACGCGTGGTCCGCGGACACCGGAACGGATTAACGGTAATTACATTAAACCTTATGGGAAAATTTGCCTTGTGTTGCAACCAATTCAAGTTGCAACCAGAGTCACGGAATGGATTAAATTCGTAACTCGAGGTTCCACTGTACATAAAAGGCAATTTATGGCATGGCACAGAGACAGCCAGGCAAAGTTTAAAAATCCACTATAGACAAAGTCCCTTACATAAGCCTTAGCACATCCCCAGTTTAATTTATCCAATTTACTGTACCAACCAATACCCATAACTAAGGTATATTACCTTGTGAGATGTCGGAGAGCTACACTGAGGAGGCATGCAGGGAGTGGCCAGGCGATCCAAGTGAGCCATAACCACAACCGCTGTTTGCCTTAAATCAATTGCTAGCTCATTGTCCTGTGGCAGTATTAGGTACCTTAGGAAGTTTTCATTTGGACTTAGTGGATAAGCCAACATCTAAAATAAACACAAGCAGCATTTAAATCCATTACCTCAAGCGATGCCTGTTTAAAGCTATATATTACAGAGCTAAACATTTTTAACAGAAGATACATTAGCTAATGAGTTATAGATTTTATGAAGGTTCCACTTGTAAATGATAACAAGATTTATACCATCTTTTTACCAGAAATACCCACTTAACAGTTTATTTATTGTGCAGATCACAAATTCAGTACACGAACTGATCAACAGAACTAACAGTTGGGTACACAATAATACCTGTTTCCCTACTACAACAATAGCTATGGAACTGCTTCAATTTTCATTTCCCTCTATTTTATTTTTACTGCATTCAGGAGTTAAAAATGATTTACAGATATATATGAAATGCAATTTAAAATAGGTCCCACTACTAACTGTCAATTTGAAGTATAACTATTAATATCAGTGAAATAATTGTATTTCTCAGTCATGATGCTTGCCCTATGGAACAGATCCCCATTAAGATCCAATGTTAACAAGTCCCCAATCTCGTTAACCTTCCAGAAAACTTGACTTTCCCCATAGATGTTGGGGCCAGATTGCTAATTGAGTCTGGCATGTATGGGATTTTGACTGTGTGACAGTTTCTTGGGCCCTTGGTTACATTATAAAATTGCTTTTTTCAAAACATATTGTTTTTTATATTTATGGGGTCACTAGGTGAGAGGGTGGCTATATAAATCTTATAAATAAATAAACAAATAAATATTGTTCCAAGAGCATGCTCATAGTCTAAATGGAAGCACGGAAGTACAAACCTGAATTTCCTCTTCGGTATTGTTCATCTCTTTGTTACAAATTATACTCTGAAATCTCTGCAACAAAGGAAGGAGTGGGGCACTGGTTCCCTGTGCTGAGCGTTCATTATCTGTTTCTCTTGTACCACTATCCCAGAGTTGAAGCAACAGTATCACAGCAGACAACATTTGGCTGAAAAACGAACAGACACTAAATTGAAGGCATGGAGGAATACATCTTATCACTTCTATTTCTCTCACTTTTTTCAAGAAATTCCCTCCCCCATACAAATATTACCCATGATGTCACAGAAGCCATTATGTTCAAATGTCGCTGGGCTCTGCAGAGAAAAAATTCTTAAAGTATTTACCTAAGTGTGCCTCTCTGAACAGCCAATTCCAGTAATATAGCAAGTGCTAAGTGCTGGTCTTGCAGTGGAATGCTTCCTGATCCTTTTAAACCTGGAGCTCCATGGATGTCTCTAATTTAAAAGCAGAAATATACTGACTTACAAACACACACACACATATATAGTATATAACGTAGTATCTTGATATATGCAAATAAAAACTATCCTATTATCCAGTGTTTTCCCCTAAAATATTTAAATACCAATGGGTCATACTGTTAATTCTAGTTTTCCGATTTCTTTATATACAGACCATTAATACAGCGTTGCTACTATGCCAACCCTCATTTACAGAACAAATGTATAGGTAAGTCCATGACATGAATATCAACAAAATGAAAAGGAAGAAATGTAAGTCAGAGTTCAACATTCCTTATGTTGCTATATTTAAAGCAGTAATAATGATATGGAAATATTTAATTCCAGGTTTAGAGCAGGAAGCCTATTACCCTGTAAATCAGGGCTGCACAACAGCTTTAAAAAGTCAGTAAATTCACCACCTCCACCATTCTGAAAAATATGCTGTCAAGTGCCTCCAATGCCTCCCCACCAGCCCCAGCGCTGCCACCATTCCACTAACCACCAAACACCTGATTGGCACACCACATACTCCTTCGCAGCCCACAATTATTTTTAATTTATCAATGTGACCGTTTTCCCTCTACAAGTTGTGAGGCCTGCTTTAAATGTTTTGGATTATAATTCCAATATTTACCAAAAGCCACCTAGGAAGGAGTCTTCAAAATATATGGAAAAACAATAAGTTGCCTACTCCAACTTATTCCAACGAAGAGGGAAGAAAAATGATGTCATGCTAAAGGGTCTCAAAATAATGTTTCAGTAACATGACTTTTATTAAAACATGGACCAAGCTCAAACAGTATTTTGAAAACTTACCCAGTTACAACAGACCTTAGAAATTTAGTTGCTCTCTCCACAACCTCCAACCATACAGAGGATACTGTTCCTTCATCAAACAGGGATGCTTCTGATAGGGCTCGTAGGGCATCTAGGGACTCTTGTAACAATTCACTGCAAAGATCTGCATCCTCACCTAAGCATATAATGTATTTTAGCTGTAGTAGATATGTCACAGCACAGGAAAACAGGGACAATTGAAAGTTTAGGTTTTTTTCACCAAAACTTATCTGCAAATTTAGAACAGTTATGTAGCACTCAACATGTGACTTATACCTGATCTCCAAGCTCGCCGTAGGAATGCAAATGCGAAAGAAAGGGCCGCTCTGGATCCTACTCGGGCAAGACCTTCAACACCTTTGCTTACAGATCTAGGACTACAGGAGAGAAATTAAAGAATTATCCCTTAAATCCTATGCAAACTTCCCCCAAAAAGTGTTAAAACCAGGATTCAAACCCAACTGCCTCAAAAGATATGAACAATAAATAAGGGTGTCTGGTATGTAGTCAGGAAACAATGTGCTACCATTCTGACCAAGCTTTATAAAAATTCATACACCATACAAAACAAAACTGCTAATAATTCCTTATGTGTAGAAACAAAATCCTAATGGTATTATTACAGGATGGAACTGGGATAAGTGGGGGAGACAGATTAGATTTCTTTCATCACGCTTTTACCTTTTCTTATCCACCATGGGCAATGGGATATTGCTGCTTTTCCTCTTAACCTTGACATTCTCCAGAAGAACACTCCTATTCAATGCGATAAAATAGCGTTCTAATATAGCAAGCCTCTGTTTTAGCCTGAGAGCAGAGAGAGTTGTGGTGGCAGTCTTCTTGGCTAGGACCTGCTGCTCCTTTACAAGTACATAAAGGCACTCTTTCAGCTCATTCGCATCTACAACAAACGTAACAATATTATATGTAATGCACTTGGCAAAACGTATAAAACTATTCAAAAACTGAATATAACTTTGAATTATAGAAAGTTCATTGTTAAGGAATAACAAAAATATAATGGAGAGTAGTGTTAAATCAATATTTTGGAAAGGCACAGACATTATTGTATTTATTTAATTTCTATTTAAGAAAGAAGACTTTCTCCTAGTTTAGCAGTGATTACATTCAACCTTTCTTACGTACTTTCAGATATTTCCTCAACAAAATTAACAAATCATGTTTTCTTGACTTCCACTAATCTCAACACCACCAGTGGCACATTCATCATTTACAGGCAATGATAAACTCAAGACTTTAAACAGCGTATCTCATAAATTCTCAATATTACAACAGCTAAAAGTAATAAAACCAAATCAATTTAATTTATGTTTACATTTCTGTAGTTTAAACCATATTTATCTGCAGTATTCAAATAGTTCAACAAAATGAAATAGAATGCAAAATACCTTATAGTAAAAAAAAAACCACCTAAGATTATGCCATTCAAGGACCTTCAGTAATATAGATGTGTCCCCACCCAAGCCTTTCTGAAATTTTGCCTTTAGTTAACCAAGTCAGGGTGTGCAGTAATGCTGGACAACAAGCAGGAAATTTGGCCCGATGATGTTACAGCCACAGGAGCTTGTTAGCTCCAATCTGAGTGCTTAGTGACAGCAATCCCTGCAGTCCCAATTGTCATTGTTAACCAAATCCCACAGTCTTTAGAGGAGGCAACTTCCTGCCAGTTTCCCAGAACCAAGTTAGTGGGGAAGCCAGCAGGAAGTTGCAAGTGCCAGGCAGCTCGCAAGAAGGCCAGCAGGCAGGTAAGTGGCTGCTGCTGGGTGGGGGAGGGGACAAGGGGGTGCGTGAGGGTGCCAGGGAGGTACACCAAGGCTCAGGGAGGATGCATGAGAGTGCATGAGGCTGTGAGGGAGGCGCGGCGAGGTTCAGGGAGGGTGCACAGGGATGTACGAGGGTGCCAGGGAGGTGTGGTGAGGGTTGGGGAGGGTGTGCAAGGCTGTGAGGGAGGCGTGGCGAAGCTTGGGGAGGGTGCGGGGGGGTGTGCAAGGGAAGTGCAGCAAGGGTTGGGGAGGGTGCACAGGGGCGTACAAGTAGCAGGGGAGGCGTGGCGAGGCTTAGGAAGGGTGCATGAGTGGCTGGTGCAGCACAAGCACAGAAGTGCTCGGGAGGGTGTGCAGGTGGGGGAGATTTACCTCAATGACTTGCAACCTTCCCTGCCAGTATCCCCAGTGACTTTCTGAGGAAGCTGGCAGGGAAGGTCACAAACGGCAATCACATGATCGTGGGATCCTGCAACTGGTCATAAGTGCAAGCCAGTTGCCAAGCACCCAGTTCGCGATCACGTGACTATGGGGGTGCTAGGATGGCCAGAACTCCAAGGACCAGTCATAACCACCATTCATTCAGCGCTGTCATAACTTTGAACAGTCACTGAATGAATGATCGTAAGTCGAGAACTACCTGTACCAAACTGGTAGTACATAAGATTTTCCTGCATTTGATTTAGTAAATATAAACAATGACGTAAGGTTTTCAAAACAGCCAATAAAATATAACTATATAACTACATAACAGAATCAAGCCAGCTGGCTTATGGCAGTAACCACTGCAGGTTTTTGAGGAGTAAACAAAGTTAATATACTGCAGCATATGGCTATTTGCAAGCCAGTTTTCTGTAATAGTGTTGCGTCTCAGGTACATCTGCAGGAGACCTGTGTTGCTTAAGCTTACTGAGAACAGACAGTGTTTTGTGTGTATTAATTCTCCATATGCTTTGTGGGCAATATTTCAGAAATTTATAGAGATCATTATGAAGAAAAAATACTGCAAAATACTATCTGAGACTTTCAGGTTTTTAGCAACCATTACTTCTTTTTAACAACTCCATGTGTATGCACATGCATCTTTATACGAACACATCACACACCCTTCCCTTCCTGAATCCTCTTCTACTACACACATGTACATTTATCTTCAATCCAAGTCCATTTTTTCCACAACAACCCTATGAGGTGCCCTGGCCAAAAGTCACCCAGCCAGCTTTCATAATGTCTTAACCAAGAGTCATAAGAGAATACACATAGACAAAAGTATGGCTCCACACTAATTTAAATCCCTTTCATTTAATTTATCTATTCTAGGTATGACTAATCTGAATCCACACAACATGGGAAAGCTATTCTTTAAAGAAAACTTAACAGTCTTTTTTAGCTAAAGTAAATACAGGTTGTCCTTGAGTTATCAGCAACCACTCAAAGTTACGACAGCACTGAAAAAGGGGGACTTACGACCAGTCCACAAAGTTGTGTCCCTCATAGCATCCCCACAGTCACATGATCACAGTCCAGGTGCTCAGTGCCCAGCTTGCAATTACAACATCACAGCGAGCTACGGTCATGTGGTTATGATTTCCAACATTTCCTGCCCAGCTTCCCACAAGCAAGGTCAATGGGGAAGCCAGCAGAAGTCACCTTGCCGCTTTTTCATCCTTCTGCGTTCTGGAGCTCCTGCCCACAGTGCCCCCATCCACCACCCCCCACAGCTCCCACACACCCGACTGCGCTCCAGAGCTCCTGCTTGCAGCAGCGTCCCATGGCACCCATGCACCAACCAGCCTGCTTGTCTGGGACTCCCACTGCTTCCCACTTAACAATCTGTGTGGTCCAGGGGTTACAACAGCAAACAGGACTGCCAGAATTCCTGCTGCTAAGCAATGCTGTCACATGACATCATGCTTTATGACCACATCACTTAGCGATGGAAATTCTGGTGTCAATTGCCATCATAGCCCAAGGACTACCTGTATTAACAAATTTCTTAAACAAGTGGGTGTCAAGCTACTATCTTAGCATTTGATACTTTCATGGCTGCAAAATAATAGCTCACAATGTTTCTGCGGAACTATTTTGGTAATGTAAATGAATTCCTGGTTTAATATGTAACAGCAGCAGAAACAAAGTACCATATAACCCCAAAGAACCACTTTTCTACTCATACAGATTTATCATGGAAATAAAACAGTCATCTTCCAAATGAGCAACCGACTTGGTTAGCAAGGTCTTTCTATATAATTGCCACAAAAAATTATTGAAAGCCAGTGGATACTGCAAAACAAATGGATAAGAAATACTGCTTTAAAATCAGAGACCACTTTTCCTATCTCTGCCAAGATTCTGGGTTCATCTTTCTAGTGTGCCAGAATTTATTTTCTGGAAAATAATTAACAATTTATATTATCATAGTATTTATTGAATTATTTAAAACAAAATACATATTAAATTGAATGCTTAAATTAACAGAACATATTCAATAGAAGGGGGAGTTGTCTTCCTTAAGCTCCATTTTTTTTTAAGATATTACCTGGTTGTTTTCCCCAAATCCAACTCTCAACAATTGATTTGGCTCTATAGGTAGGCAGTGGTGTATCATCTTCATCTTTCCTCTCTTTGTCATTTTGATCTTCTTTCTTTGATCCAGTCTGACCTTCAGTGCTTTCATCTACAGGATTTTAAAAACCACAAATACAACTGTGAAAATCTTTTTTTTTTTAAGCAATTACTTTTGCATCTAAGAATTTGTCAGTTCAAGTATTGAAAAGGTCATTCTGTATCCTCATATTCACTCTAATATCACCAGTGCTTGGGGAAAACAGGAGAGACAGAAGAAACTTAACTGCCACAGGTGCTACAGCTCCTCTTTCACTTGGCAACACTATGATCCTTCTACTTAAAAATCTCTATCTCATTGTTAACCATGTTCTGAGAATCAAAATATTGACTTCACACGCAAACTGGAACTTCTACCATTATAACTTTATTAAAGCCAACTTTCCCCATTTATGTAATTTCATGTTTTGCACAGTGTTTATTTCTTTGCACATTTTAGCCAAGAGTTGCTTAGTAGCAATGGTTTGTTTTCTCATCCCTAGATTGAGCAGCAACATACTGTATTAACATATCTTCACTGAAATGGTTAACATGTTTGGCATGTATTATAATCCTGTAGTTTACATATAAATATGGCAAGTCAAATTTCTTAAATTATTCTTCTGGCTCCCACTTCCAGGCTTTTAAGTAATAGAATGGCTCCAAAACTGAAATAAGTTTAGAAAGTCAACAGTACAAAAAAACTGTGACAAGCACTGTTTTGTAAAATTAGATTGTGACTATCTCTTTATAAGTAAGGTGAGTAGAGAATAATAAGGGCCCTCTACTTCAAAATTGTTTAACGATAGCATGAACGCAACTCTTCTTCTCCACCCTTTATCATGTGGCTGAAATGAAGAAAATTTGTCCTTTATGTACAAAAAAGCTGTGTGCTCTATTCAGGCCTAGCATTGAAAACAAAATCATGAATTCATAATTCATTAATTCTAGTTGAATAAACGTTGGGTCAGACTGGTTGATCCCAGGGCTCTAGTTTAAAAAAAAAAAAAAAGGCAGTGCTGCCTACTATTGTCCAAATAGTGTACCTTAATATTCCGTCCTACCCTCTTTTTTCAAGCAGACTTCATATCATTAAATTCTAGTGAATCCCTTGTGTTTATTTCAAAAGCAGTAATGAATATGAACTGGGGAATGGTTGCATTACTAAATAAAAACATCACTAATCCATATCATATATGCAGATGTGTGAGTAACCTTTTGGTGAATGGTGCTACACCTACATTTAACATTTGGGGGAAGCCAAAGGCCCTAGTAAGCAGAACTACAATGCAAAGCAGGCAGGGCGTCACATATGAGCAGGTTCAGGACTGCTTTCTTTTTTTTTTAATCCTGGCTTTGGGAAGGGAAGATTTGTCATGGGATTGTGTTTATTTTAGGACTTGCTTAAAACGTTGCATATCTCCCACTTTAAAATGAAGATAAACTGAAGGAATTATTTTTTTTATTATTCTGGTAAGAGGAATATATGAAGGCCACAAAAAGAGATTCAGAAGCCATATGTGGCCCTTAAGCCTTGAGCTGCCCATATCTAATATAACAAAATGTACCTTTTCGTGGAGACGCTTCACCACTTTGGATAACTTCTATTCCAGTGTATACGATTTCCCCATCTTTGACCATTTCATTCCACAGACCACAGAGTCCATCTCTCGTAAAAGCAAGCTTTAATAAATGTGTGACCAAAAAAAAAAAAGAATTCTGATTGTATGCTTTTTACAGTTATTACAAATGGAATATGCTTATTATATTCAATCCTTAAAATAAATCCTAAAACTTAACTATTACACAAATAATAATAAACCCTGGGGATGGCTAGCACCTTGAAGATGCCCCCATATGTTAACATCTTACTGATCATCAACATCTTGGAAGATATTATTATTTGCGTATGTGTTCGGTTTTATTCTATTTTTACTTACTTTTATATTGCTTTTATTGTATTTTAATTAATATTTATTGTTGTTTTATTGTGAACCGCCCAGTCTTCTTATGAGATGGGCGGTATCTGAATTTGAAAAATAAATAAATAATCAATCAATCTCAGGCCCACACTAAACAACTCATTCCATTCAAAGTGCATCCTATATGTTTCTTGAAGAGTATCCCTAAGCCCAAGCTAAAGAACAGCTCATATATGAAAAGTAGGGCACCTTCAAAAGCAGTTTAACATAAGTTTAACAAGCAGGTTAGAGTTTCTTTGACTTTAACATGTCAAAAAAAAAAAAATCAAGAGTCTTTGGTATAATCAAGATCAGAATTTTTGACCCATAGCCTTAGACAATTTAATTGAGGTTACACCAGTGATGTAATGCACAATTTTAGAAGTAGCTCTTTTAATTGCTTAATAATATTAACAAATCTATTTTCAAACTGACTTTTTAAAATAAAAATCCTTGCCAGTTCACTGGCAAACAGCATATTAAAATCAAAGATTCCAAAGTAAACATTTTCTAATTATTTATATTTGTAGATCACCTTTAACGGCACAATCATCCCAGTTTGGCCAACAAAGATACAACGCAAGTGCTGTAGTGAAACTATAAAGAACTGACAAAGCCAACCAATAACCATCAGCAAGCATCGCTTACAATACTAAGGTTAAAATTAATAACCCAGCACAGAGAAATAAAATCCTTTCAGAGGAAGGCTTGAGTGAAGAAATGAGTGTACGCATTTTCACGAAGAAACTTTATTTGAAGTAGATTATTTTGCCAAAGTGAATTACTTGCAATGTATTGTCGAAGGCACAGAGATACTGGACAACACCAACAGCCACTATACCAGGCTATACCGGGAAGCCATTGAGATTCACAAACACCAGCACAGTTTCAATAAAAAAGAGGAGAGTCTAAAAATCAACAAAACCTGGCTACCAATCCTGAAAAATACAGCCTGCAAAAGGTCAACGAACTCAGCTCAACCACCAGGATGCGTGAACAATTCACACAATGAACATGCTAATCACCCTCAGCAGCCACTCGTTAACAACTCAATGGAAAAAACCCTGCCTAACCCCCAGGAAGATACACACATATTCTGACACCAAAACAAGCAGCCAATCGTTAACCCAACCCCCCCCCTTCAGGCACCCTCGCTCATCTCTATAAATACCCACAACAGGGTCACATCATCCTGGGCACAGGGAGAACTGCTCCTGTCTGTGCTCTTGCCCTCTGAAGATGCCGGTCACAGATGCTGGTGAAATGTTAGAAAACAAAACTTCCAGAACACGGCCACACAGCCCGGAAGACCCACACCAGCCATTGAATTACTTGCATTTAGCTCCCCTTGAAATTAATAGGATGAAGTTATGATCACCTTGTTTTACCAACTTTGGAACTAACCCAATAGCTATAATTAAATGAGCTGGGAGAACATAAAGCCTATTCCATCCTAGGTCAGAGTTTTATAATGTCAAGCATGCTAAAGAGCCACAGTAGCAGTATTATATGTGTGAACCTCAATGGACCCATAACTACTCAGCTGAAACTTCTGGAGAGCCTTCAAGGCCATCCTCATGTAAAGAACAGCTACAAAGTGACAAGGCCATGAAAGACTGTGTAAAGCACTGGATGCAGGAAAAGCAACAGCTGGCACATGAGATGTAAATATGCAAAGAATCTCATGGATACTGTCTCCACCTCAGCAGCCCTGATTCCAGAAGGACCCCCCAAACTGTGGGCAAATTCCAGCTGGGGAAGCACTACCCCATTAGAATCAAAGATGAACTACCTAGACTCACTCAGCTTCCAGATCCGCAGCCACTCTGTCTTGGTAGGATTCAGCCTAAGTCTGTTTCTCCCTGTCCAGATCCTAATAACCTCTAGGCACAAGTTCATGTATTACAATCTCAAATTGGTAACTTTTAAATGACAACTATAGCAAAGTAAATTAAAATTGAAAACAGAGTTGTCAGTTTACATACCACAACACTCTTCCACTAACTTCAGCAAATGAAGAATTTAAAACATGAACGTGTTATTTTAGCTGTACTGGTAGTTAAGTCTACTTTTTTGAATCAGATGAGACAGTAAATCTAAAAAGCAACTACTGTATACCACTTCAGACCACTGAAAAACCCTTAACAAAAAAGGAAAAACCAAGAAATTATTTTTTAAAAAAAGAATTAAAAAAGAAAAAATATATACAGTAAACATGTATACAATGAAGTTCAGGATTTAAACAACAAATTTAGTCTTGACCACAGGGAATCATATTGATTAGATTTTCCACATTAGATTGGTAAAAGGCCAGTTCATATGCATAAGTATACACATTTCTTTCAAATACAATCTCAAATCATCTTAACTGAAGCCAATGTATCATCAGTTCAAAGTTGTTCATACTTCTGAAGGTCCTTCAAAACCACATATTCCCAAAATGGAAATGTTAAGACAATTATCATCAGAGCCAATCAACAACTTCATCAGAGTCTCTCCAGAATAATTGTAAGACACCTTCCAAAGCATTCTATTGATTGTAGAAAGTGTAAAATAAGCCCCAAACATGCACACTAATTTAGCAACTCCATAATGATCTGCATTATACTATATAGCACCCATTTTAAAGAAACTCCATGAACATATTAAAATGGAAGCAAATCCATGTACATCAGCTGAATTCACAGGTTGTGTACAGAAGACCAACTTTGAAAACCATTCTCTTCCAACAAAAAAATGCAAAACAAAGAAAGCAGCACAATAATTTTGATAAACTTTGTTTTAAATTTGTTTGGGCTTTATTATCTCTTTTTAGAACGTAGCTTATCACTGAACTCAGCAAGAAGCCTGTTCATGGGTCTTCATTTTCTGTCTTATATTTATTTAGAATTCCTTTTGTTTGATTTAGGAATACTTTATACGTCTAAGCGCAACTCAAAAGCATGAGGCATAATTGCTCTTGCTCATGAAACAGACTTAAATGGTAAAACAAAAAAACACTCACAAAATTTAACATCAGCTACAAATCATGCAAATTAATCTTGTTTGGTTGTGATACTAAACATGTATGCATTGTTCCATCAATTATAATTCTTGACACTTTATGTGCAGAACATTCCATGTAGGACCAATCTGGCTCCTGAAGACCAGAATTCCATTCTTCTCTAAGCATCCAGTTTTTCTCCCAAACAGTCTTGAATGTTCCTAAAGTTGTTTGTACACAGAAGTGGACTGTCCATAACAAAAGATAGTTCACAGAACTAAGAAATACCCAGGATATTTGAGGGAAAAAATGAAATGTTCTAGAGCTGAATTGCTCCCACATGGAATGTATTATACATGTGTTCTACTTACAGTAACATATTCAAGGAAAACATATTCTCAAGGTGATATATTACTTTAACTTCTTCCAAAAGAGTTTTTAAGTTCTTCCAAAAGAGGTTTTGGGTATCTTATCTCAGTGAACTTGACTCTTCAACAGAATTAAGCTAATATTAACTGGCGGTTCCAATGGTCTGCCAAGATATTATACTGAACAGACTCTGAACGGCTATGGTAAATAAGCCAAATTGCTTTTCACTTTCATAATCTGATGCACTAAAGGATCATATATGCAACTTACAAAATATGCATGAAATATGAGTACCATGCTATAATCTATTGGGAAACAGCAAAGATACAACAATATAAAGAATTTCCCTTCTTGGCCCTATCAGCACCCATTCATATGCTTCTTGCAACCATTTTTTGCATCTCAGTATCTTACGTTGTTATTCTTCCATCTCAAAATATATCCCAAATTTGCAAATGTCTTCCCTGCCTATTTCTGAGAACGGGCAGCTTTGTCTGGAACACAGTTATTGCTGAAATCATGATTTCTTCTGTCTCTCTCACACACACACACACACAGGTCAAGTCTTATTCTTGTTACCTATCTGCTATATGACATAATGAAGCACACTGGGGACAGATTCTCCTGGAGAATATATATGTGGTCACTAAGAGTTGACACCAACTTAATGGCACATAATCAATCAATCAATCAATTATGAAATGTAAACAAGCCCAGTGCCAGTTTGCACCTATTCATGTGTTCCACTCTACAGTGGCTCATATACAGCATGTTACTATAAGCTGATGTCATTCCTTTCAACTCAAATAAAAACATATAGAAAAAGCTGAGAGCTAATTACATGGCAATTGCCATCACAAGATCCTAGTTTCTCTCCTCTGAATAAGATGACATTTGGCACTGACAACCATGGGAAAGTGTGCATGGAAGCTATACTATAAATAACCATACTGCGTAAGATTTTAGTACGCATAATGCCACTTACATGATGCTGAAACTAAGCTTGGGTGCCTTGTTCCAACAGGTAGCATATCAATAAATATATAAGCATCTAAATTATTCTCTTAAAACAAAAATATTTTTAAAGCTCTGAACTCTCTTTTAGTTGTTTTTCATATTGACTTTAAATAAAGCCAGTTTGATATGTCATTTGTGAGATGTGAAGACCTAAAGAACAGGGGAACAGAAAATACAGGAAAAAAACTTTTTCACCTGATTTGCTTTCTAATGGCTCTTTTGTCTTGACTTTCCCACCCACTTCCCAACAACTGGAAAAATTGAAAAAAAAGAGCTATAAAATAGTCCTTAATATTTTGATTTTATATAATACACACATAAAATGCTTAAAGAAACTGGTCTATGTTGGAAATATACCAATTCAAAAAAAAAAAGTGAAAAAGCCAAAAGTTAATTTTAATACAAGCCAACTTTGATTTTTTACAACTTTAAGAAAAGGTTTCAAGTATCAAACAGTACTATCTAATTGAAAAAGAATTAGCCTTCTCTTACAAAAGATGTAAAGGAAAAGATATCTTTAGCTAACAAGTGGAAAGAATACTGCCTCATTTCCTAGTAAAAAAAAAGTTTTGAGATTTATTGAGATTGTCATTGTAGTATCTTTCATTTCAAGTTTATTAAATAGATTTTTAAGCATTTATGCTACAAGCATTTCTGCTGATAATCCTATCAACAATGAATTAAGCCAATTTACAGCTTGGTCCTTGGTAAAGTTTTGAAGTGTTTAATTGCAAAACTACCAAGGACAGT